>NC_053499.1:95615577-95972243 GCF_905171775.1 Rana temporaria
GTCTATCTATCTACATGTCTGTCTGTCTATCTATCTATCTATCTACATGTATGTCTATCTATATATCTATCTATCTACATGTCTATCTATCTATCTATATATATCTATCTATCTACATATCTGTCTTTCTGTCTGTCTCTCTATCTATCTATTTATTTACATGTCTGTCTGTCTATCTATCTATCTATCTATCTATCTACATGTATGTCTATCTATATATCTATCTATCTATATATCTATCTATCTATCTGTCTATCTATCTACATGTCTGTCTGTCTATAGATGTCATGTATGTCTATCTATCTATTTGTCTGTCTATCTATCTATCTATCTACATGTCTGTCTATCTATCTATCTATCTATCTATCTATCTACATGCATGTCTATCTATTTATCTAGCTACATGTATGTATCTATTTATCTATCTACATGTCTATTGATCTTCCTATCTTTCTACATGTCTGTTTATCTTTCTATCTATCTATCTATCTATCTGTCTGTCTGTCTGTCTGTCTGTCTGTCTATCTATCTCTCTACATGTCTATCTATCTATCTATCTACATGTCTGTCTATCTATTTATCTATCTACATGCATGTCTATCTATTTATCTAGCTACATGTATGTCTATCTATTTATCTATCTACATGTCTATTGATCTTCCTATTTATCAATCTACATGTCAATCTAATTATCTATCTATCTATCTATCTATCTATCTATCTATCTATCTATCTATCTATCTACATGTATGTCTGTCTATCTATCTATCTATCTATCTATCTACATGTATATCTATCTATCTATCTATCTACATGTATGTCTATCTATCTATCTATCTATCTATCTATCTATCTATCTATCTATCTATCTACATGTCTATCTATCTATCTATCTATCTATCTATCTATCTACATGTATGTCTGTCTATCTATCTATCTATCTACATGTCTATCTATCTATCTATATATATCTATCTATCTACATATCTGTCTTTCTGTCTGTCTCTCTATCTATCTATTTATTTACATGTCTGTCTGTCTATCTATCTACATGTCTATCCATCTATCTATCTATCTATCTATCTATTTATCTATCTACATGTCTGTCTGTCTATTGATGTCATGTATGTCTATCTATCTATCTGTCTATCTATCTATCTATCTATCTATCTATCTATCTATCTACATGTCTGTCTATCTATTTATCTATCTACATGCATGTCTATCTATTTATCTAGCTACATGTATGTCTATCTATTTATCTATCTACATGTCTATTGATCTTCCTATCTTTCTACATGTCTGTTTATCTTTCTATCTATCTATCTATCTATCTATCTATCTATCTATCTATCTACATGTATGTCTATCTATCTATCTATCTACATGTATGTCTATCTATCTATCTATCTATCTATCTATCTATCTATCTATCTATCTATCTATCTATCTACATGTATATCTATCTATCTATCTATCTATCTATCTATCTATCTATCTATCTATCTATCTATCTACATGTATGTCTATCTATCTATCTGTCTGTCTGTCTGTCTGTCTATCTCTCTACATGTCTATCTATCTATCTATCTATCTATCTATCTATCTATCTATCTATCTATCTATCTATCTATCTATCTATCTATCTATCTATCTACATGTCTGTCTATCTACATGCATGTCTATCTATTTATCTAGCTACATGTATGTCTATCTATTTATCTATCTACATGTCTATTGATCTTCCTATTTATCAATCTACATGTCTATTGATCTTCCTATTTATCAATCTACATGTCAATCTATCTATCTATCTATCTATCTATCTATCTATCTATCTACATTTCTATCTATCTATCTACATGTCTGTCTATCTATTTATCGATCTACATGTCTTTCTATATATTTATCTATCTACATGTCTATCTATCTATCTATCTATCTATCTATCTATCTATCTATCTATCTACATGTCTCTATCTATCTATCTATCTATCTATCTATCTATCTATCTATCTATATGCATGTCTATCTATTTATCTAGCTACATGTATGTCTATCTATTTATCTATCTACATGTCTATTGATCTTCCTATCTTTCTACATGTCTGTTTATCTTTCTATCTATCTATCTATCTATCTATCTATCTATCTATCTATCTACATGTATATCTATCTATCTATCTATCTATCTACATGTATGTCTATCTATCTATCTCTATCTATCTATCTATCTCTATCTATCTATCTATCTATCTATCTATCTATCTATCTATCTATCTATCTATCTATCTACATGTCTGTCTCTCTATCTAACTATCTATCTATTTATCTACATGTCTATCTATCTATCTACATGTCTGTCTCTCTATTTATCTATATATCTATTTATCTACATGTCTGTCTATCTATATATCTATGTATCTACATGTCTGTCTATCTATTTATCTCTCTACATGTCTATCTATCTATCTATCTACATGTATGTCTCTCTATCTATCTATATATCTATTTATCTACATGTCTGTCTATCTATATATCTATTTTTCTACATGTCTATCTATCTATCTATCTATCTATCTATCTATCTATCTACATGTATGTCTATCTACCTATCTATCTATCTATCTATCTATCTATCTACATATCTACATGTATGTCTCTCTATCTATCTATCTATCTATCTATCTATCTATCTATCTATCTATCTATCTATCTATCTATCTATCTATCTATCTATCTATCTACATATCTACATGTATGTCTCTCTATCTATCTATCTACATGTCTATCTATCTATCTACATGTCTATCTATCTATCTATCTATCTATCTATCTATCTATCTATCTACATGTATGTCTCTCTATCTATCTACATGTCTATGGGCCAAATCCACAAAAGGGATACGACGGCGTAATTGCTGTTACGCCGTCGTATCCCTGTTCCTAACTATGGAACTGATCCACAGAATCCGTTTTCCATAGTTAGGCAGAAGATCCGGCATGTGTAAGGGACTTACACTGCCGGATCTTAGGATGCAGTACCGCATCCGCCGCTGGGGGCATTTCGTGTCGAAATGCTGCCTCGGGTATGCAAATTAGCACTTACGGAGATCCACAAAGCTTTTCAGCTTCGTTTTTTCTCCGTAAGTTTTAGTTTGCATACGCAAAATTAGGGCTGCTTTTACATGGTGTAAAGTTAGTACACCATGTAAAAGCAGACCTTTCTGTCCAGCGACGCGATTTTTTTTAAATTTTGATTTTTTTTCCCGCCGTATCTTTTTTTTTTCCCGACGCAACTTTATTGACCCGTCGCAATCCACAAAGCTCGGCGTAACGTAATTTTGCGCTATGCACGTCAGGAAAATGACGTCACGAGCATGCGCAGTACGGCCGGCGCGGGAGCGCGCCTAATTTAAATGGGTATCGCCCCCATTTGAATAGGAACGCCTTGCGACGGTGGAATTTAAGTTACACAGCCCAAAATTTCTAGGTAAGTGCTTTGTGGATCGGGCACTTAGGGCCAAATCCATAGCCAGCGGCAGAAATTATGTTTTTCAAAACTTATGTCATTTAAGTTACGGCACCCTAAGTTGGTCTCGTAAGTGCCATATCCACATCGCATTTGCGCACAAAATAGCGATTACGTAACTTAAATTCCGAGGCGTAAGGCGGGGTTATTGCAAGTGGGAAGGAAGTGGGCGTGCTTCATTGTAATGAGCCGTGACCCCATGCAAATGAAGGGCCGGCCGCACTGCGCATGCGCGCACGAATCTGCTTCTCACTGGGCATGTGCAGAACTTTGCTTGGCGCAATCAGTGAGATTGGTAAAAGGCCAAGCATACTTAGTTTGAGGATCGCCCTGTGTGTAAATAGCCCCAGTCAAACACACTTCCCTTGCAAAAGTATTTACCTGTGTTCCCTTCCTAGAGCAAGTTGCTTCTGCTCTGAACGTTTGTCAGTGTTTGTTGGTGAGTTGTGTGTGATAGAGAAGTTTTGGAGGAGTATTAGATAGTAGTTGTTGTTTGTTTCTGGTAAGTGTATTTTTTGTTTGATTGTTTCTGCTAAGTGTTTTTTTTTTCCTGCTTGGATTTTGTGTTTGTTTTTTGTGTGTTTGTTTTTGACTTTGTAGTAGCTGTCTGCTTGTGTGTTTTGATTTTGGTTTGTTTGTTGTGTGTGAATTTTTGTTTGTTTGTCCTGTGAGTTTTCTTGTTGCTGAGTGGTGTCTGTGATGGCACCCAAGCGCAGGAAGCTTAATTTTACCCATGTGGAGAAGCAAATCCTTGCCAGGTCCATCGTCCGATATGGGCGCTATTTACATGGGCCTGAGAGCCGGAACACCTCCCCGGCCCAAAGGAAGAAGATCTATCAAAAAATTACAGATCAGATAAATGCGGTGGGGGGGGGGGAGACGAGGACCCCCGCTGGCATACAGAAAAAGATCAATGATCTGAGGAGCGTGGTCCGCAATAAGGTGGCCAAGCTCACTGCCCATAGGAGGGGCACTGGAGGAGGGGGACCATGCCCCATTCGGCTGACTGAGGAGGAATGGGCAGTGGCCCGGTGTTTCCAGCCAGAGCAGGTGGTGGGCCTGCGTGGCTTTGACTCTGATGTTCCTGTGGGGCCAGGTAAGTTTGTTTTTTTCTATCTGGTGATTAGCATGTGTGGGTGGGGGAAGGGAAGATGTGCCAAGTGTGTGGATCCTCAAACCTGTGATTGTTTGGTGTCCTCCACAGATGACCAGGAGATTGCTGGCCCATCAGGCCAGGAGGATGCTGGCCCATCAGCCCAGGAGGATGCTGGGCCATCAGGCCAGGCTGCTGCACCACCCCAAGGACAGGAGGCTGCTGAGGATTCCCCAGGGGAGGGGAGTGGCCAAACCTCCCCTCATGAGGAGGATGAGGGGGAGGAGGATGAGGATGAGGGGGAGGAGGATGAGGGGGAGGAAGAAGAAAACCTGCAGCTTGGCAGGGAAATCCTTCTGAGCTAATGACATTTGACAATACCCTTGAGGCTACCCCAGAGGCTGGCAGCAGTCAGGCCACCATCAGGGGTAGCCCCTCCCACTCCTCCCCCAACAGGCTGCAACCCACAAGGGTCACTCTCTCCCCTCCTCCAGAGCCACAAGCCTCAGGGGCAGGCAGGATGGCGACCCAGGAGACCAGGGGGGGTGTTTGCCGGGCATTGTCCTTCTGCAGACTGGCCGGCAGACCCGCAGTCTGGGTGAGATACAAAAAAGTATTAACAAGATGGAGCACAGCCTGGGTGCAATGAGGGAGTCACTCGGTGATGTGGCCACAAACTCTTTGGGGGTCATCACCTGTTTGTGGGACCTGAAGACTGCCACAACAGGCGTGGCCCAGGAGGTGACTGCCCTGACCCAGGCTGTGCAGGACAATACCCGGGCTGTGCAGGACAATACCCGGGCTGGCCAGGCCAATATGGCTGCCATCACTGGCTGTCTGAACAGAATAGCAGTCGCCTTGGAGGGCAGGCCAGCAGGAGGACAGACACCAGGGGAGGCTCCTTCTTCCCCTGCTCACTCACCCCCCCATGAAGATACTCCCTCCCCTGCTCACACCCCCCTGTGAAGATCCTCCAGTTGGCCGTGCCCGTGCCCTTGGGCAGCCCAGATGGAGCACTCGCCGCAGGAATTAATTAGCAGGGGTACTTTAGATTTTTTTTTGTTTTATTTCTTTTATGATTTAGTTTATTATACTGTACTTATGATTTGGTTTATGTGTGTGAATGATGTGTGACTGTGGGGGGTGGCATTCCTGATAAAATAAGGGTGTCACCCTCAGTTTTGGTGGAGAAGGGATCCCCAGGACCAGGGAGAAGTGATCCCAGGTTCCTGAATGGTGTATGAATGCACAGTGACATAATTGGAGCCGTGGCGTGGCGTTAATGCTCCCAAGTACCAAAGGGGGGGGGTACTTGGATCTAATCCAATTCGATGTGCATGTGATGTGTCTGTGCTAGGGACAACAGTGGTGTGCATTCATGCATTCTCATTGTGACATAATTAATCTGCGTTTACTATGAATAAAAAACATTCTCAATGTGACATTATTCATGTGCGTTTACTGTGAAAACAAATATTATCATTGTGACATTATTCATGTGCGTTTACTGTGAAAAGAAACATTCTCATTGTGACATTATTCATGTGCGTTTACTGTGAAAAAATGCCTTCTGCGAGGCGTCTCCTGGCTGCTGTGCCCTCAGCAGACCGGGGAGAGTGGGTTAGGGGGGGATTGCCTGGGTGGGGGGTCAGGTCAGCACGTATGTCAATCTGCAGTCCCCTTCTCATGGCAAAGTTGTGCAGCACGCAACATGCACCGATGATCTGGCACACAAAGTCTGGGGAATACAAAAATGTACCCCCAGACTTATCCAGGCATCTGAAGCGGGACTTCAGCAGTCCAAATGTGCGCTCCACAACTGCCTGGGTGCGAATGTGAGCCTCGTTGTAGCGTTGCTCTCCTGGGGTTTGGGGGTTCCTGAATGGGGTCATCATATGTGGTCCCAGGGCATATCCAGAGTCACCTGTAAGGGAAAAGACATAAGGATGTTAGTCATGCATGTGCCCCTTGTGATGTCTGCATCATGGGGGGGGACATACCTGACACCCATGTCACTCACCAATCAGCCAGCTGTCTCCATACATGTTCTGTTCCAAATCTCTGGAGATTTTGGTCTGCCGGAATATATAGCTGTCATGGCAGGATCCAGGGAATTTTGCACAGACGTGCCAGATGAGGCCATGGGCATCCACGATTACCTGGACATTTATGGAATGCCAGTGCTTCCGATTCTGGAACAGGTGCTCTGTCTCATGGGGGGGCTGTAGTGCCACATGGGTACCGATGGTCCGTGGGAATCGGGCAATGTTGTAAAAGTCCGTCATGGTTTGCAATCGCTGGTCCTCCTGGGTGGGTTTTTGAAATTGATTGGCCATGCGTCTCAGTATTGCAGGGACTACTTGATGGACACACCTGCTCATGGAGGATTGTGCCATCCCAGACAGACCTCCACATGTGCGTTGGAAAGACCCAGTGGCAAGGAAATGGAGTGTTGCCATTACTTTGATGAGAGGTGGCAGGATTCTGGTTAATTCCAGGATGGCTTCCCAGTTAAAACGGAAGTTGCCATAGACCTCAGAAGCAGGCATGCCAAAGAGATCTCGGCGTGGGCGGTATACCCTCTCCTGTGCCCTCCTCCTCTGTGCCCTCCTCCTTCTTTGTGCCTCTAAAGTAGCGAGTGCTGCTAGGATCATGGATGGCCCGGGCATGTTGGCAGACAGTTTGAAGTCCAGCAAATATGTGTTCTCAGCTTTTCCTCAATGCTGTTGCTTCAGCAGACCTTTACACAGCATGTGTAAAATTAGGGCTGCTTTTATAATGTGTAAATTTGCGCAGGGAAACTAACAGGTGCGCACAGGGCGTAATCTACGGCGCACACACTTAATTATGTGGATCGCCCTATCTCCCTCATTTGCATCTTTGCCTATCAAAAACAGCGGCGTGACTAGCGTAATTTGCGTCCGAGGATGCGCCGGTGTAATCATTTTAGGTAGGACGGAAAATCCGGATTTTAATGCGTAACTCGTTTTGAGGATCGGGCGCAAAGATGCGCGCGGAGTAAAATTAGAAATCTCGAGTTAAGTCAGCGCATCTGCTTTGTGGATTTGGCCCTTAGGTAGAAATTTTAAGGCAGTGTAACTTAAATGGAAAAAATTAAGTTAGGCACGATCTTTGTGGATTTGGCCCTATCTATCTATCTATCTATCTATCTATCTATCTATCTATCTATCTATCTATCTATCTATCTATCTACATGTATGTCTATCTATTTATCTATATACAGTAGTGGATGTGATAAAAAAAGTCACTGTAGCTCTTAAAAAGTTGAAGAATCTGTCAGTTGAACTAAAGAAAAATTCAGGCATCACAGATCCATGGGACCAATACTTCAGTTGGATGAACGGGTGGCAGAGAATTTTAACACAAATAGGAGTAACTGTATAGAGAAAGCAGTAGAACAAGGAATCCCTAAGTTCGTGAACCAAGACATAGGGCACGAGGAAGATGAGTACGAAGAACCGCACATTCCACTACAGACATTCCCAGTCTCACATCACGAATAGGCAGGACGACAGGGACAGATAGGGTAGGAGCCTCGAGGCCGCGACCTGGGTCCAGCTGCAGCGAAAGCCATCCTCACCACTAGAGGCTCTGGGGAAAACCTGCTGGACCTTAGACTCCGCGCGCCTTGGGGTGGGGAAACTTAGATTAAAACAGGGACAGATTAAAATAGACATTTCAAGGGGGGCTGTAGTGGATGTGATAAAAATAGTCAAAGTAAGATAATGAAATGCCTATTTCAATGCACAAACACATGCTTCATATCACATATGATCCTATATATATATATCGCATATGCACATAGGTTATTGATTGCTATAGGAATAATCACATATAATCGTAATGCATAATTTACCCCTTGCTAATATTTGCTAATATGATGTTATATTTCAGAGATGCACCACATGGTTTATCAGAACAGGAACTCAGTCTGCAACTCAGTCTGCAAAACAACTATTTTAGTACAGTGGAAAGTCCCTGGAAACCACAGAACCAGACAGATGCCAGACATCAGGACGTCACAAGAATAATATTACATATTAATTAGAATGTTGAATATTAATGAATATTAATGAGCATGACCGTGTGTTTGATCATGTGCTTTGAATACGCTTGCAAGACCATATATAAGACACAGCTCGAAATAAAAAAAGCAGAAGTAACGGTCTTCACCGAGCTCTGTGTGTAGATTATTTACTTTCAGTTTGTACAAACGCTTCTTATCTAATTTGGCTCAGGAAACAGATACCAAAATCCGGACATTTGGCTCGGATCCAAAACAACTGGCGCCCAACGTGGGGCCTTCTGGCTTCCTGATTCGGGCCAAGCCGATCGAGAGGGGACCGGGACGGAGACCAACGCGGACGGGGCATAGAGACTGATCACCTCTGAGAACCGTAAGACACTTTTAATTTTGTCTGCTGTTCATCCCGCCCGTGGTTGGTTAGTTCCTGTTCCCGTGTCGGCTTGCCCTCGATCAGCAAAGCAGGCAGATAATATAGCTTGCCCGAAGTTCATTTATACATTTATAAGAACCTGCATAACTGGTATCTGCAGCCTGTATATTTTGTTTCCTGTTTTGTTTTGTCGAGCTTGTGACGGCTGTTGGGAATAAGGGGATTGATTTTATAGTCATGGATGAGAATTGACGTGGTCAAACTCCTCCTGGGGGAATAAATAATTGTGCTGTGAAGCACGGATGACCAGGAGGGGGCGTCAGGAGAACGCATAGTTGCGTGGGGATCCCGTGAGGACTAATAATCCTGTATTTCACTGCGGTTGTCACATATCTTGGTGTTTTGTTATATGTGCTGGCCTCTGATGTTTGGATGAGACAGGCAGAAAGGAATAGAGTCACAGATGCGATAACTGGCTGTGATAACCAGGGCCAGATT
The DNA here is from genome assembly GCF_905171775.1 of Rana temporaria. Taxonomy (NCBI): domain Eukaryota; kingdom Metazoa; phylum Chordata; class Amphibia; order Anura; family Ranidae; genus Rana; species Rana temporaria. The sequence continues at coordinate 95,625,119 of NC_053499.1, forward strand.
AAGAACATCATGGGCCTGGTGCTGAGGATTTTGGTGGGGCCTTTTAGGCTGCATTCACACCTCCGCGACAAGTAACGCCGCGTACGCGGCGTATTTTGCCGCGAATAGTGTAACTTTTTTTTTACAAATCCTGTCTATTGCTTTGTATGGCTGAACGCCAATGCCGCCTGAAAAAAAGGGTCCGGGACTTTTTTTCATGCCGCAGGTGTACGGCGTCTATGAGATGTGAACCATCTCATAGACAGCAATGGGAATTCTCCCCTCCAGCGGCACGAGCGGCCGGCGTCGGGCGTTTTGTCGCGGAGGTGTGAATGGGGTGTAATAAATAATAAATAAATGCGTGGGAATGACATGAACGCAGCCCAGCCAAGGCAAGTGACCAAAGGCACAGAACCCAGAAGGAAGACCGGGTGAAGAGGGAAGTGTCCAGGCCCCCGCCTGATTCATCGCAGCGCAGCGATATGCTAATATGCTGTGCATACTTGTACGTTGTGGCATAACCTACCCCAGGGCCTCTAAAAAGTAGTAATGTCAGGAAAGTTTACTACCGCTTTATTATCACAGGATCCCAGGAGCCTCTCATGGGGCCCCCTACTGACCCGGTGGACGGTGGCCCTTGGGCAGTGCCTAAGTGCACAGTTGCCAACATTTAAAAAATATTTTCAGGGCCACTTTTTTATATAAGTGCTATATTTAGAGTAGCTGAGATCCCCGATGTTCCTCTATACATCATAGTAGTAATCACAAAATTAAATGAGTATAATTTTAAAGAACTGTTTTTGTGGGTAAGCGACATAGGGGAGGAGTATGGACGGTATATAAGTGGGAAGTATGTGCAGGTGAGGGAGAGGAATGTGGAGGGTCTAACAGTGGGCACTATGTACAGGAGAGGAGTACAAAGGGTACGGAAAAAAGCACTATGTACAGGAGAGGAGTGTGAAGGGTATGACAATGGGCAGTATGTACAGGAAGAGTGAGGGGGTATGACAGAGGGTAGTACGCACCAGAGAGAAGTGTGGAGGGTATGATGGGGCAGTATGTACAGGAGAGGAGTGTGGAGGGTATGACAGTGGGCAGTATGTACAGGAGAGGAATGTAGACGGTATGATAGTGGTCTCTATGTATAGGAGAGGAGTGTGGAGGGTATGACAGTGAACACTATGTATAGGAGAGGAGTGTGGAGGGTATGACAGTGGGCACTATGTATAGGAGAGGAGTGTGGAGGGTATGACAGTGAGCAGTATGTACAGGAGAGGAGTGTGGAGGGTGCGACAGTGGGTACTAAGTACAGGAGAGAAGTGTATGACAGCAGGCACTATGTACAGGAGAGGAGTGTGAAGGGTATGACAGTGGGCGCTATGTATAGGAGAGGAGTGTGGAGGGTATGACAGTGGGCACTATGTACAGGAGAGGAGTGTGTAGGGTATGACAGTGGGTACTATGTATAGGAGAGAAGTGTGGAGAGTATGACAGTGGGCACTATGTATAGGAGAGGAGTGTGGAGAGTATGACAGTGAGCACTATGTACAGGAGTGGAAGGATATTTAGGGACTGAGCAGTGGTTAAGCGGGTCATACATGGATTGAAATTACGCCAATTATGCAGAGACCAGCCATAGTCAATCTATGTATGGGCTAGCTGGTTTTACACAAGTCAATCTATTAATCAACTTGAGTACAACCAGCCTGTTTTTTTTTTTCTTAAAACAATCAGTGCTGCCAGCTAAAGTTAGCAACACTGATCATTGTACGCACTGGCAGAACACAATAACACTGCAGGAGTGATTCCCCCATCCACAGGTCAGCAGGTGAGAGGGTGTGTGGGGACAGGCTGGGGAGAGATACTAGTCAGTGGCTGGGTAGGCACTGGTAGTATCAGAGCCAGATACACACAGGTTACATACGCCACGATCGTTAGAGCGAGAACAATAATTCTAGTACTAGACCTCCTCTGTAACTCTAAACATGTAACCTAAAAAAATGTAAAGCATCGCTTAGGATACCAAAAAAAATTGTGCTAACCTAACTAACTGTTTTTTTAATGAATGAAACATTTTTTTCCAAAAAAACATGTTTGAAAAATTGCTGCGCAAATACCGTGCTAGAGCTGCACAATTAATCGTTAAAAAAATCGTGATCTCGATTCAACCCCCCTGACGATCTTCAATGCAGAGTTTGCTGATTCTTTCATATAACAAGTGGAGAGACTTTCAGCTGTCAAAAGAAAATATCTGGGCAGTCTGCCAAGTTTTTAACAGGAAACATTGTAACTGACACTTCCTTCTTAGATCAAAGGGATACACTTCTGTGTGTAAAGAACAAATCTGGGCAGTCTGCGAAGTTTGTAAACAAAATGAAACATTGTAACTAACTAACATTGTAACTAAATTTAACCACTTAAAGTCCAACACTTGTTTCTTAAGTTAGAAAGCAATATTATTTGGTAGAAAATTACTTGGAACCGCCAAACATTATATATATTTTAGCAGAGACTCTAGGGAATACAATGGCTATTGCTGCAATATGTTATGTCACACTGCATTTTCCCACTTCAATGAATAATAAAAACCATAAAAACAAAACAGTGAAGTTAGCCCATTTTTTTTTTTTTAATGTGAAAGATGATGTTACGCCGCAACAATCGTTAGAGAATCGTGATCTATCTTCTAAGCAAAAAAATTGCAATTCTCATTTTAGCCAGAATTGTGCAGCTCTGTACCCTGCAACATAAAAAGTGCAAAGACCACCATAGAGTAATTTTCTAGCAAAAAACAAATGATGATTTTTACATGTAGTAGAGAAGTGTCAGAATTGGCCTGGGTGGCAAGGGGTTAATTACCATGAGTAATATACAAATAATTATTATAAGCCCTGTGATCCTATCAGTCTGCTGTAGTGTGTCAGCTTGTATTTATATTGGCCGCTCTGAATGTAGCTTCTGACAGGCTGTGCAAGCAGGCCCGTATCTCCGGAACCATAAATGATAGCCGTCCCATATTTTAACCAGTTGTGGGGTAGCTCTTCCCATGCCTACCCCCAAATGTAGGGTTTCTGTGACTTCTGGTCATCGAGCTACAACCCCCCAAATTCGATCTTAGAAAAAAAAAAATTCTTAAAAAAAAAAAAAAGTTTTTTTTTTTTTTTTTTTTGGGCAAATGGGCCTATCTTGAGAAAGGGGCCTGGAGCTGCAGCTCCATCAGCCCCATTGTTAATCCGGCCCTGGTGATAACGTGGTCAAACTTCTCTCAGGGTTGATGTAAAGTGTACCAGAGAGAGGGCGCATAGCTTAGGGTATCAGGTACTGTATACTGCAGCACAAGGTGCAGGGAAATCCTATGACGTTGTTCTGAGGTCTCATCTTTTCATCACATGAGCCAGGGATGTCATGTCCTGAATGTATCTGTTAGGAATTCATTCAGAAGGCTGGGGGCTGGTGAAAGTGATAACCCCAGGATACAGGGAAGAAATTCTTGGCCTGAAACCTTTGTTGGTGGATGTTCCAGACGTGTTGGTGTTCAGATTAAACGTGCACTACCCAGTTAGAATTGCAGTCGGTGCATCATTGCCAGCAATAGAAGGTGAAGCTAGAGAGAGGGGATACTTACCTATTAGGTGTCCACTCCAGCCAGAACAGCCAGAAAAGTGTATGGAGGGTGAAAAGGACAGAATCAGAAGTTTGGGTTTGCCTCTGGGACACGTAAATGACATTTAAAGGAACGCACTGAACTTAACTGCTGTATTGTTTAAGCTCGTCCGTCTGCAGCAGACTGACACTTTCGATTTCAAAGAAGGAAAAAAAAAAAGGAGAAAGTGTACTTTTAAAAAAGAGGAAGTGACAGCGCAGAAAGATCTCAAAAGAGCACACAGCCAAAACTTCAAACTTGTGTCCTAGACAGCCTTGTAATACAAAATCTGAACGTGTATTGAACGTGTATCCCTCCATTAGATAGCAATGGGACAGAAGTTAGAAAAGCCGAGGGAAGGCAGCTTAGCTTACAGCTTGGTTTTAGAGAGGGAGGGAAAAACAGCAGTTAAGAGGATAAATGAACTTGCAAAATTATGTGACATTAACATGCACATGGGTGGGAGGTTGCAGGCAGAAGAATGGCGGGTGTTGTTAAAACGGAAAAAGGGTCTATTGTCTGATCATGGCTTATTAGCTACAGCTGAAGCCTGGTACAGAGTATCGCAAGCTGTCCAAGTAGAGGGGTGGTCAGAGCAAGAGACAAATCAACATGGATATATTGTATATGTGTATCATAAATCAGAAAGTACATTGGAGTCTGGACGGCCACCACCCTATAATGGCGTCCGAGCACAGGACAGGAAACCTTGCCCCTCAGCAACCACCCCCTTGCTTGATCCTCCCATCAGGCACCGTCCCAATGTACCACCTCCTTCAGCACCCATGGCACCTCCCCAGGGCAGTGGCCATCTTGCAACACCCAACACTGGTGACACACCCAGTCAACCCACAGGAAGACTCCGTATGACTGCTTCCTGTGACGGCCATATTGGTACACCCATACCTATATGCCCAGTGTTAGATCAGACCGGAGCATATTACAAGGAAGGTGTTAACCCATTAATGATGTTAGAAGGTGATGAGGATGAAGCAGAGGAAAGCAGTGGCAGTCACTGCCACTCACCTGAGCCCCAAGAAGTGCTAGTGACCAAGGGGGGCGTCACTCCAACTGGTACCACTCCCAGTTCAGCCAGTCATGAAGGCCAGGGCCCAGCTCAGATTATAGTGTCTGGAGGCCTGTCGAATGTGAACACCAGGACAACTACACTTCCCTACCAGGGCCATGAACCAGTACATTCCCCCTTCAGTCACCTCACAGGGCGCTGCAGGAATTCTGTATAGAATCTGACCAAGTGACATCCTCACATCCCCATCCCACTTCCACAGCAGCACGGCCTACATCTGCAGGCCCGTGGGGAGCAGCGCAAACAACCAGGGTAGGTGCTAGGTACTCACTCCCACTGTATTCCCCTCCTCATTCACAACCGTTCTCTGAGGACACGGCGAATGTCTCAGGAGGACCCACAGGTGATTCACATGACACCATACAGTATGGCCCCCCCCACCAAATAGGGGACTACCTTTTCAACCACCACAACAGGGGATTTAGTGGAGACTTCCACCCAGTGGGTCGCAACCTCACATACCAAGGGGGGAAATGCCGTCTGCACCACTAGGTGCACCCCTGATGTATGTGACCTTTAGCCCTCAACAAGCATCATCCCTTGTAACCAGTCTACCAGATACTGAAAAAAAGCCCATGCCATTTTACAGAAGAATTGCCCAGATCCAGAAGGCATACTCCTGTGCCTGGCGGGACCTGGTAAGCCTCTGTGAAATCAAAGCTGGGGATGCTTACTGGCCAGTAATGCTAAGGTGTTTCAAGGTAGACAGTGGCATCCCTGACAATACATATGGTTCGGGATGTGAGTTTGTGACGCAGTTACAACAGTGGGCACGTGACCGCCTGGCAGACCAAGCAACAAGCATCCAAGACATTACACAAGACAAGGCTGAATCAGTTGAGAAATTCCATACTAGGATGTTACAGGTGTTCACCGATTTGGGATTCAGCACACAAAACAAGGCATATACGCAGATGCTATCCTCTGCATTTGTAACAGGCCTCAGGGAAGCAATCTGGACAGGCCTGCTACTATCTCGGCCAGAGTACAGAGTGTTACCTCTTGACACTCTACTACTGGTAGCAAAGGGCATAGAGTCCTCACAGGGTAATAGGAAGGCAGTCCCTCTCATGTTGGCTTCTGACACACCATACCCGCCACCACAAGCACGAAACCCGCGAGCCTGCTGTTACAACTGTGGGAAGCCCGGACATTTTCGGAGACAATGCCGAAGCCCGTGGAGATCCGATCGAAGACAGCCCGATCATGGGGACCAAAGAAGAGGAGATGCTCAACACCAAGGACAAAACGTCCAGGGGAATCCCAACTCAGCACCCAATGATTGGCTTCCTCCTCCTCCGTTTGGCCATATGGATCCATAGGAATTCGGCAAGCCTGTGTCATACACTCCAACCATGATCGCAGCACACAAAGATTCAGGGGGACCTCTAGCCAAGATAACTCTCAGTATCGAGGGCCGGCCCACTATATTTGTTTGCAACACAGGTGCTGCCCGGAGCGTCATTCGAACGAAAGAACTACCCGATATCTCCTTCCTATCTGACAATGACATCACATGCGTTGGAGTGGATGGAACACCCCGAAAAAGTCCTCTAACCCGCCCCCTACAAGTTGGCAACATCCCTGACCTGCTAACAAGATTTGTGGTTTCCGACACCTGTCCCTTGAACTTACTAGGGGCTGACGTCTTATCCAGACTCCAGGCCTCAATCTCCTTCCAACCTGATGGTGGTATCCGAGTAACCTCACCACTGACTGATGAAGACACGTCAGCATTATGCTCCATTCCGCTCTTGCTGTCCCTAAACGTAGAAGACAAGACTGGAATTCTGGAAGAGGTTTTAACCCGAATACCTTCCTGCCTGTGGTCTACAGGCCCAGAAGACATCGGTCATCTGAAAGTCCCGCCTGTCATGGTCAGAATGAAGCCTGGTGCCCCTTTCCCCAGAAAACCCCAATACCCCCTCAAGCCCTCCGTGTCAGCAGCAATCACTCGCCAGATAGAGGCCCTCCTCCAGAATGGGGCTCTTATACCCTGCACAAGCCCCTGCAACACTCCACTCTTCCCAGTCAAGAAGAAAACCCCAAAAGGAGAACCTGTGAAATATCGCATGGTGCAGGACCTCCGAGCAGTGAATGAAGCCACCATACTGGAAACGCCCATCGTACCCAACTCACACACCTTGCTGGCAGGAATACCACCCACGGCCAAATACTTTACTGTGGTGGACTTAGCGAACGCCTACTTCAGTGTCCCCCTAGACCCGCGTTGTCAATTCTTATTCAGTTTCGTCCACGAAAGGAAAAGCTACACCTGGACTGTAATGCCGCAAGGTGCCCAGAACTCCCCATCCCAAATCTCCAAGGCAATGAAATTCATTCTAGACACGTGGATCAAACTCCACCCAGACGTTGTGCTTCTCGAATATGTGGATGACCTCTTGCTTTGCGCAGATACCCAAGATGAGGCTGCCACCCACTCTGAAGACCTTCTTTGTTACCTGGCTGAACAAGGCTGTAAAGCATCAAAACAGAAGATCCAGTGGTGCAAGCAAACAGTGGTCTTCCTTGGACATTGTATCTCACAAGGCGTAAGACATCTTACTCAAGAACGAATAGCTGTGATCAAGGCAATTCCAGTGCCAGTTGGCCACAAGTCTCTCCATGCTTTTCTGGGCCTAATATCTTATTGTCGTTCATGGATTCCAGAGGCATCTCTGCTAATGCAACCACTCTATGATGCTCTAAAGACTGATCCTTTCACTCTGCTACCAGAGGCCCTTACAAATTTTGAAATTCTGAAACAGATCCTGTCGTCGGCCCCTGCCCTCGGCATACCAGACTATGAAAAGAGCTTCAAGCTATTTGTCTCAGAGAGAGAAGGACACGCCACAGGAGTACTGGCCCAATCTTGTGACAACAGACTTAGACCTATCGGGTACTATTCCTGTCGATTGGATCCAGTAGCTAGGGGGCACCCTCCTGCCTCAGAGCTGTTTTCGCAGCCCAAGCCCTTCTGGACAAAACTGCAGATCTCGTGCTGGGCCACCTTCTCATCCTTCTAGCTCCGCATGACATATCAGCCGTGCTAAATCAAGTACAACCAAAACATATGTCAGCAGCAAGACATCTCAGACTACAATGCACTTTGCTCCTCCCGGACAATATCACCCTCCTCAGATGTAACACCCTCAACCCGTCCACTCTGCTCCCGCTTCTCGAGGGGGGAAACGACCCTCACGATACCTCTCATGACTGTCTTGAAATCATGAAGATGGAAACTACACACTTGCCAACAGTTAGCAGAGTGCCTCTGGACGACCCTGACCTGACTATCTATGTTGATGGATCAAGATATGCAGATCATGAAGGGAGGTACCACACCGGATATGCTGTCACTACCAAAGACACAATCCTCCATGCCTCTGCATTGCCCCCCTCTAAGTCCGCACAAGAAGCAGAACTTCAGGCCCTAATCATGGCATGCAAGCTGGCGGAAGGGAAGAAGGCTAACATTTATACGGACTCAAGGTACGCCCTTGGAGTGGCCTGTGATTATGCTGTCCTGTGGAAGAATAGGGGTTTTCTGACAGCAGTGGGTACACCTATAAAACACAGCGCAGCAGTCAGGGACCTGATTGACGCTCTGCTTCTTCCTACCCAAGTGGCAGTTCTCAAGGTAAAGGCACATGGCAGACTGAACACTCAAGAAGCACAAGGTAATCACTTGGCGGACACTGCAGCAAAACATGCCACGAAAGGTGTGCGAGAAGTCGTACGCAGAGTGGACGTCCAAGACATTCCAACACAAGACATTTTTACACAAGAGACAGTACAAGCCACCATGATCTTGCAGAACCCTCCTGTGGATTGGGCACGCTTGAAGGAAATGCAAGAGGCAGCAAGTGAGGAGGAAAAAGGAACATGGACGAAGAAGGGAGCCATATTGAAGGATGGACTCATGGAAGTGAATAAGAGACCATGTTTACCACGGTCCATGTTGCCAGCTGTGGTGCAGTGGGCTCATGGTGCTTCTCACCTGTCGAAGACCTTGATGAATTCTTTGATCAATAAATACTACCTGGCCCCAGGAATTACCCCACTTACCAGCAACTTCTGCAAGTCATGCGTCATCTGTGCCAAGTGCAACCCAGGCAGAACGGAAAAGACACCCATGAAACATCTAGCTAAAGCTCAATATCCCTTTCAACGAATACAGATCGGTCACATTCAGATGCCGAAGAGTGGCCGGTATGAATATGCTCTAGTAATCATTGATATGTTCAGTTCCTGGCCCGAAGCGTTCCCTGTGACCAACATGACAACGAAGACCACAGCCAAGAAGCTTCTAACGGAAATAGTGTGCAGATATGGTGTCCCAGAGGTCATAGAGAGTGATCAGGGGCCGGCTTTCACAGCCTCGTTAACCAAAGAAATATGGACAGCCCTAGGGGTCACACTAGCTTTCCACACCCCGTATCACCCTCAGAGCAGTGGGAAGGTAGAGAGATTGAATGGCACAATAAAATCCCGAATGTTGAAAATGTCTCAGGAGACAGGGATGAGCTGGCCAGACAGTCTACCCATTGCCCTGTTCAGTGTGAGATACACTCCTAAAGAGAGCCATGGTTTATCACCTTATGAAATACTGTTTGGTTCAGCCCCGAGATTAGGGTGTTATTATCCACAACAATTACAGTTACAATCCGATGTATTAACTGATTATGTGACTGCTTTGTCTCGTGAATTAACCCGTATCCATGCAAAGGTTTTCTCTTCCATTCCAGATCCTGAGTTAGATACAGGAACACACAAGCTGGTCCCCGGTGATTGGCTTCTGATAAAGAAATTTGTGCGAAAACACCCTCTTGAACCAAGATATGACGGTCCCTTCCAGGTCCTCCTAATAACAGCTACATCTGTGAAAGTTGCAGGGAAGAACACCTGGATACACGCCTCCCACTGCAAGAAGGTCACCATACCCAAGGAAACAGATAAAGATAAATCATGATCCTATATATCCTTTGTCTGTGTGGGTTGACTGGGGCACAGCATGCAGCCATTACTAAGAAAGATGGGAAGGTCATTTTTTGGTATAATTCATCTGATATCCATATAGCCACGTTTGACTTCCACCCGTGTAAGATACTCCCATGCCCTGAGCATAACAGCAGGTCAGAACGGTATGAAAAAGGTGATGGAGAGGGATATATATGTGTCACTAAAGGGTCATGGGGAAAAAAATGGTGACAGTTGGGGAGCAGCAGCTTGGAACACAGGGACACCCTGGGATATAAACCTCAACCAGCCTATGACAGTAAAGACAGCCAGGGGGAGCCCTTGCTAACCCGTCTTACCCTCACCAAGCCAGGGCCCAGTATGACACTTGTCCTAAACATACGGAATCCGAACCCATCCGATAAGGGAGAGTATGTGTTGGGGTGGTGGTTCGGAGGGGGTCACTGGGGTCATAGAGGGTCTTTCCGTCTAGAAGATATGTACAACAACAATGAATGGCAGCCAGTCAAGAACCTGCCCCCACCAAACCCCTTAAAGCCCCATGTACAGACTCTGGAGGACATGGTTGCAATAGCAGATCCTACCTTCAAGGATATAATGGAGGTTGAGACCGGCTTTTCAGAAATCAATCTCTGGCTAGAATGGATGAGATATAGCGCCAGCAGACATAATAAAACCAACTGCTATGTCTGTGGTAGTGCTAGGCCACATTTGGGTACAGTCCCATTAGTTATACCTAAAAAAGAGGAAGAGTGCTTCCTAAGCCTCTACGCTAACATTTCCACCAACCAGTTAACATGTGAAAAATGGAAAAAGGAATATCCCATAGACACTAGTGCTTCAATACCTAAGATAGCTATCACCTTATACCCTGGAAACTACACTTGTTATGCTCACCATAAAGGGAGGGGTAAAAACCTAGGTAACTTTTCCGAAGGTTACTGTGCTTCTTACAGTCATGTCCCGGCCAACTTAATACAGAATCAAAGTCAATCCCTGGGGGATGTGTATTGGATATGTGGAGACATGCAAGTGAGGACCAGGTTGGAGGGACAATGGAGGGGAGAATGTGCCCTTGCAAAGGCCATCATGCCTCTGCACATCCTAACCCTAACGGAAGGTACTCACAACACACAGGGTAAGAGGACAAAAAGGGAAGCCCTTCCGGGAAGTTTTGACCCTCATGTGTATTTAGATGCCATTGGAGTTCCAAGGGGGGTCCCTGATGAATTCAAGGCCCGAGACCAGGTAAAAGAGGCCCTAATCCCCATAATAACTGTTAGCAAAAATGTAGACTGGATAAATTATATATATAATCAGCAAAGGTTTGTCAATTACACGAGAGACGCATTCCAGGGAATAGCCGAACAGTTGGAGGCCGACTCTCAAATGACTTTCCAGAACCGGATGGCTCTGGATATGATATTTGCAGAGAAAGGAGGGGTTTGTACTATGATAGACAAAATGACCAGCACCACTTGCTGTACCTATATTCCAGACAACACCGGCCCAAATGGCCAAGTCACTGTAGCTCTTAAAAAGTTGAAGAATCTGTCAGTTGAACTAAAGAAAAATTCAGGCATCACAGATCCATGGGACCAATACTTCAGTTGGATGAACGGGTGGCAGAGAATTTTAACCCAAATAGGAGTAACCATATTAATCTTTCTATTTCTCCTCGCTCTGATAATTTGTTGCATACTCCCTTGTTTAAAGAAATGTATAGAGAAAGCAGTAGAACAAGGAATCCCTAAGTTCGTGAACCGAGACATAGGGCATGAGGAAGATGAGTACGAAGAACCGCACATTCCACTACAGACATTCCCAGTCTCACATCACGAATAGGCTGGACGACAGGGACAGATGGGGTAGGAGCTCGAGGCCGTGACCTGGGTCCAGCTGCTGAGCGGAAAGCCATCCTCACCACTAGAGGCTCTGGGGAAAACCTGCTGGACCTTAGACTCTGCGCGCCTTGGGGTGGGGGAAACTTAGATTAAAACAGGGACAGATTAAAATAGACATTTCAAGGGGGGGCTGTAGTGGATGTGATAAAAATAGTCAAAGTAAGATAATGAAATGCCTATTTCAATGCACAAACACATGCTTCATATCACATATGATCCTATATATATATCGCATATGCACATAGGTATTGATTGCCTATAGGAATAATCACATATAATCGTAATGCATAATTTACCCCTTGCTAATATTCGCTAATATGATGTTATATTTCAGAGATGCACCACATGGTTTATCAGAACAGGAACTCAGTCTGCAACTCAGTCTGCAAAACAACTATTTTAGTACAGTGGAAAGTCCCTGGAAACCACAGAACCAGACAGATGCCAGACATCAGGACGTCACAAGAATAATATTACATATTAATGAGAATGTTGAATATTAATGAATATTAATGAGCATGATCGTGTGTTTGATCATGTGCTTTGAATACGCTTGCAAGACCATATATAAGACACAGCTCGAAATAAAAAAAGCAGAAGTAACGGTCTTCACCGAGCTCTGTGTGTAGATTATTTACTTTCAGTTTGTACAAACGCTTCTTATCTAATTTGGCTCAGGAAACAGATACCAAAATCCGGACATTTGGCTCGGATCCAAAACACATGTCTATTGATCTTCCTATCTTTCTACATGTCTGTTTATCTATCTATCTATCTATCTATCTACATTTCTATCTATCTATCTATCTATCTACATTTCTATCTATCTATCTACATGTCTATCTATCTATCTACATGTCTGTCTATCTATCTATCTATCTATCTGCATGTCTATCTATCTATCTATCTATCTATCTATCTATCTATCTATCTATCTATCTATCTATCTATCTATGTCTATCTATTTATCTATCTACATGTCTATCTATCTATCTATCTATCTATCTATCTATCTACTATCTACATGTCTGTCTATCTATCTATCTATCTATCTATCTATCTATCTATCTATCTATCTATCTATCTATCTGTCTGTCTATCTGTCTATCTATTTATCTATCTATCTATCTATCTATCTACATGTCTGTCTATCTATTTATCTATCTACATGTATGTCTATCTATTTATATATCTACATGTATGTCTATCTATTTATCTATATACATGTCTATTGATCTTCCTATCTTTCTACATGTCTGTGTATCTATCTATCTATCTACATTTCTATCTATCTATCTATCTATCAATCTATGTGCATATCTATCTGTTTATCTATCTGCATATCTAATGTCTATCTATTATCTATCTATCTATCTACATATATATCTATCTGCCTGTCTGTCTGTAGGCCCTATTGCGGGCGAGTGATGGGGGGGGGGGTTGGTTGTGGTATTGTTTGCGCCCCCCAAAAAAATGGAGCACCAGTCGCCACTGAGGGGAACTAAACCTCCTGAGCCTTTCCACGTCGATGGGTGTAAAGAATATGTGGTGGAAGCCATTCTGGACTGTAGGAAGCTAGGGCAAAACCAGTTCTTGGTCAAGTGGAAGGGATATGGGCCAGAAGACAACTCTTGGGAACCTGAAGGTAATATCCATGCCAAGAGATTGATACGTGCATTTTTTCTTACTCATCCTGACAAGAAGGCCCGACTGGGAATCTGGAGGCTGCCCCTTGGGGGGGGGGGGGCAATGTCAGGGACTTACCTCTCAAACTCGCCAGACCACCATTCGTTTGAGACAGCAGCGCTCACCTGTGACTGTGCACCGTTGCGCGTCCATCGTGCATGCTCTCGCGCCAACTCTGTGCACAACGGTACGGCAAGCGGTGGGAGCGCGTGCGTGCACGTTAATTTGATTTGGAGCCAAATTCCCTTTAAAAGCTTGTTTGTGTCCGCAGCACATTGCTGTCTGATTTGCAGTTCCTGAGTGTTTATCCGTATCTGAAAACCTGATTGTTGTTTGTACCTTCTGACCTGGCTTCCGTACCGCTCCAACCTCTGACCTCGGCTTACATTGACCTTGCTTCTCTGATTGATCCACCGCTGCCAGACCCTCCTGCCTGCACCACGACTACGCCTCAGCTTTCCGTACCTGATTACCTGATTATCTGTTGTGACCCAGCTTGCCTGACTCTGCTATCACCTGCTGTCCATTAACCAGCTTATCTTACCAGCTTGTTGCCGTTGTACCTGCACCTTCCGATAGGGTCGCTGACCCACTTCCTCCGCTTCAGTGACTTCCTGTCTACCGCTCCAGAAGGAACCAGCTCCCCATCGTCAACTACACGCTACACCGGCACTCCTACCCTGCCGCGCTCACGAGCCTGCTGTTCCCACTCCAGCGGCTCGCGAGCCGGAACCGTAAGAGAGGCCTTCTCCTGCGACCAGGCTTTGGCTACCAGGTACGTGGTACATAACAGATGTATACAGGAGCTGCCGTAGGAGAAGCTGCAAAAAAAGGCAGGGGCTCATCCTGTGAGGCTGCTATCAGGCTGACAGAGGGGGGTGGTAAACTGCAAGGCAAGCTCAGATTTCTTAGCCATAAGCGGGGATCCTCTGATGCCTCTTTACCAGCCCTTGCCCCTCTTACCTTACTGTAAATCAAAGGTACTATCCACTTTCCCGTGTTTAGAATTGTCCCTGCACAAAGTGTAATTTCTGAAGGAAAAAAAGCGGCTATAAGGAATCCCCGGGTCCCTGGCAATACAGAGAAAAGTCATTGAAAAAAACATCAGGGGTCCCCCCCCCCCCCCCAGTACATTACCAGGCCCCTTGGGTCTGGTATGAATATTAAGTGGAACCCCTGCCATTTTTTTAATGACTTTTATCTGTATTGTCGGACCAACAATTCATTAATAGATAGTAGTTTTAAATTACTTTTTGTCCTTCAAAAATTACATTTTGCGCAGGGAACCAAATTTGTTTTAAAAAAAATGCGTGGGGTCCCCCCCAAATTCCATATCAGGCCCTTCAGGTTAAGGGGAACCCTGCATCAAATTTTTTTTAAAAATGGCGTGGGGTCCCCCCAAAAATCCATACCAGACCCTTATCCGAGCATGCAACCTGGCAGGCCGCAGAAAAAGGGGGGGGGCGAGAGAGCGCCCCCCCCTTTTGAACCATACCAGGCCATACCAGGCCACATGCCCTCAGCGAGCGAGTTTTAAATGACTTTTTTCCTTCAGAAATGACACTTTGGGACAATTCTAAACACGGGAAACATGTGCTGCTTTACAGGCATACTATACACTCCCTCCAGGTACGAAATTTAAAGGAATATTTAACTTTTTTGTTTCACTTTAAGTATTATTAAAATCACTGCTCCTTAAAAAAAAACTGCAGTTTTTAAATCTTTTTTTGCATTGATACATGTCCCCTGGGGCAGGACCCAGGTCCCCAACACTTTTTAGGACAATAATGCCCCGTACACACCATCACTTTATGTGATGAAAAAAAACGAAATTTTCTGTGAAGTAAAAAATGACGTTTTTGAAACTTCAATTTTCAAAGACGAAGTTGCCTACACACCATCGTTTTTCTCACAATGTTCTAGCAAAGCGAGGTTACGTTCTCACCACTTTTTCCATTGAAGCTCGCTTCTGGGCATGCACGGGTGTAAAAACTTCTTTTTAAACAACGTTTTTTGCTACACACGGTCAATTTCTGTGAAGTAAAAAACGACGTTTTGAAAAACGACACATAAAATTGAAGCATGCTTCAATTTTTTTTGGTCGTTTTTTACAAGACATAAAACTACGTTTTCCCCCACACACGGTCAATTAAAGTGACGTTTTTAAAAAAATCTTTTTTTTTCATCACATAAAGTGATGGTGTGTACGGGGCATAACTTGCATATAAGCCTTTAAAATTAGCACTTTAGATTTCTCCCATTTTTACAGAGTGTTCCGTGGCTTTTCGAATTTCCCCAAATTCCCCAAATTGTTCGCTGTTCAGCGAACGGGCGAACAGGCAATGTTCGAGTCGAACAGGCAATGTTCGAGTCGAACAGGCAATGTTCGAGTCGAACATGCGTTCGACTCGAACTCGAAGCTCATCCCTACTGGCAAACGGGAAGTTCAAAGGCATGGTTTAAATAGGAAGTTCATGCGAGGAGCACAGGGTCTAAGGCCGCGTACACACGATCATTGTTCGGCATGAAAAAAACTTTGTTTTTCAAAAACGTCATTTAAAATGATCGTGTGTGGGCTTCACATAATTTTTCAGGTTCTGAAAAACGAAAAAAAAAAAAAAAATTCGAACATGCTGCATTTTTTAACGTCGTTTTAACCACTTAATCACCGCCCTATAGACAATATACGTCTACAGGGCGGTTGCTTAACTCTGGGAGGGCGTACATTTACGTCCTCCCAGAGTCGCTCTCCCGTGCGCACACAGGAATGTCCAGAGGACCCGGCCGATGACGAATCGCGGTAAATTGCCGCTGATATCGGCCGTTTACCACGTGATCGCTCCGTCCAATTAAGGAGCGATCACATTTAAACAAACCGGCGTCATTTGATGACGCCGGTTCCTCCCTCCTCTCTTTGTACCGATCGGTACAGTGTGAGAGGGGGGAGCGCGGGCGTCAGCAGCGCTGTGGATGGATCTGTGACTATTGCAGTCACAGATCCATCCATCCCTGCTCAGCCATCCCTGCAACCCCCTGCAATACTGTGCATTACCCCCTGCGCAATACTCTGCAATACCCCCCTGCGCAATACTCTGCATACCCCCCTGCGCAATACTCTGCATACCCCCCTGCGCAATACTCTGCATACCCCCCTGCGCAACACTCTGCATACCCCCCTGCGCAATACTCTGCATACCCCCCCCTGCGCAATACTCTGCATACCCCCCCCCCGGCAATAGTCTGCATACCCCCCTGTGCAATACTCTGCATACTCCCCTGTGCAATACTCTGCATACCCCCCTGCGCAATACTCTGCATACTCCCCTGCGCAATACTCTGCATACCCCCCTGCGCAAAACTCTGCATACCCCCCCTGTGCAATACTCTGCATACCCCCCCTGTGCAATACTCTGCATACCCCCCTGTGCAATAATCTGCATACCCCCTGCGCAACACTGCATACCCCCTGCGCAATACTCTGCATACCCCCCTGCGCAATACTCTGCATAACTTTCACCCAGACTAAATAATAACCCAATTTTTTTTTACCAAAGATATGAAGCAGTATACATTTTAGGCCAAATTTATGAAAAAAAAATCCTTTTTTGCAAAATTTTATAATAGAAATGAAGAAAAATTAATTTTTTTACAAAATTTTCTTTCTTTTTTCATTTATAGCGGAAAAAATAAAAACCGCAGAGGTGTTAAAATACCACCAAAAGAAAGCTCTATTTGGTTACAGTGTTGTATGACTTATTGTCATTCAAAATGTGAGAGCACCGAAAGCTGAAAATTGGTCTGGTGATTAAGGGGGTTTTAGTGCCTGGTGGTCAAGTGGTTAAACAATGTAGTTTTTCGGGTTGTAAAAAATGATCTTGTGTGGGCTAAAACGACGAAAAAAAACCATGCATGCTCAGAAGCAAGTTATGAGACGGGAGCGCTCGTTCTGGTAAAACTACCGTTCATAATGGAGTAAGCACATTCATCATGCTGTAACAGACAAAAAAGCACAAATCGTCTTTTACTAACACGGAATCAGCTAAAGCAGCCCAAAGGCGAATGGAACTTCCCCTTTATAGTTACGTTGTACGTCACCACGCTTTGCTAGATCATTTTTTAAAAACGATGGTGTGTAGGCAATATCGTTTTAATTATGAAGTTGGGAAAACTTCGTTTTTTCGACATGCTGAAAAACTACGGGTTTTTTTTTCATGCTGAAAAATGATCGTGTGTACGCGGCATAAGAAATCAGGCAGGGAGCTGTCCAGCATCTCAGGTGGCTAAGCAAGAAGAGATAATGCCAGATGCAGCAGAGATTGCAGGTTCAGATTCAGGGTACTGACAGTACTCCTCTTTCCAGGACTTCCTCTGGACATCCTAGAGTCAGGTTACATAATTACATATAGCAGGTGAGGTTGAAAAAAGACATTGGTTCATCAAGTCCAACCTGTGTGTGTGGTTATATGTCAGGTTTACCTTGTATATCCTCATATGTTGTGGTTGTTCAGCTGCTTATCCAATCGTTTTTTTAAACTATTGATGCCCCCCGCTGAGACCACCGCCTGTGGAAGGAAAATCCACATCCTTGCCACTCTTACAGTAAAGAACTCTACGTAGTTTAAGATTAAACCTATTTTCTTTTAATTTTAATGAATGGCCACGTGTCATGTTAAACTCCCTTCCGCAAAAAAGTTTTATCCCTATTGTGGGGTCACTAGTATGGTATTTGTAAATCGAAATCATACCCCTCTCAAGTGTCTCTTCTCCAGAGAGAATAATTTCAGTGCTCACAGCCTTTCTTCACAAACAATATCCTCCAGACCCTTTATTATCTTTGTTGCCCTTCTTTGTACCCGCTCCATTTCCACTACATCCTTCCTGAGGACTGGTGCCCAAAACTGGACAGCATACTCCAAGTGAGGCCGGACCAAAGTCTTGTAGAGTGGGAGAATTATCGATTTATTCCTGGAGTTATTCCTTTTTTTAATGCATGCCGATATTCGGTTTGCTTTGTTAGCTTGGCATTGCATGCCTATCATCTACTATGACCCCAGGTCCTTTTTCATCCTGGATTCCCCCGAGGTTCACCCCCCTAGTGAGTAGATTGCATTCATATTTTTGCCACCCAAATGCATTATTTTACATTTTTCTGTTAAACCTCATTTGCCATGAAGTTGCCCACCCAATTAATTTGTTCAGATCTTCTTGCAAGGTTTCCACATCCTGCAGAGAATTTATTGCCTTTCTTAGCTTAGTGTCGTCTGCAAATACAGAGATTGAACTGTTAACTCCATGCTCCAGGTCATTTATGAACAAATTAAAAAGGATTAGTCCCAGCACAGAATCCTGTGGGGACCCACTTCCCACCCGTGACCATTCAGAGTATTCCCCATTTATCACCACCCTCTGAACTCACCCTTGTAGCCAGTTTTCAAACCATGTACGCTACCTATGGTCCATGCCAATGGACCTTACTTTGTACAGTAAATGTTTATGGGGAACTGTGTCAAATGCTTTTGCAAAATCCAGATACCCCACATCGACGGGCCTTCCTTTATCTAGATGGCAGCTCACCTCTTCATAGAAGGTTAATAGATTGGTTTGGCAAGAACAATTCTTCATGAATCCATGTCGATGATACCATTTTCATTACTAAATTACTAACTACATTGGCGCAAATTTTTCCTCCGCACACTCTGTCAACACCATTATAAAATAGCCAACCATTTAGAATTTACACAAATGTTAAACATAATTCCGATTGAAATGAAACTGATCCTGTCACATATATATGTGAATAAACTAATTTGAATAAGCTAATTTGAATGAACAAATTTGACATACCACAGAGGGGAATTTCTCTGATCAGTGCCATATTGTGGATGCTAATCTAATAGTATTGGAAAAAGCCTCATGTGAACATAAAGGTATGTTTGTGGACAAATAAAAAAATAAGTGTAGCGCTCACCCCCGAAGGAGCCGCTGATAATAATTGGGATGGCAGATTTACCTCATGGCTCTTTCCAATGTCTAGGGATGAATCATGCGCACAGCAGCAGTAAAGGAATGTCCACAAACAAATGTCTTTATGTGCTTTTATTACCCAGCCGGGTAAAAACAGTTAACTGGTGATGAAAGGAATAGAGATGAAAAGAGAACAGCAGATTCAGGGCGTAGTATCTGGAACAGTCCTGTTCCCATGCGTAACACTTTGACACCACTCCTACTTGAGTGGGCTTAGCGTGCCCGGATAGGCCTCTCTCACTGACCTAGCAGCCGAAACACCGCTCAAATCTCTCTTGAACGAAACCTCTGCCACAGGCCCTCTTGAATAAATGTCAGGGAGGAACCTCTGCCACAGGCCCTCTTAAATGAAGTTGCGCCTGAATCCTCTCTTTGACGTCGCCACAGGTACCGACTGAAAGAGGAGTCAATCCTTCAGTGTCCGGTCACCTCGATCCCCAGTGGTTCGTCAGAATCCTATTGAACCACCAGCCTCTCAATGGCGCTCCTCAGATGGACTCCCCACCGAACAGCTACACTTGCTTGGGATCTTCAAAAGTGGGAACCCAGTCGACCACTGGGTCCCCGTCCTGTTTAAATGCTCCAGACCAAAATAGGCCCGGAACCAGGATTCCTGCATAGCACGCACACTCCGGCCAGGTAGGCCATAACGCCAGAGCTCTGTGATGTGGCCACCCTAAAGGTGGGTGCCACACCAGAAGTAGACCCCACAAAATGGCATCTGCCTCATAAGTACCCAAGCCTCCTGATTGGCTGCTGGAACAAGGCACTCAAACCTTGACTCCACTGCCGCCATCTACCGCACCGGGGTGGAAAAACACCCCAGCACAACAGAATAAGCCCACAGCACAGCCAAGCTAAAACAAAGACCCACATTTAAACCAATCAGCAATAGTCAGAGTCACTTAACTCTAAATTTCAATAACACCGGTTCTGAAAAGTAACCAGGCGCTACACACTCCCCCCACTTAAATAGACACTGTCCTCAGTGTCTCACAAACTGGTGTTCAAGCCTGAACACCTGACCTAAATCTGCAGAACAGTAAAGAAGAAGATAGAAAAGATATAAAATCTTAAAATTATAAAAACATTACTTTGTATAAATATTGACAGTGATACATTATGACATTACACACTCCTAACTATCTATTCTGCCCCATTCTCCGACAGTTTTGATAGAAGGACAACAACCTGCAAAACAAAAATGGAAGAACACACACAAAAATATACACATACAGTCACTGAGGGTGAAATGAAACTGCACCTTCTTTAGTAAAGGCGAAATTGCCTTTCCTCCCAAAGAGACACATCATATAAAACAAACTAAGTGCTAAGAATTTCTCAAGTTGCAAAGCTCAAAAGAAATATATGTACAAGTTAGTCTCTGCAGTGGTAGAAGTTGCAGGACACTGCCCCTAGTGGTCAGTGCGCTGGTACTACCAGCATAGGGCAGTCCACGCTCAAATGTAGCAATCAGTAGAAAAAGGGTAATAAAACTTTTTTTTTTTCTTCCTTTCCTTTTTCTGGTGCTGTGAAGAAGTCGGCAAGATCCTATGCTTACTAACTTATCATCCCCCCAAGTTCTGCACAAACAACAAAGTGGGAATCTGGCGGGATGAAAACAAAAAACTGGAAAAGGC
Source organism: Rana temporaria (assembly GCF_905171775.1). Classification (NCBI taxonomy): domain Eukaryota; kingdom Metazoa; phylum Chordata; class Amphibia; order Anura; family Ranidae; genus Rana; species Rana temporaria. Next base: position 95,646,062 of record NC_053499.1, read on the forward strand.
AACAGTACTTGTCCGTAACTTCTTTAAAGCCAACAAAAAAAATAAACCCACATGGGTGGCAACACAGGTATGAGGCCTACTTGTAGAACCGTGGATCCGGAACAATGACCATGTCCCCACGGGAATTGGTGGTGGTAACAGAAAAAACCTGATCCACTTTTCCGGGACATTTAACGACTACTCTGTCGTTGAAGATGTACAATTCCTCAGGCAATCTTCAAACTTGTACTTCAATTGAATGAAAGTATATTCCATGTCACGGGCACACCTGGGCACATTCAAACGCTCCCAGACTGCATCCCTGTACCAGTCCTCTCTCATCTTTTCGAGCTCGGGCAGGAGGCACGTATGGGTATTCCCACCCATAGTCGGTGGCCACTCTCCTCATAAAAATGCGCTGTAAACGGGCCAGCTTGGGTAGAGTATAAGGGTCTCCGAGGCCTTGTAACGCAATAGCATCAGGAGCTCTCTTCACCACAGGCAGAAGAGTAAGCATGGGGTTAGTAACACTAGTGCTTGGGGCTCCAACTCCCCATGTCAATTGCGGGACACTTGCTTTTGGTGCGACAGAGCCGGAGCGTTTCTTTCGTCTCTGGGACTTGTTGGTTCGGGAACCTTTACCAAGTTGGGATTTGGGAAACTCCGGTTCGAACCACTTGTCATCCCCCTCGTCTGACAAAGAGTCCAGATCCGAAGATTCACACTCTTCTGCGGGTAAGTAGGTGCGCCCCCCAACAGAGACATTGGTTGAATCCCTTGTGTATACTGGCAGGCCTCTACCACAGCTGTGGGAGGTCTGTTCGGGGCCCATGCTAGCCATAGCGTGCCACACTGAGACATTAGTTGGTGTCGCCTCTGATACAGCATCCGCTTCCACACTGGGCACACACTCATTCTTATCCACGTCGCTTACCTCCGGTGATAGGGTTAGGGTAGCAGCCGATGGCAGGGTAAGCGTGGATGAGATGGTCACCACCTCCGGATCAGTCACTACTGTAGTTGGGGAGGGTTCCAGCCATGTGGCCTCCTCCTCCGCGGTCACAGTCCCAGCAATCCAGTCCACCTTGTACTCCCGAGGAGATTCGGTTGGTGGATCGATTTGAAATAGGTAGGCCCGGCACTTCTTACACCGGGCTAGCGGCAAAATCCAGACGGCCAGCTCGCCAGTGCGAGGGCCTCCACGCTACCGCTGGAAAATAGCACGAACCTTCCTTGGGTCTGCATTCGGATTCCGGTATCCGTTAAGGAGATTCCAGCAGCAGCGGACATACCGTTGACTCCCAGGACAGACATCGGGGGTCTCAGTTTTCCCAAAGGCGTCGACGGCACAGACATGTTCACACGACCTTCTCTCATGGGCGGGTAATCACTCTGTCCTTTGGCGCCAAACTCAGCCCACATCTCACGCAGGGGTGGGTGACTCCTCCCACTTGAATACTTTCTTCCACACGTGGCAGGCGCACATGGCTTCGCCTCACGTGCGCCTAGCTTTAATGGCGACGTTAACTCCTTCCTCACCAAGCACATTTTGACACACGACAATTCCTTGAATCAATCACTGATTAAACTTCTGAACTTGAGGATGTTGAGGTAGTAGCCAATGCCAGACGAGCCCCCACATGTAGTGCTCACCCCCGAAGGAGCCGCTGATAATAATTGGGATGGCAGATTTACCTCATGGCTCTTTCCGAATGTCTAGGGATGAATCATGCGCACAGCAGCAGTAAAGGAATGTCCACGAACAAATTTATTTTTATGTGCTTTTATTACCCAGCCGGGTAAAAACAGTTAACAGGTGATGAAAGGAATAGAGATGAAAAGAGAACAGCAGATTCAGGCGTAGTATCTGGAACAGTCCAGTGAGGCACGGAGCCCAACTGCAAGTCAGCGTAGGGCCGGCCATGACAGGGTTAACAGAACCCTGGTAGCTGGGGGGAGGAGGAGCAGGAGCAGTGGGAGGGGAGATTATATCTATCTCCCAAGCATCCTTTTTCCCGGGCAGACAGGCGTGGGGGAGCAAAGTTGCAAGGTCTGTACAGCCTGCAGCTGGGATTTTTCTGCACAGCAAGCGTTGGGACACAGGTAGGGGCGGCGAGATGGCAGGGATTGAAGCCCTGTTTGCACAGCTTAGGGCTGAGGCGGCGGTGCGGGGGGAGGACTGGCTTGCAGCGTCAGCTGGGGACACTTCTCCCTCAGAACGGGGCAGCAAGCGGCGCGGCGCCGTCGGGGCCTAACCACACGGGCCAGGACATTATTCAGAGCGGTGGGGAAGCAGCGCTATCGGGGCCCAGTCACACCGGCCGGGGGACCGCGCGGTCGCGATCGTCGCGCCCCCCCCGCAGATATTCACCCAGCCCATCCCCTTGTCAGCAGCGGTCGGAAGGCGGCAGGAACAGGGCCCCATCGGGCCCCCCCCGCAAAGCGTGCGGCGGCGGCGGCTACGGGGGTCATTGAGGGCCCTGCAGGGGGGACCAGAAGCACCCAAGGACAGAGGGGGGGACGGCCGGGGGGCTCAGGTACGGCGGCCGTGCCCGCCCGACGTGTGGAGCAGGTGGAGACGGGCCCGGTCAGCAGGCCTCGGCGAGAGGGATCCCAGATTACGGTGGCTAGCCCCTAGCTAGCCACTTGCAGGAGGCCCAGACGGCGAGGGGGAGCAGGCAAGAGGAAGACCGCAGCAGAGTTACGCCTGGCAGGAAAGCGCCGGCAAAATCCGCTCACGGGTCCAGGGCCCGCAGGGAGAGCGAATCCAGCCCTGGGCCTTCGGCCGCCGGGACCGAGCTGCCCGGGGGGTCATCATCGGGGGAAGAGGGGCTGTGCGAGGACCAGTCGGATGGGGAGCTGTCCGGTTCGGAGGAGGAGGTCGTGCCCAGGACGGTGCCTACAGCGAGGGATTCCAGACGATCGGCTGATGGATTGCTTCCACGCAGCCCGGTAAGTCCTTTTCCACATATGTTTCAAATTTACGGTGTGATGATGTGGTTGTGGGGGGCCGGGTGGGGGGGGCCCGGGATAGGTTGGTGGTGCCCGCGGTGGCTGGGGGCAGTGCGACATCTTCCCAGGTTACAGACGCACAGGTGGGGAATCCTGGGGTGGATGCGGGGTTGCAGAGATTTTTGTCGGGGCTAGAGGCGTTGGTTAGCCAGCTTAAAGGGGGGGACAGACCCCCCCGCGGGCCCGACCGCGGCTTGGGGGCCGGGAGGGGGGGCTGCGGCGGCTGCGGCAGCTGCCCCAACGGCGGTAGTGGTGACTGAGAAGGAGGCGAATGGGGGTGGCTTGGGGTCAGGACCGGCGGCGCAGCCGGCAGGGACTGCCGAGCCGGCAGGGGCCGCAGGCAAGAAGCGGGATTTGGTGCGGTTAGCGGATGAAGCAAAGGGGCAAGTGTATACTTGTTATGATGCGCCGCTGGGGGCACATTTGAAACAAGAGGTTCGGGAAAAAATCTGGAAGAGCGAATATGTGGAGATATTCGCTTTGTTACCGTTGGAGAAATTCAACTTGGATAGGGTGAAGCCCGAGGACTCCAAAAAGGGAGGACGAGGAAAAGCGGAGGTATCGGCTCATACCTCGCACGTTTGCGAATTGGTCGCAGGCTTATTCTATTTTGGCCAGCGTGATTGGCGAGAAGAACCCCGAACACTGTTCGGGCGCTCTTCAGCTACCAGGAGGCGATTAGCGAGGCCTATCGTTGTTATGGGGGCACGGGTTGGCTTCGTTATAGCGAGCAATTTAGGCAACGTCGGGCGATTAGGCCGGACATTCGGTGGGACGCGAAGGACATTAGCCTTTGGATGCGGCTTATGGACGGCTCCGAGGACGTCGGCGCCGTTTTTTCAGGGGGGGGGCCGGCGGGGCCTCTTCCCTGGGACAGTCGGCCGGAAAGAAAAAGGGGGTTTGTTGGCAGTTCAACGAGGGAAACTGCAAATTCGGAGGGTCGTGCCGGTACAAGCATGAGTGCTCCGGGTGTGGGGGTAATCACCCCTCTTCCCGCTGCTTCAAGCAGGGCAAGGGCCGTTCCGGAGATCCTTCAGGCAAGAGGGAGCACGCCGGTGATGGTGAAAAGGATGCTGCCGTTTCTCGGTAGGTATCCGGACAGGGCGGCTGCCCAGCTCCTGGAGGAGGGTTTTACAGTTGGTTTTCGTATCCCTGCTAATTTGACCGTGATTCCGCCAATGTCCGATAATTTACGTTCAGCTAGGCAACACTCGGAAGTGGTTTCCGAGAAGCTCCGTAAGGAGGTCGGGCTGGGCCGAATGGGTGGCCCGTTTGAGTCCCCTCCGTTAGCAGGCCTGGTGGTTTCACCGTTGGGGGTGGTACCGAAGAAAGAACCAAACAAGTTCAGGCTCATACACCACCTCTCCTTCCCAAAAGGGGGGTCGGTGAACGATGCGATTAATGCGGAGGATTGTTCAGTGTGCTACACTTCGTTCGACGCGGCGGTGAGTTGGGTTAGGCGTGTACGGCCGGGGGGCGTTGATGGCCAAGTCGGACATCGAGGCGGCTTTCCGGCTGTTGCCGGTGCACCCGGACAGCTTTCGGTTGTTGGGGTGTCACTGGGAGGGCAAATTCTATGTGGACAAGTGCCTGCCCATGGTTGCTCAGTGTCCTGCGCATTATTCGAACAGTTCAGTTCTTTCTTGGAGTGGGTGGTACGAGACGTGGCGGGGGTGGATTCGGTTATCCATTATCGGATGACTTTCTCTGCATTGGACCGGCGGGGTCAAAGGTTTGCGCGGTTTTGTTGGCCACGCTGGAGCACATAGCTGAGCGTTTTGGGGTGCCACTGGCGCCCGACAAAACGGAGGGGCCTAGGTCGGTCATTCAGTTCTTGGGCATAGTTATCGATTCCGAGGCTATGGAATGCAGGCTGCCGGCGGACAAGTTGGAAGGCCTCAAGGCGGAGGTCAGGGGGATGATTGGCATGCGTAAGGTACAATTGAGAGCGCTGCAGTCGCTCTTGGGGAAGCTCAACTTTGCCTGCAGGATCCTCCCGATGGGGAGAATTTTTTGTCGGCGTCTGTCGGCAGCACGGCAGGGGGTTAGTTTGCCTAACCACTATGTAAGGCTGGTGAAGGAGCACAGGGAGGACCTGTGGGTCTGGCACTCTTTTTTAGAGGCCCTTTAACGGTAGGGCCTTGTGGATGTCTGGCCCGGTCAGCAATTTTGACCTAGAGCTGTACACAGACGCGGCCGGGGGATCAGGCTTTGGGGCCTTTTTTCAAGGACAGTGGAGTGCGGGCCCCTGGCCTCAGTCCTGGCTGGCTGCGGGTTTTACGAAAAACTTGGTGCTGTTGGAGCTGTTTCCAGTGGTGCTGGCGGTTGAGTTGTGGGGCACGTCTTTCCGGGATCGGAAGGTGCGCTTCCATGGGGATAACCTGGGGGTCGTGCAGGTGATAAATCGCGTGACCGCGTCCTCTCCCCAGTGATTCGGCTCCTGAGACACTTGGTACTGCGGTGTCTGCAGCTGAATGTGTTTGTTTATGCGGTGCATTTACCGGGGGTTGAAAATGTCGTGGCTGATGCTTTGTCTCGGTTCCAGTGGGACAGGTTCCGGGAGTTGGTGCCGGAAGCAGAGGAGCGAGGGGTCCCCTGTCCGGAGTGGCTGTGGCAGATTCCATTGGAATCATCTCCACCTGGATTAAAAAATCGGTGAGTGCGGGTACTTGGGCGGCCTATGAAAAAGTATGGGTAGAATGGAGTAGCTTGGTAATGGAATCTGAGGTGCACCTCTCGGGACCGGAGGTGAGGACGTTGGTGTGGTACTTTTTGTCCAGGAATATCGAGGCAGGAGTGTCTCAGTCGGTATTGGATAAGAAGTTGGCCGGTTTGGCGTTTTTATTCAAGTGGCAGGGGTTGCCAGATTTTACAAAGGATTTCTGGGTGCGCCAGGCTCTGAAAGGGTACAGGAAGCAAGGGCGGCGACTGGACACGCGCCGCCCTGTGTCTTTCGACGTTTTAAAAGGGTTGATGGATAGGATGGGCACTGTGGGTTCGTCCGTTTTTGAAGTTACATTGTTTCGCGCGGCATTCGCGCTGGCATTTTTCGGGGCTTTTAGGATAGGCGAGCTGGTGAGCCAGTCGAGAATCGTCCAAGGGGGCATGGGGGCATCGGACGTTAGTTGGGCCCCGGAGGGGGTCACGTTGTGGCTCAGAAGGTCCAAAACGGACCAGAGTGGCAAGGGCAGAGCGGTCCAGGTGTTCCCGATCGAGGGATCGGAACTTTGCCCAGTGGGGCTGGTCCGGAAATATCTGGACATCCGCCCGGCGGTTGGGGGCACCTTTTTGGTACACGAAAATGGGGCCCCGCTGTCGAGATATCAGCTTGTGGCGGTGTTTAGGAAGTGTCTGGGGGAATTGGGCCTGGTTGCAAGGGAGTTCTCGGCTCATTCATTTAGGATTGGGGCTGCTACGGAGGCGGCAAGGAATGGACTAGGGGAGGACGCAATAAAGAGGATAGGAAGGTGGGAATCGAGGAGGTTTCGTTCATATGTTAGGCCGCAGCTGGTGGCAAATTTGCGGTGAGAGATTGGGAGTTGTTGTTGGGATAAGGGGAAATGAGTTAGATGACTGTTTTGAAACGTGGGTGTCGCTGTATTGGGGGATGTGTTAGTTATTTGTTGTTGCTTACTGTCTTTCAGGTACTGGACCTTTGTTGGTCTGGATTTTGGGCCACTCTTACGTGGTTCGGGGGGAAAACGGGCGAGGCGCGCCCGACCGGTCGGCAACTGGGGATTTCGAGACAGGAGGCGAGGGTACGGTGGTTGGGGGTCCCCGGGATGTTATGGAGCAGAGTTGTGCCGGAGGTTCACAAATGGGCACGTTTGGACAGACCTCCGATGTGCTAGTGATTCATGCTGGGGGCAATGATCTTGGGTGAGATCTATGCTGGAGATAGCGCGGGATATTAAATTCGACTTTCAGCGGCTCCGGTTGTCTTTCCCGGAGACGGTAGTGGTGTGGTCGGACATGGTGGCTAGGACATCGTGGAGGATGGCGAGGTCGGTAGACGCGGTGAATCGTGCGCGCAGGAAGCTGAACAGGAATGTGGGGCGTTTTGTGCTAAGGAACGGGGGGTGGGTTCGGCACCCGGAATTGGAGGTTGACCCCTTGGCGTTACCTCAGGAGTGATGGTGTTCACCTCACGGACGTGGGGATTGACATGTGGGCTTTGCGCCTAGAGGAGGGGGTACAACAAGCAATGAGGGTGTGGAGGTGCGCCCGAAGGTAAGGTGTTACCTTCGGGTGCTGGTGGCGGGTGTTTTTCGGACTTTGCAGGAGAAGATATTACCCCAAAGATGGACACCAGTACCCAGTGGTGGATGGTTTCTGAAGGGGTTTCTAGTTCCCAGTCTACTAATGTAGCTGGAAGATTGGTGAATTGGGGGCACTGCGGTCAACGGTCGTCTTTGAGCCAGTTTCGGCTTGAGGCCTATGACCAGAGGTTAGGACACCGCAGTGCCAAATAAAGAGTTACAAGGTTAAAAAGTTAAAGTGTGAATAAGTTTAGTGGTTAGTGGGTCCTGCAAAGTCCAACACCATTTAGGAGAGGTATTATCTCAGGAATTGTACGTGTTTGTTGTTATGTTATTGGTTATTTATTATTTAAAGAGTATTTAAAATAAAGGAGGCTGCTACGGCCAGTTTTTACTCCAACATTAAGTGGTGGTCTCATTATTTATTAAGGGTTAATGTGGGGGTATTAACTGTAAAAGGGTCTTAGCGGTCAGGGTGTTTTCTGGTATACCATAGTCAAGTGAGGCACGGAGCCCAACTGCAAGTCAGCGTAGGGCCGGCCATGACAGGGTTAACAGAACCCTGGTAGCTGGGGGGGAGGAGGAGCAGGAGCAGTGGGAGGGGAGATATATCTATCTCCAAGCATCCTTTTTCCCGGGCAGACAGGCGTGGGGGAGCAAAGTTCCCACCCACCCTCCCTAGTTTTGAGGTAGAAAATATGGATTGATGATACTTGATAATTTGGTATGTGTTTGGGTGCTGTTTTTGTGTTTGTTTCTTTACAGGCGAGGATTACATCGTCGTGGCAGTGGCGGGTGTTTTTCGGACTTTGCAGGAGAAGATATTACCCCAAAGATGGACACCAGTACCCAGTGGTGGATGGTTTCTGAAGGGGTTTCTAGTTCCCAGTCTACTAATGTAGCTGGAAGATTGGTGAATTGGGGGCACTGCGGTCAACGGTCGTCTTTGAGCCAGTTTCGGCTTGAGGCCTATGACCAGAGGTTAGGACACCGCAGTGCCAAATAAAGAGTTACAAGGTTAAAAAGTTAAAGTGTGAATAAGTTTAGTGGTTAGTGGGTCCTGCAAAGTCCAACACCATTTAGGAGAGGTATTATCTCAGGAATTTTACGTGTTTGTTGTTATGTTATTGGTTATTTATTATTTAAAGAGTATTTAAAATAAAGGAGGCTGCTACGGCCAGTTTTTACTCCAACATTAAGTGGTGGTCTCATTATTTATTAAGGGTTAATGTGGGGGTATTAACTGTAAAAGGGTCTTAGCGGTCAGGGTGTTTTCTGGTATACCATAGTCATGTTCCCATGCATAACACTTTGACACCACTTTGACCTAGCAGCCGGAACACCGCTCGAATCTCTTTTGAACAAAACCTCTGCCACAGGCCCTCTTGAAAAAATTTCAGGGAGGAACCTCTGCCACAGACCCTCTTAAATGAAGTTCAATCCTCTCTTTGACGTCGCCACAGGTACCGACTGAAAGAGGAGTCAATCTTTCAGTGTCCGGTCACCTCAATCCCCAGTGGTTCGTCAGAATCCTATTGGACCGCCAGCCTCTCAATGGCGCTCTTCAGATAGACTCCCCACCGAACAGCTACACTTGCTTGGGATCTTCAAAAGTGGGAACCCAGTCGACCACTGGGTCCCCGTCCTGCTCAAATGCTCTAGACCAAAATAGGCCCGAACCAGGATTCCTGCATAACGCCGGAGCGCTGTGATGTGGCCACCCTAAAGGTGGGTGCCACACCGGAAGAAGACCTCACAAAATGGCGTCTGCCTCATAAGTACCCTCTCCCAGCATGCCCAGCGAGGCCAAAGCCTCCTGATTGGCTGCTGGAACAATGCACTCAAAACTTGACTCCACTGCTGCCACCTACCGCACCGGGGTGGAAAAACATCCCAGCACAACAGAATAAGCCCACAGCACAGCCAAGCTAAAACAAAGACCCAAATTTAAACCAATCAGCAATGGTCAGAGTCACTTAACTCTCTGACCCCCCGTTCAGGTTCGTCACCAGAGGAATCTCAAAAGTAATTGATTGTGGGCTTCACAATGCCCACAAGCAAAATGACAACCGGCTGGAGACTGGAATAAAAAGTGTTCGTTTGCTAGAAGTCTGAGGGACGGGGGTGAATTTTTACCCAGTAAGTGACCCTATTAGCCAGATTCAGAAAGACTTACGCCGGCGTATCTACAGATACGCGGCGTAAGTGTAAATATGCGCCGGCGCATTTATGTTCCGTACCCACAGAACAAGATACGCCTGAAAATAGGCTTCCTCCGACCGACGTAACTTTCCTACGCTGGCGTATCGTGGGCGCATATGTACGCTCGACGCATCTTGCGCTCACATTGATTTCCTATTCAAATATGCAAATGAGGGGGATATGCCGATTCACGCATGTAAGTGCGCCTGACGCAGGCCACACTCGGTGCGCGCAAGTCGTACGTCAGGCCTAAAGTTATTCCATCAAAAAGCTGGAATATCTTTGCACCAGGCGTGCACAGGTCAGCTGGAGAGCAGCTACAGCAGCAGCGTTACGGACGAGCTGAGCAAGCTGAGCACCCACACTTGCAGGACAACACATCTGTGTGCCAACATGCCAGGGGCAGCCGTGGTCCTAGCACTACTAATGGGTCCACCGACTCGTAGGAGGGCACGGGAGAGGATATACTGCACGTGCATGGACGTCTTTGGCATGGGTGATTCTGAGGTGTATCGCATGTTCAGATTCAGCCCTGATGCCATCCTAGAATAAGCCAGAACCCTGCATGATGACATCATCAGCAAGACACATTGTGCACATGCAGTGCAGCCACTGGTCAAGGTACTGGCAACACTGCATTTTCTAGCAAGTGGATCTTTTCAGCGTACGTGAGTGGAGTAGTGGCTGGGATGTCACAATCCACCATGAGCAGATGTGTGCACCAGGTTGTCCCCGCAATCCTCAGACGCATGTCCCACCACTTCATCAGACCCACCCAGGAGCATCTGCAGCAGAAGGCAATGGAGGATTTCTACAGAATTGCCAAGTTCCCACGCACCGTGGGGGCCATTGATTGCACACATGTGGCACTACGGCCCCCCTGTGACACAAAGCACATATACCGCAATCATAAGCACTGGCATTCCATCAACGTACAGGTGATAGCCGATGACCAATGCCTCATATGACACGTCCGTGCCAAACACTCAGGGTCCAGCCACGACAGCTACATATACCGTCAAAGCAACATCCCAACAGATTTTGAACAGAACGTGTATGGGGACAGCTGGCTGGTTGGTGAGTGACATGGGTGTCAGGCATGACTGTCCGACCCCATGATGCAGACATCACGAGGGGCACATTCACGACTAACATCCTCCTGTCTTTTCCCTTCCAGGTGACTCGACATATGCACTTGGACCCCATCTCATGACTCCATACCGGACTCCCCAAACCACAGGAGAGCAAAACTACAATGCTGCACACATACGTACCCGTGCAGTGGTGGAACGCATCTTTGGCCTCCTGAAGTCCCGTTTCCGATGCCTGGATAAGTCCGGGGGGACCCTGTTGTATTCCCCAAACTTTGTGTGCCAGATCATCGGTGCATGTAGCATTCTATACAACTACGCCATGAGAAAGGGCCTGGAGATTGACCTACGTGATGACCTGACTCCCCAACCACACAGCCCCCCCCCAACCGAGGGTAGCCCGTCTGCTGAGGGAGCAGCAGTCAGGAGACGCCTCACAGAAGACATGTTTGCACGTTAAACACACACATTCATCATGTCACAAGGAGAATGCACGCATGCACACCACTGTGGTCCCTAGCACACACACATCACATCCACATCATATTGGATTAGCCCAAGTCCACCATGCAGGACTTGGGAGCAGCAACACCACGCCAAGGCTCCAATTATGTCGCTGTACATTCATACCACATTCACACGGGTCGTGGGGATAACTTCTCCCCAACGACTGAGGGTGACACCCCTTACTGGCAGGAGTGTCACCCCCCCCCCCCTATTCACATACCAGTCACACTGTAGCCAGCACTCCTCACCGTGTGCTTAAAAAATAAATAAAATCATGACCTGAGCATAGAAATAAAAATAAAAAAATAAGCTCATGACCTGAGCATAGAAATAAAAATAAAAAAATAGGCTCATGACCTGAGCATAGAAATAATAGTCTAAAAAAATAAAGGCACTTATTTTGCCTGACGGGGGATGTGCCTGGTGGCAGCTTTCTGTCTCCTCAGCTGCTGGGGGGAGCCTGGGGTGGGGGGGAGTGGGACATCTGGAGGTGGCTCATCCCCGGGTGGGCCACTCCTGGCAGGTGATGGCTGCCTGCCCTCCAAGGCCACGGCAATCCGGCTCAGAAATACATTTGTCTGGGCCTGCATCCTTAGCTGGCGGGTGATGTTATGCCGCTGATTGCGCTGCCTCTGTCTCCCCTCCTCCTGGATGGCAGCCGTGTTGCCGTTGACGGCCTCAGTAAGGCTATCAACCTTGGCCACCAGTTCCACCACACAGGTGGCCACTGCAGAACTATTGCAATTGCCATCCAGCACTGCATCATAGATTTGGCCAGTCTTATGTGCCATCTGCTGCAGGTGCTCGGCTAGATCCCCCATATGCCGGGTCTGCTGGCCCTGGTCCAGGGCTATTTGGTCCCGGACACTGATAGCTACACCCCTGGTCTTCCATGTCGCCTTTCTTGGGACAGAAGACGCCTGCGAGCGGGTGTAGGGTGAGCCCCTTGAGGGTGTTCCCCTGCTGGTGGCAGACACAGAGGGGCTTCCCCTGATGGAAGGGGAGTTGTGAGAGGGCCCAGGCAGGACACTGGACTCCTCTATAATCAGACCTATCTGCCCTAGGTCCACCGACTCCTCCACCACCTCTTCAAGAGGAGAGGTGTGGGCACTCCCCTCCCCCGCTGGATCTTGGGGGTCTTGCTGAGGCTGCTCCGGGGACAATGTGGTGGGACGGCCACCACCAGCAGATAGGCCCGCTCCATCCTGCACATCTGTGGATAACATAAAGCAGTCACATGTTGGGGGACCCACACACTTGTCACAAGTTCCCTTCCACCCCCTCACGTGCTGCACACCGGATAGGGAATATAAAAACACTTACCTGTCCTCGAGGCATCGTCACGGGAATCGAAGCCCTGAACTCCCTCCAACTGCTCCCTCTGTTTACCCTGGGCGACCATCTCCTCATCCGGGGTCAAAACAATGTTGCAGGGTGGTCCACCCCCCGTGCCACTCTGGTGCTTCCGAATGGCGGACAGCTTCTCCCGCACACGGAGCTTCATATCATTAATTTTTTTGTTAATGTCCTTGGCGCTGCGGGTGGCATTGCCAAGGGCACTAACTTGAGAAGCTATCGTATCCAGGATTTCCTGCTTCTTGGCACGGCTGGTATCCCGACTCTGGGCACCATGGAGGAACGTATCATATCTCTCCATGCCAGCAATCACGATTGCCCTCTCCTGGGGAGTAAAATTTCTCTTCCTCTTGCTGACTGGAGCAGCCATAGCACAGCAAAAGAGAGCAGTAATAAAGAAAAGCAAAATTACCTTGCTCAGGGGGGGAAAAAGCAGGATGTAATTTTGCGTCGGACGGGCGCATGTCTGGGCGTATTTATGCACTCGGCGCAAGCCGGTAGGCCGGCGTAAACCAGGACATTCGGCCGGCGTAGTTGTGAGCATGCGCACAAGGAAGCAATCATACATCGACATCACTGCACATGCTCTGTGGAAGATACGCCGGGCGTAATCCACTGCTCCACGCTCAGGCCATCATTTGCATAAGTTCACACCCACTTACACTTACGCCGGCTTACGCCTTCACATTTACGTTATGCCGGCACAACGTGGAGAGCAAGTGCTTTGTGAATCATGTACTGACTCTCATGTACTGACCTCTCTGACTTATGCCGGCATAGCGCATATACGTTGAGTTACGCCGGCACAAAGAAGAGCCCATCTACCTGAATCTGGCTATATGTGTGCAACTATACAGACAGATGAAAGGACATACTTTAAAAAAAAATGATAAATGTGGTTGGAACCCCGTTTTAAGCATATTACCATTATTGTTAACCTACGGTACATTCCCTTCCTATTTCTGCCTGAATTTTTCCTTAATTTTACCCTTCCAACTCTTGATTAAAAAAAAACGAAAGAAAAACTCTCTGCCGGCCCCATGCCCTCGGGGTCACGAGAGAGAGGAAAAAATAAATAAAAACGCCTTTCTTACTTAAAGGCTTACACAATCACCCCCTCCCCCCGGGGCTTCCCCTCCCAACCCAGCCTTACCGCACTCAAAATTATTGAAAGCGAAGCAAAAAAACAATCATATTGAGGTGTACAAGAAAAGGTCGTCCATGGCTGCCAGATTTCCATACATTTCTCCTCTCTACCATAAAATAAGGCTGTCATGTTTTCCAATTATCCTAATTTCATCTATTCTAGAAAACCAATGTTTCAGAGATGGTATGGTTGTTGACTTCCATAGGTCTGGAAAGCATGTCCGGGCAGCGTTCAGCATGTAGGCTGCCAAAGAGGTTTTATATTTATGGAGTGGTATCGCATTTAAATGCAGGAGATATCCCAAAGGGTCAGAGATCAACTGATGTCAATTGTTTAATCCAGTTCCTCACTTCCTTCCAAAAAAGTTTAATTCATGGGCATGACCAAAGGATGTGTAACAATGTCCCTGGCGCTTTCTTGCCACGCCAACATAAGTTTGAATTGTACGGATAGATTTGATTAAGTAAGGCCGCGACCCTATACCACCTAACTAGCAGCTGTTCTTGAAAATGGCTTGCTATTTGAAGCCATTATATAATCCTTTTGATTTGCGGGCTTATGAGAAAGATTTGGAGATCCTCCTCCCAGCGTCGTATGTATGAAGGGACGTTTCCTTCTGGAGGCTGAATAATCAATTTATGCAAGAATGACAACAAATGTGGTACATATTTTCCCTCGGCACATAGGCGCTCAAAGGTTGTCAATGGCCTAGTATACGATTCCGCATCCGGTATAGACTTTAAATAATGTGCCAATTTAAATGGGGACCAGGGGCTCAAAGGGGCATGCGCACGACACTGCTGAACAAAATAGGCAGCAGCAGCCATCTGTGCTGTGACCCGGCACTCGCGCGTGCACGTTAATGCCTTTGGCGCCATTGTGCTTTTAAAAGGCCAGCAGCTGCAGTGATGCATTGCTGTCTGATCTGCAGCTCTGCATCAGTGATCCGTACTCCTGTAAATCTGCTACCTGTACCGACCCGGCTCTGCCTGACCATCCGACCTCTCCGATCCCGATCTTGGCTTGTTTGACCCTGCTTAATCTCTACTTTCTATTTTTTGCCAGATCTTGCCTGAACCTCTGACCACGTTTAAAGTCTCCTGCATCTGCTGTCTGATTACCTGCTCTGACCCGGCCTGTCTGACCCTGCTACTGCCTGCTGCTCTGTATCTGTACCTAACCTGGCTTGCCTCACCTAGCTACAGCTTCCGCTGTTCCTGTACCCGCCAGCTCCAGGGTCGCTGACCCACTACTACCACTTCTGCTGTTTACAGTTCCAGCCATCCCTGGAGGATCATCGTCCTGCCACTGTGCCAGACTACTACTACCATCCAGGCACTCCTACCTCGCTGCACTCTCAAGCTCACTGTTCCCACTCCAGTGACTCCCGAGCCAGGGCTGTAAGAGAGGTCTCCTGCAAATTAGTCTATAATTACCAGGTATACATCTAGTTATGCCCTGTCCTACCAGACGCCAGAGTTTGTTATCGCGCCCTGGCGAAAAATCTGGATTCTGAATCACTGGTGTTAAAGGGGATGGATTGGGAGAGAGGTCCTTTGTTAAGAATATTTGAGAGAGAACTGCAATATTAGCCCATATTGTAGGATGCTTCTTTAAACCCTGGTAGTATTCATGGGCGACCCAAGAAAGCACAGACAAAGCGATCGCTGAAGCTTGTTGTTTTACTTGTACCCAGGGTTTGGTCTGCGAGGGAATACACCATGACACTACTCTAGACAAATGTACATCTCCCGAACCACGTAAGGGTAAGAGTTTGCCAAAGTTGGAGATGTGATCGTATTTTAGCTAGTAGTGGATGGAAATGAATCTCGTATAATGAACCTGTATCTGGTGTTAATTTAACCCCCAGATATTTAAAAAAAGACTTAACCCATTTAAACCGGTAAAGGCCTTGTAGCTTTTTAGTACACTCTTTAGGGAGGAGGATACTCATCGCCTCACTTTTGAGATCATTTATTGAAAAATTAAAAAGATCCTCGAAACCTCCGGATCAGTGAGAAAAAATAAAAGATCTGCAAACGCTGCGATTTTATGCTCCCTACTTGATACCTGTAATCCACTGATCAAAGGGTCTGATCTAACACAAAAATTAATGGGGAAAGAGGACAGCCCTGTCTCGTTCTATTAGATAAAGTAAAGTACTCTGATCGGTCCCCGTTCACCAACACAGCGGCTGTGGGGCAGTATATAATGCCTGAATCCAGGTCTGCATTTGTAGCCCCAGGCCTATATATCTAAGGGTAGATCGTAAGAACTGCCAGTCTACCCGATTAAAGGCCTTTTCAGCATCTGTTGATAAAAGCAAAAAAGTGCAGGCCTCCGATTGGGCAGAGTGGATCAGATCTATTGCCCTTATAGTGTTGTCCCTGGCCTCTCTCAGAGGGATAAAACCTGCCTGATCTATGTGGACAAGATAGGCAATAGCCTATTCGCTAAAATTTTTGAAAATAATTTTAAATCAGCATTTAAGAGTGCTATGGGCCGATAATTCCTGCATTGATTGTGGTCTTTGTCCTGCTTAGGGATAAACATAATATGAGGCCTCAAGGCATCCTCTGTTAACTTACAGTTAGCTGAAATGGAATTGTAGGCACGTAAAAAAGAGGGAGAGAAAACATCCTGAAAGGTTTTATAATCAAGATTTAGCCCATCTTGGTCCGGGGCCTTCCCCAATTTAGAAGAATCTATCGCCGTGACCAATTCTTTCTTTGTTATAGGTGCTTCAATTCCCTCAGTTACCTCTAACGGGAGGGAGGGCATACCTGAAGATGTCAAGAAAGCTGATATCAAGTCTGTCCAAGATGTACATTGCTGATTTTGAGTAGAGGTCGACCGATATGGGTTTTTCCCTGGCCGATGCCGATATTTAGAAATCGGGACGGCCGATGGCCGATATATGATGCCGATTTTTGCGGCCGATATTTTAGGCCGACTTTTTTTTGGGCAGGTGGCACTGATAGGTACCACTGGCTCGTGGCACTTACAGGTGACACTGGCAAGTGGCACTGATTGGCGGGTGGCACTTATTGGCACTGGCAGGTTGCACTGGATGGAACTAATTGGCATTAGCAGATGGCACTGATTGGCAGGTGGCACTGATTGGCAGGTGGCACTGGATGGCACTAGTTAGCATTGGCAGGTGGCACTGGTTGGTACTGGCAGATGTCACTGATTGGCACGTGGCATTAAGGTGACACTGGCAAGTGGCACTGGCAGGTGGCACTAATTGGCACTGGCAGGTGGCACTGGATGGCAATAGTTAGCACTGGCAGATGGCACTGGTTGGCATTGACACGTGGCATTGGCAGGTGACACTGGATGGCACTAGCAGGTGGCACTGGTTGGTACTGATTGGCAGGTGGCACTAATTGGCAATAGATGGCACTGGCAGGTGGCACTGGATGGCAATAGTTAGCACTGGCAGGTGGCACTGGTTGTCATTGGTAGGTGGCACTGGCAGGTGGCACTGGATGGCATTGGCAGGTGGCACTGGCAGGTGGCACTAGTTGGCACTTGCAGGTGGCACTGGATGGCATTGACAGGTGGCACTGGATGTTACTGGCAGATGGCACTGACAGGTGGCACTGGATGGCACTAGTTGGCACTGGCAGGTGGCACTGGATGGCACTGACAGGTGGTACTGGATGGCACTAATTAGCACTAGCAGGTGGCACACTGGATGGCACTGGCAGGTGGCACTGGATGGCACTAATTGGCACTGGATGGCATTAACAGATGGCACTAGTTGGCAGGTGGCACTGGATGGCATTGGCAGGTGGTACTAGTTGGCAATGGATGGCATTGGTATGTGGCACTAGTTGGCACTGGATGGCATTGGCAGGTGGCACTAGTTGGCAATGGATGGCATTGGCAGGTGGCACTAGTTGGCACTGGATGGCATTGGCAGGTGGCACTGGATGGTACTAGTTGGCACTGGCTGGTTGGCATTAGCAGATGGCACTGGCAGGTTTCACAGCCCATAATGTAGCTGTGTGAAACTCTATCCATACAGTTTCACATGGTGCTGCTGCTGCAGAGAGGAGAGAGAGAGAGGAGCTCAGATTCATCGTGATGTTGGAGATGGGCGGGCCCCAGCAGCTATCCAGCCAATGATCTCATCCCATTGGCTGGTGTTGGAGAGCTGAGTCCCGCCCACCCCGACATCAGACCGTGCCAATGACAGCTCCCTTCTCTCACTCTCTTTAGTGTTTCACACACACGGCGCTGCTCTGCAGACAGTGTGGAGAAGGGAGGAGGAACCCTATGTAGCTGTGTGAAACTCTCTCTCCATACAGTTTCACATGGTGTTACAGAGAGAGAGAGAGAGAGAGAGGCTCAGATTCATCGTGATGTTGGAGGTGGGCGGGACAAGCAGATATCCAGCCAATGATCTCATCCCATTGGCTGGTGTTGGACAGCTGAATCCCTCCCACCCCGGGTCCCGCCCACCCCGACATCAGACCGTGCCAATGACAGCTCCCTTCTCTCTCTCCTTAGTGTTTCACAAACACGGCACTGCTCTGCAGACAGTGTGGAAAAGGGAGGAGGAACCTCGGCCACATTTGCATAATAATCGGCCGATGCATGAACGTGCATGAACGTCTTTGGCATGGGGGATTCGGAGGTGTATCGCATCTTCAGATTCAACACTGCTGCCATCCTGGAATTAGCCACAACCCTGCAGGATGACATCACCAGCCAGACACATCGCTCACATGCAGTGCAGCCACTGGTCAAGGTCCTGGCAACACTGCATTTCCTCGCCAGTGGATCTTTTCAGCGTACAAGTGGAGTTGTGGCTGGGATGTCACAAACCAGTATGAGCAGATGCGTGCACCAGGTTGTCCCCGCAATCCTCAGACGCATGTCCCACCACATCATCAGACCCACCCAGGAGCACCTGCAGCATAAGGCAATGGCGGATTTTGTCAGAATTGCAGGATTCCCACGCACCGTGGGGGCCATTGATTGCACACATGTGGCACTACGGCCCCCCCGTGACACAGAGCACATATACCGCAATCAGAAGCACTGGAATTCCATCAATGTACAGGTGATATTCGATGGCCAAGGTCTCATATGGCATGTCCGTGCCAAACCCCCCCGGGTCCAGCCATGACAGCTACATATACCGTCAAAGCACCATCCCAACGGAATTTGAACAGAACCTGTATGGGGACAGCTGGCTGGTTGGTGAGTGACATGGGTGTCAGGCATGACTGTCCGACCCCATGATGCAGACATCACGAGGGGCACATGCACGACTAACATCCTCCTGTCTTTTCCCTTCCAGGTGACTCTGCATTTGCACTTGGACCCCATCTCATGACTCCATTCTGGAATCCCCAAACCACAGGAGAGCAAAACAACAATGCTGCACACATACGTACCCATGCAGTGGTGGAACGCACATTTGGCATCCTGAAGTCCCGTTTTCCGATGCCTGGATAAGTCCGGGGGTACCCTGTTGTATTCCCCAAACTTTGTGTGCCAGATCATCGGGGCATGTTGCATTCTGCACAACTTTGCGAGAGAAAGGGCCTGGAGATTGACATACGTGATGACCTGACCCCCGAACCATACATTCCCCCCCTGCCCGAGGCTACCCCATCTGCTGAGGGAACAGCAGTCAGGAGTTGTCTCGTGGAACGTATCTTTGCACGTTAAACACACACATTCATCATGGCACACCACTGTGGTCCCTAGCTCACACACACACCACATCCACATCACATTGAATTAGCCCAAGTCCACCATGCAGGACTTGGGAGCAGCAACGCCATGCCAAGGCTCCAATTATGTCGCTGACCATTCATACTACATTCACACGGGTCGTGGGGATAACTTCTCCCCAACGACCGAGGGTGACAAACCTTACTGGCAGGAGTGTCACCCCCCCATTCACACACCAGTCACACTATAATCTGCACGCCTCACCATGTGCAGTACTTTTAAAATAAAAAAACCTCATGACCTGAGGAAAAAGAAACAAAGCTCATTACCTGAGCAAAAATAAACAAAAACGCTCTTCATCAGAGCAAATAAAAATAAAATGCAAAAAATCAGGTGCCCTGTCGTGGGCCAAGCCTGCTGCCACAGCCACGGCTCCGTAAGTGCCTGGTAGAAGGCTCAGGTGGGGGGGAATCAGGTGGAGGAGCATCCACCGGTCTCTCCATGGCTGGAGGCCTGCCCTCTAAAGCCATGGCAATGCGGGTGAGTATGGCATCGGTCTCTGCCTGCACCTGCCGCGACTGTCTCCCCTCCGCTTCAATGGCAGCTGTGTTGCCCTGGACGGCCTCAGTCAGGGACCTCACCTCTGCCACGAGGGTAGCTGTTGTGGCCTGCAGCTCCCCCAGGCAGGTGATCACATCTGCAGTGTTGCCAGACACATCTTGCAGGGCGTCATTGATGTGGCCCGTGGAGGCTAGGCTGTCTGCCACACGCCTCATCTCCACAGCCATCTCACCCATATGGTGGGTCTGAGAGTCCTGGGCCCTGGTTAAATTTTCAGGCAGGAAGTCAGAAACCCCCCTGGTCTTCCTGGTTGCCTTCCTGGGGCCAGGAGAGGCTTGAGGCCTGGCATATGGGGAGGGAGTTGGTGTGATGGGGATGGATCCTGAGGGGCAGGAAAAGATGGGGCTTGAGGTCCGGGATGGTTCAGCCGAGAGGAAGGACTCTTCCAAATACAGGGACACCTCCTCACCCAGATGTTCCGCATCCTCCTCAATCACCTCTTCAGTGGAGGTCTGGACACCACTCCACTCCACCAATGCCTCTTGGCTTCCCAGGGGGTCAGGGGCATGATGCTTCGGGGATGAAGGTGTGGGACGGGCAGAGGCACCAGATGGCCCAGCTCCCTCCTGGACATCTGCGGATGACACAAAACATTCACATGTTGGTGGACCCACACACTTGTCACATGTTCCCTTCCACCCCCTCACATGCTACACACCAGATAGGAGAAAAAACACACTTACCTGTCCTCAAGGCCGGCTCAACTGAGTCATAGCCCTGCACTCCCTCCACTTGCTCCCTCTCAAGCCAGTGGGCAACCACCTGCTCCTCAGGAGTCAGCCGAATAGTAGAGGCTGGTCCACCACCAGTGCCCCTGGCATGCCTTCTCATATTGCCCAGCTTCTCCTTCACCTTCCTGCGCAGGTCGTTCATTTTTTTGCTATGTCCTGGGGCCTCCTCACCTCATTCCCTACGGCATTGGCCTGAGTGGTTATCCGCATCAGGATCTCATCCCTCTTCCCCTTGCTGGTGTCCTTACTCTGTGCCCCATGGAGGCGAGCATCATATCTCTCCATGGCCGATATTATAATGGCCTTATCCTCTGGGGAGAAGTTCTTCTTTCTACTACCACTATGCCGAGCAGACATGGCACACAGGAAGATAGCAAAAGTACTTACACCACTAACAGACAGAAGGGTGTACTTTTGCACTCGACGGGTGCATGTCTGGGCATATTTATGCCCTGGGCGTAAACGGTGGGCCGGCGTATCTCAGGGTTTACACCGGGCGTAGTTGTGAGCATGCGCAGAGGGGCACGGGACATACGATCACGTCACGGCGCATGCGTCGTTCGCTCGGCCATTCATTTGCATGGGGGTCACGCTTCATTTAAATGGATCACGCCCACTTCCTTCCTACTTTCAATTATGCCGGCTTACGGCAACGAATTTACGCTACGCCGGCGCATTTGCTTTGAGAATACGGACCTTACCTCTCTAAGTTACGTTGGCGTAACGCATATGAGATGCGCTATGCCGGCATAAAGATGCGCCGATCTACGTGAATCTGGGCCACTATGTTTAAATCTATATCCATGTGGACTGGTTCATGGTCGGCGAGCAAGATCGGATCGATCATGGTAGCTCGAACTCTATTCAAATCTTTTTGGGCGATAAAACTGTAATCCATTCTTGAGTATGTTGAATGAACTGGGGGAAAATAAGTGTAATCTCTATCATTAGGGTGCTGTAGGCGCCATATGTACACCAATTGGAGGAGGTTTAATTCTGCCTTCAGGCGTTTTAAATAAGAGAATGATAAATGTGATACCCCTTTTGAGACATCTAGCAATGGATCATATGCAAAATTAAAATCCCCTCCTAGGAGTAGTACGCCATCCCTGTGCTCCAGGATCAAAGGGATCAATGACCTTAAAAAAAGCAGCTGGTTCGAATTTGGAAAGTATGCGTTGATCAAAGTTACCCTGGTTGCGACAATTACACGCTTAACGATCAGAAATCTACCTTGCTCATCAGCAATATGTGTACTTGGCAGCCATGGGACAGACCTTGCTAGAAGGATACTGACTTCCTTTGCTTTAGAGATCGGTGATGAACTGTGATATACCACTGGATAGGCTCTATTCACCAATTTTGGAATTTTCCTGGCCTGAAAATGGGTTTCCTGAAGAAAAACAATCTGGCTCCGCATTTGTCAAATCTCGTAATAACCTTGACCTTTTTTCCGGAACATTAAAACCTCTCACGTTAAGGGAATTTACCCTCACCAGGGAGGTCAGGTGAGCCCCGGAAGCAGGCATCTTGATCCTCCTCTAAAAATTGTGGGTTAGGGTATTGATGGATGGTGGAGGGGGAGACAAAACAAAGAGGGGTACTAAGAGAAAAAGAGAAAAAAAATATCTGTAAATAATAATAAAAAAAAAAAGGGAAAGAAAAAAAAAAAGAGGGGAAACCCTCTACTCTCCCAACCTAGCCCAATGGGACTGTGAGAAACCTATTTGGGGGGGGGGGGGGTCTATACCTGGCAGTGCTGCCAATATCACTAAGAGAAGAAAATACTATAGTGAATCCTCCTCTGAGGGTGTTAATGATGAATAATAATGTCCAAGCATATTTACTAAAAGAGACTGCTTAGAGAGAAAGAAAAAAACGATTTTAATATTTACTAAGGGTCTATGCCCACCATAATACACTAAAATGTGCAGTATAATACTGGTATAGAACAAGACAAAAGAAAAAAAAAAAAGAAAACCAGAGGATCATACTTACTATTACTCAAAATTCAAGTAATATCCAGCCAATTAGTGACTTGAATTGGTTCACACCCCAAAAACATAAATAGATCTCGAAGTTGATCCTGGGTATGAAGTGTAAAAGAGTTGGGGCCAGATTCACGTACCTTGGCGTATGTCTGTGCGGGCGTAGCGTATCCTATTTACGCTACACCGCCGCAACTTAGACAGGCAAGTGCAGTATTCACAAAGCACTTGCTCCGTAAGTTGTAGCGGCGTAGCGTAAATTGGCCGGTGTAAGCCCGCCTAATTCAAAGTAGGCTGGTAGGGGGCGTGTTGTATGGAAATGATATATATATATACTCGCCAGCACACCAGGAATCATAACGTCCAAAGATTTAATGCATATCTATTATGTCAAAAAGAGCAACGTTTCGAGGCCACGCAGGACCTCTTCGTCAGGCAAAAAGATACAAATACAATAAAGCAAACAAATATATAAGAAGCTGTCATCAATGAAAATCTTTGAAAAATAAAACCCACCCACCCCAAACACCTCCTCCCTCTACCCACCCATCCAATCAGGAGTCTACATTAGGTATGTTATGAAAGCACCTATTAGTGATCAGTTAATCACAAACAGGCATGAGCAAAGAGTCACATGGGGTGCATACCCCCAGCTGTGTTCACGATCAAAACAGTGATCGCATAGCTGCTCAGTTGTACATTGCCAGAAAAAATGTATAAATCCCCTACCTGCAAAAGGAGCTATCCATGTACCCCTCATCGATCATAATCCCGATCGCACAGCTGATACCACGTGTGCTGTCCTGTGGTATCCCTCAGCCAGTGTCAGTCTGCAAAATTGTGGTCAGTGTCGTTGTGCGGCCGCCGTCGCCATAGAAACAATGACGTCGGCGCGTCATACGTCGGCTCAGCCAATCAGCTTCGACCAATGTGACAGTGAGGCTTGGAAAGCAAGCCTACGTCACATGTTACAAGGGGCCAACGAGAGCGCAGTTTAACAGTTCAGGTCTATGTGACAGCGAGGCTTGAAAAGCAAGTCCCTGTCGCATGGTAGCAGGGGTCAAGGAGAGCGCAGCCTGCCAATTCAGGCTAATGTGACAGCGCGACTTGTAAAACAAGCCGCTGTGATATGGTTCAATGGGAGGTACTAGAGAGGAAGCGTGCTATATTCACCCAGGATAAGATAATAAGTGAAGAAAAGAAGAAACTTTTTAAAAAAAGTAAAATGACTAATAATATTTTATATTCTTTATTTCTTACATTTTTTCTAGTTGTTTATTATTGTTTAATTTTACTTTTTTTCTTTTTTTCTTTATTCTTTTTCTCCTTTTTTTCTTCTTTTTTTGTCTATCTATGTAGGTGTTTGGTTCTGTATTGGTGCTTATTATTAGTCATTTTACTTTTTTTAAAAAGTTTCTTCTTTTCTTCACTTATTATCTTATCCTGGGTGAATATAGCACGCTTCCTCTCTAGTACCTCCCATTGAACCATATCACAGCGGCTTGTTTTACAAGTCGCGCTGTCACATTAGCCTGAATTGGCAGGCTGCGCTCTCCTTGACCCCTGCTACCATGCGACAGGGACTTGCTTTTCAAGCCTCGCTGTCACATAGACCTGAACTGTTAAACTGCGCTCTCGTTGGCCCCTTGTAACATGTGACGTAGGCTTGCTTTCCAAGCCTCACTGTCACATTGGTCGAAGCTGATTGGCTGAGCCGACGTATGACGCGCCAACGTCATTGTTTCTATGGCGACGGCGGCCGCACAACGACACTGACCACAATTTTGCAGACTGACACTGGCTGAGGGATACCACAGGACAGCACACGTGGTATCAGCTGTGCGATCGGGATTATGATCGATGAGGGGTACATGGATAGCTCCTTTTGCAGGTAGGGGATTTATACATTTTTTCTGGCAATGTACAACTGAGCAGCTATGCGATCACTGTTTTGATCGTGAACACAGCTGGGGGTATGCACCCCATGTGACTCTTTGCTCATGCCTGTTTGTGATTAACTGATCACTAATAGGTGCTTGCATAACATACCTAATGTAGACTCCTGATTGGATGGGTGGGTAGAGGGAGGAGGTGTTTGGGGTGGGTGGGTTTTATTTTTCAAAGATTTTCATTGGTGACAGCTTCTTATATATTTGTTTGCTTTATTGTATTTGTATCTTTTTGCCTGACGAAGAGGTCCTGCGTGGCCTCGAAACGTTGCTCTTTTTGACATAATAGATATGCATTAAATCTTTGGACGTTATGATTCCTGGTGTGCTGGCGAGTATATATATATATGATTTGCTTTCCGGTTCCCAGCCGGTGATCGTTTCAGCACCCTTTTACTACTTGGCCATTTTGCCGGAAGGTGTGCAATCGGAATATTTTTGAGATTACTTGTATGGAAATGAATCGTGACCCCACGTAAATGACGCGCCTAACGAACGGCGCATGCGCGCGCATGCTCAGTATCACGTCAAATTTTCTCCTTAAGTTACGCCAGCTCAATGCCTGTGACGTGAACGTAACCTACGCACAGCCCCATTCACGTACAACTTACATAAACGACGTAAAAAGATACGCTTGTTCCGACGTCCATACTTTGCATTACCTGCGCCTCTTATCCTGGGGTAACGTTACGCGGGATGTAAGCCTTACGTAAACGGTGTAGCGGGCGCAAGTACGTTCGTGAATCGGCGTATCTAGCTCATTTACATATTTGACGCGTAAATCTATGGAAGCGCCCCTAGCGGCCAGCGTAAATATGCACCCTAGATACGACGGCGTACTAAGACTTACGTCGGTCGGCTGAAGCCATATTTCAGGCGTATCTTGTTCCCAGAATACCGCACATAGATACGACGGTGCAACTTTTAAATTACTCGTACGTGAATTTGGCCCTTGTTTTCTTTCTTGACCCTCAAGGGAAATGGGTGCCCCCAGGAGTATGTCGCTCCAGATGCTTTAATCTGATTTAATAATGGGCGCATGCAACCTCTCATATGGCGTGTATTCCTTAATATATTCGAGAGGATCAGTATCCTTGCTCCCGCGTGTTCAATCTGGCCACGTTGCCATGCTCCGCGCAAAATCTCATCCTGTATATTAAAAAAAAAATTATATGACAAAGGACATCCCGTGGGCCCAACCCCTGATAACTTTTGGACAGATTAACATGATGTACTCTATCTATTACGAGTTCATCTAATGGCGGTTTGCCAGATAGACTGGGTCTCAGCTCTGCATCTTCAATAATTTCAGGGGTTCCTCTAAACCGAATGTTGTTTCTCCGGCTTTGATTTTCCAAATCATCAAGCCGGAGGAGGGCTGCGGTAAACTTTTGCTGTACTACAGAATTAGATAATACCATTTTATCCATGCATGTGTTCACATTTTCGACCACAGAATCTAGTTTAGATTCTAAATTGGAGACCCTGTTCTCCACAATATCCAACTGTTCCCTCACCTCTGAAATCTCTCTCCATAAAGCCACTTCTAAACTTTGTGCCACCGCTTCCAAATCTCCTCTGTTTGGTAATAATGCTAGGTCTTGTTTAGTCAGGAGTGAGAGCAATATTGCCCTAAGCTCTGTATCTTCTGTCTATGGGTGGCTAGGTCTTGATTGTACTGTTTGGCCCGATGTTCCCATGTCTAATTGTAAATTAACTATATTCCCGGCCTCTACTGGTGGTACTGATGGTACCGAGCCGTGTGATTGACAATCAGTGGCTGTGTGCTCTAATGTTGATACTAGGGCTGATAACGGGGCGGCATCTGTGTTATAGGCGATAGCTGCATTATGTTAAGCTACTTGCTCCCCAGAGTTAACAGCTTTATCAGATGCACTCGCTCTGTTGCTAGGGCAGCAATAGACCCATGGTTACTCTCTCGTTCCCCTTCCATAGTCTGGGCGGCCCCTCTTAGGCTAGAATCTGTCCCCCCCTGTTATCAAATGGATTTCCAAGAATGCTCTCCTTACCCTGATTGTTATGCTGATTATTCTCCATATCCACAGGGGGGCCTACTAGTTTGGCTTTCCGGGTGTTCCGGGCTATTGCTGTGGAAGGGATGGTTTTTGTTTTGGATTTTGCTGAAGTAAAAACAGACAGAGGTGGAGGTAGAGGGAGCAGTGGACATATATCGATGGATACTGTTTGGTCTAGACAGTTTGGGCTGTTTAACTGTTGCTCCTGTAATTTGTTTTACGTAATTTCGACCCCTGGTCATGACCTTACAATATCCTGATATCGTAGTGGCCTGTTGTTACTAAGATACTACTGGGACACCCGGTAAATAGCTTAAGGGCGTACGTAGGTGAATTTCCAGAGGAGAGAAAAAAAATGTAAACCTTTGTAAACCGATACTGGTCCTGAACTGATCCTGAACCTGTAGGAGCAGGCTTGGATACACTAAATTAACCATCCAATGGGCCAGTCCGTTGAATGGTAAATAATAAATTATGGTTGCCCAACAACCCTATACAGCCACTCCATAGTCCATGCCACTATATATCGACTATAGAGTGACTATACAGCAACTGCACAACAGCCCATGGCACCCAGTGACAATAGTAGTACAGATCAAAAACCTAAAAAAAAAAAAATAACAGAGGAAAAGATTGCAAGAATTAACAATAAATATAGTTATAGTTATAGTAGTTGTATATATTAAATATCCTGAATTATAATCAAAGAACCAGTCCACTGGATAATGAATGCCTCGCAACTATATAGCATCTATAGAGCAGCCATATAGCAACTGTGTAACAACCAGTAGCTAGTACCTATATTGGAAAAAAAAAAGTTGCAAAAAAATAATAAAAACAAACTACCGTCCAAAAAAAATTAAAAAAAAGGCTATAATAGTGTCAATGAAATAAAATCATAGGGGGAGATCCACGTAGAATTGCATGGGCGCAGCGTATGTGAGATACGCTACGCCGCTGTAACTTACTTAATGTTTCTTCGAATCCAGAAAGAATTTGCGCCGTAAGTTACGGCGGCGTAGTGTATCTCTCGCGGCGTAACGGCGCGTAATTCAAATCGGCGCGCCGAACGAACTGCGCATGCTCCGTTCCTAAATTTCCCGCCGTGCATTGCGCTAAATGACGTCGCAAGGAAGTCATTGTTTTGACGTGGACGATTCACGGACGACTTACGCAAACTAAATAAAAAAAATTTAATTATACGCGGGAACGACAGCCATACTTAACATTGCGTACGCCACCAAATAGCAGCTTTAACTATACGCCAAAAAAAGCCGACTGGAGACGACGTAAAAGAATACGACGGCCGCTCGTACGTTCCTGGATCGTCGGAAATAGCTAATTTGCATACTCGACGCGGAAAACGGTGGGAATGCCACCCAGCGGATGCCGAAGAATTGCATCTAAGATCCGAAAGCGTACGAAGACTTACGCCTGTCGGATCTAACCCAGATGCCGTCGTATCTTGTTTTGAGGATTCAAAACAAAGATACGACGCGGGAAATTTGAAAGTACGCCGGCATACTCTCTTTGTGGATCTGCCCCATAGTCTCTACACCAATACCACAATCCCGAAATAACATGAAAGCATACTAAGTAGTTCAAAATCTAGTAGCGGGTACTTATACCACTTGTGAAAAAATATAAGCTCTGAAAAAGGACACACGTTCAGTCTGTCAGGCTCACACTCAAAGGGCGCAAACAATGGACCCAGTGGCAATTTACTTGGTATTTGGTATTTCCTTACAGCTATTGTGCCTTAGTTATTATTCCGTTATTCAGTTGTTCAATCTGTTTTCCAATTGTTTTGATTAATTGTAAAATAAATATATGTCCGGTACTTCAGGGTTTATTTATCTCCATTAGCCACCAATTCCTCCAATTCCTCCAATATCCTTCAATCAATACCAGAGATACCTATAATATATGCTAGCTATCGGCAGGGAACTAGCACAAATAATCAGGAAATAGCCAGATGATTAGCTATTCGAACAAAAAACAAGGAAATTATAATGTATGATTGTAAGGTATCTTGTCCCAGCCGGAATCTCAATCAGCCAGGGGTAGCTGCCTCATCTTGCCTTGACTTGCAGTACTGAAGAAAAAAAATAAAAATTTCAATGAATCAATGACTCACCAGGCTCCAAAGGCTGCCTCAGTCTGTGCTACGGACGCCGAAAATAGTCAAGTACTGTAGATGGATTAAGGCATCAGCAGGTAAGAGCAGGCAAAAACTTCCTGGCATATCTCAGCATGCTGTGGATACTTGGATTCTAAGGGCTCTTTTCTCTGTCCATGTCTGCCCTCTATGATGATATGATATGAGGACGGTGGCGGTGGCAGTGCTTAACTTGGTGGCACTTTGAAGCACTCAGTCTTCAGATGGAGTTAGTGGCCCCCCCAGGACATCCTGGGTACTGAGAAGCAGAGGAGGGTAAAAGGTGGGGAGATGTATAGTCCGTGCAGGGAGGGATTGAAAGGAGTGGGAGAGTGGATAGCATATAGCTAACAGCAGACAGCTGACCGCAGACCCACAGGTGTATCTGTGAGTGCCCGGACCCAACAGCTGTAGCGTCGATTGGTGAAGGATTGGATTGGTGAAGGATTGCTTTTCATTTGAGTTACCATTTTTGCTAATATGGACTTTTATCATGTCTTTTGCTAAATTGTTTGTGGTCACATTTGCCATACAATGGTAGGTACTGGATACCTCACGCAGTGCTTTTTTTGCACTTGTCACCTATATAATTTGCTAACAGGTACACAATTTAGGTTTTCAGAGCCCCCTATGACTTATTTTTCAAATCAATATCAATGCTGAGTCCCATCGGTTGCAGTGATTGGAGTCTGTATATCCACTGGGTCTTCATTTGGGACACTTTTCATATCGGTACTTCTATAATGTGGAGTTTATCAATACCCCAAAACCTAAGTAGGGAGGGATACTTGCTGTGCACCAGCCTGAAATGGTTGAACACACTGTGGTATTTGTACCCTTTTTTTATGATGTCTGTGTACCCCCACCCGTTGGTCATGGTTCTGGTGGTCCTACCCACATATTGAAAATTACATGGACACATTAGCAAATATGTGATATACAGATCATAGGTGATCAGCTGTCCAATCTCACATTCATCCCCCATCACCACTGAGGAAAAAAACAAAGTTTTCCTAGTTTTGTCCTGAGTGGTTCTGCATGCCTTACACACATATTGTGCAACCCTGAGGCCCTCATATAGATAAACTTAGGTTTGCTGGGAAGAATCTTTTTAATTTCAATAGTTTTTTATTTAGGTCATAACAGAAATCGTAACACATTTCAGACATTTGAACAATCCACATCACAGTGAGGTAGGCATCGAGTAGTACAACAAAATAAACGTAACCTCAGTGCTGACTAATGAGGTAAAAAACCATCAATAGGGAACAATGCTGTAGCAATAATGAAAAATGGATTACAAATATTCAAACCCCTGGTGCCCAGTGCTCATTGCGAGGGTGAAAACCTGACTCGTCTCTAATAAATGTCTGGTAACAGTGGTCGACAGTTGACCAACATAACCTATAAATGTAAGTTTAAGTGAAACTGGAGAGATAGATGGGGGTAGAAAGAAAAGAAAGAATAGAAAGAAAGGTGGGGAAGGGTTGAGAAGGAAAAGTAAGGTGAGATAGAAGAAGAAGAGGAGGAGAAAGAAGAAGAGGAGAAAGAAGAAGATGGAGCCATAGCAGGATCAGCAAATCTAATATGATAGTCTAACCATGCAGTCTAACATTGCAGTCTAACATTGCAGTCGGAGGCCGTCACTGAAAACACAGGCATTAGGAATGATACCATCTGTTCCAAAGTTCCCAATATTTACGGGTGCCAGATATGCCGCCTAAGCCATAATCAAACATTTGTTCGTAGGTACCGTGGGTGTGGGTTGTTTGTATCGTTTCGGTCAGGCTCGGAGGCAACGGGTCCTTCCAGTGCCGGACCAAAACCAACCTGGCTGCTAGTAGTATGTGGGAAAGTAGGATTCGTGAGTTGTAGGGTACCGAGTCCATTCCCAGGGAGAGCAATGCCATCCCTGGTTCCTGGTCCAGAGGCAGGCCCAACACTCGAGTGATCAACTTAAACACCTGGTTCCAGTACTGAGTGATTTTGGGGCATGCCCACAGCAGATGGTGCAGTGTGCCAGTGTTCCCGCACAATCTCCAGCATAGGGGGGAAGCCCCAGGGGCAAATTTCGATATACGGTAGGGAGTAAGATACCAACGAAGTAGGAACTTTTGATACAGCTCCCACAGATTGCCACTCCTAGTGGATGAGTATGTGACCCTGAGAGCCGTTGCCCATTGTTCTTCCAAATATACCTTATCGAAATCCCTTTCCCATGCTCTCATAGGGAGAGACTTCTGAAACACACATTTATCTTGTAGTATGGAGTTGATGCCCCTTGCTTTCGGTGACTTAGAGAGATAGTATTGGCGGACCTGCCACGGAAGCGAAATAGAAGTTTCTTTGAAACCTTTCAGGAAATGACAAATTTGCAGGTACGTGTAATGGTCAGTCGGAGGTAGGGCTAGTTCTAGTTGAAGGGCTCTGAAGGTCTTGAGGGCGGGCCCTACGTATAGATCCGCTACCGTCAGCCTACCCCCGGGATCCCATTTGGCAAGTGAGATATTAGGGATGAACAGTGATAAAGCTGATAGAGGGATCATTAGAGGTAAGGATCTTTGTTCAGGGGATGGGTGTAGTGCCAGGGACTTCCAAGCCGCAATAGATCCTTGGATCGTTGGGCTCATCGCGGAAGACGGGTGGGGCAGAAAGACGCTGCATAGTAAGTAGTCATAAAGATCTTCCCCGGGGACCTGGTGGCTTTCCAGTACTGACCAAAGACTAGGATTTGAGGAGGGGAACCATCCCTTCAGCTGGGCAAGGATAGAAGCTAAATGGTAATCTTTAATGTGCGTGTGGCCTATCCCCCCTACTGATCTATGTTTTATTAACCTGCTAAATGCGCATCGAGCCCGCTTGCCCCCCCATAAGAACTTATTAATCAGGGATTGTAAAGAGGAGAAAAAGGAGGCAGGGACCGGGATGGGCAGAGTCCTGAAGATGTAAATGAGTTGGGGAAGGATCTGCATCTTGAAAGCCTCAAGGCGGCCCGACCAGGAGAGTTCAAACTTCGCCAGATTGTTTAATTTAGATGGAATTGACTGTAGCAGGGGGTAATAGTTTTCTTTAGCTAGCTCAGAAGGCTTGGGGGTAAGAATTATACCTAGATAAGAAATCCCTGTGTCTTTCCAAAAATACGGGAATCTTTCAGTTAAGGACTGTTTGAGTGCAGGTGGAACACCCATTCCCAAAATGTAGGATTTAGCGTCATTGACCTTTATAGTAGGACACCGAGGAGAATAGATTTAACGTCTTTTGGACTGAGTTTAGGGAGGATTCTACTTCTGTAAGCATGAGGATGATGTCATCCGCGAAAAGGCTTATAGTGTGTGTCGAGTCCTTGCTCCTGAACCCCCTGATCTTGGGATGCGAGCGGATGTTCGAGGCCAAAGGCTCCATGAGCAAATTAAAAATGAGTGGGGAGAGGGGGCACCCCTGCCGTGTTCCATTGGTAATATTAAAGGGGGAAGATAGCATGCCGGATATATACACCTGAGCTGAGGGGCTAGTGTAAAGCGCCATTATCGCAGAGTGGATCTCGCCCGTAAAACCAAACTTGGTAAGGACCTTCTCTAAGTAGACCCAGTGAATTCTATCAAACGCCTTTTCTGCATCCAAAGCTAGGAGCAGAGAAGGCGTTTTGGTCACATTTGCTGCATGAATGATATTGATTAAACGTCTCGTCGCGTCTGCCGTCTGCCTACCCTTAGTGAACCCTGATTGATCCATATGGATCAGAGTCGGTAGTATATCAACCAACCTATTTGCGATGAGTCTGGCATAGAGCTTCAGATCGTTATTTAGCAAAGAGATCGGTCTGAAGTTCTGTGGCGTAATTGGATCTTTCCCAGGTTTTGGAAGTGCCACAATAAGAGCGCGTAGCATCTCATAGGGGAAGGAAGAGGAGGAGGCAGCATTGTTATAAACATCAGATAGAAAGGGGGCGAGATCAAGTTTGAAAGTTTTAAAGTATTCCCCTGTGAACCCATCAGGCCCGGGAGATTTATTGATAGGCAAGGATTCAATCGCTTTAATAATCTCCGGGACCGAGAAGGGTGTATTAAGTTCATCCAGCTGGGCTGGCGTAACTCGGGGGAGACTGACCTTGTCCAGGAAGGTGGATATCATGGACTCGGTGGGCTGAATCGTGGTTTGATCCTCCTTCAGATTGTAAAGAGAATTATAGTAACAGCTAAATGCATCCGCAATAGCTTGTGGGTGATATAGTGTTTCTTTCGTGGTATGATGTAAAATGTAGGGAATTTTAGTTTTGTATCTGATGCCCCGAAGGCGGTTAGCTAAGAGCTTCCCAGCTTTGTTGCCGCTAACATAATATGACATCTTAAGACGCCTAGTTGCTAAGTCGAAATTGTCGAGTAGTACTATTCGCAAATCATATCTGAGTTGCGATAATTGAGCCGATAATAATTGAGAGGTGTCATTTTTGTTTTGGACTTCTAAGGTGTGAATTTTGGTGACCAGGTCATGTATTTGCTGTCTCCTCCTTCTCCTGACCCCAGCTCCCATTTTAATAAGGACCCCCCTCATAAATGCCTTATGGGCATTCCAAAGAGTCATAGGATTGGCAACAGAATTGACATTGCTAGAGAAAAAGTTGGACAATTCCACCTGCAGCTGAGCCTTGGTGGTACCATCCTGGATCAGCCTCGAGTTGGACCGCCAGACGAAGCATGAGTTCACGCCTGGCGAGTCAGCAACCGACAGCGTCACCGAGGCATGGTCTGACCAAGTGATGTCGTTGATTTTGGATGCAGTGATTTTGGGCAATAACCATTTGTCCGTAACGAAAAGATCCAGTCTTGTATAAATTCGGTGGCTTGATGAAAAAAAAGAAAAGTCCCTTTCTGATCCATTGAGACACCTCCAAGCATCGTAAAGTTCCTGAGCATGTAGGAGCGGTTGTAGCGAATGGCGATGTCGGGTTGTACAGGACGTCGAGTCCATTAGTGGGTCAGGGGGAAGATTGAAATCTCCACAGAGAAGGAGATAGCCCTTTTGAACTTTCTTAAGGACTTGGTGAAGGAATCGGATCTGATGGTTATTGGGCGCATAGACATGACTATGGTATATGTAGTAGAGGCAATATCACATACTAAAATGTGGTACCGACCTAGGGGGTCAGCTAGTTCGCTGTGTTTAGAGAATGCCACTGTGTCTCTTATTGCAGTAAGTACACCACCCTTTTTAGCCGATGAACTCGCTGTGAAAACATGTGGAAACTTAGGGTGGGTACATGAGGGCATTTTCTGTTTGTGAAAGTGTGTCTCTTGTGCACATAGTACATCTCCCTTGTGGTGGATAGCCTCATTCCACATAGATTTCCTCTTCACCGGGTGATTTAAACCTTTAGTGTTGATCGTCAAGAATGTGACAGGCATAGGTATTTGTGAGCAAAAAGCGGTGCAGAATAAAAGGTGGGTACATCACTTACAGTTTGCGAAGCTTGTATGTGGTGAAGAGGATCCTCTAACAATTGGCACGGTCTCAAAGGTGGCGGGTCTCCGACTGTTTGAAGCAGCGTGGCGGCTCCAGCTACAAAGAAGTGGCTCCAGGTGAAGAAATGAAGAAGAAAAAGTTGAAGCAAAACAAACGAAAAAGATTATAAGGGGGTAGGGTAGGTCATAATGACCTGGGTGTAGCGTGTACAAACGCTAACTCAGAGTGAGGGAAAAAAAAGTCTAGCTCAATAATTTACTCCTTAAACAGGGGTACAGCTGCAGATTAAATAGTGTAGTTGCACTGTTCAGCGGGCATTTTAGCGGTGGGAACGGGTTAACAAGTTGCCAGTCGTTGCCTACCCGTGACGGGTCTCCCTTGGTTGAGCCTCTTGTGTCCTCCTCGGGGATGATGAGCCAAGATTTAAGTAGATCCAAACCCTTGGAGAGGGAGTCAACAACGAAGTCCTTTCCCTTATTAGTAATGATAAGTTTAGTAGGGAAACCCCACTTGTAAGCAATGTTGTGGTTGCGCAGGGCTTTTGAGATGGTATTCAAGTTGCGCCTCTTCTGCAGTGTGTACTGTGACAAGTCCGCAAAAAACTACAGATCCCTATGTTGTTCAGGAACAAGATCTTTGTTGCGGGCTACTCTCATCAAGCGCTCCTTAACATGGTAGAAGTGGAGGCGTAGAATGACATCGCGGGGAACATTGTCAGGTAGATGGGTAGGCTTAGGCAGTCTATGGATCCTGTCCATG
Organism: Rana temporaria; assembly: GCF_905171775.1. Lineage (NCBI taxonomy): Eukaryota > Metazoa > Chordata > Amphibia > Anura > Ranidae > Rana > Rana temporaria. The sequence continues at coordinate 95,681,011 of NC_053499.1, forward strand.
GTGACATCTAATGCTGATACGCCAGGCAGAATGGAGGTTATTATGTCAGTGACATGATCTAGCAAGTCTGGTTGTTGAACTGTTTCGGGGATCCCCCGTATTTTAAGGTTGTTCCTCCTTGCGCGGTTCTCAATGTCTGCGATCTTGGCCCTTACCGCTCCCATCTCCTCATCCCTGGCATCGTGGGCATCTACCAAGCTATTGATGGTGTCAGCGTACTCCCCCATTTTTGTTTCCACGTGATCCACCCTGGCAGACACATTATGCAGTTCCTTACCAAGCCCGCGTATACAGGACATCATATCACCATGCAGCGAGGTTCTAAGGGACACCAACATGTCCTTCAGTGTGGTGTCAAGCACAGGTTGATTCGTGGTGGGAAAGCGGTCGATGGAATCAGGGAGTTCCCTGGTGTCATCCCCAGAGTCCAAACCTGCACTAACCTCTGAAGTAGCAACCGTGCCATCTAGCTTAGGCCGCGTCTTCTCTGGGCTCCCTGATGCGGAGGAAGGGACAGGAGACTGCTTTCTAGCCGATGGGGAGTTTCGTTTTGCTGTCTTGCTTTTAGGTTGAATCGTCTGTGGAGTGCTGGCAGCAGATGGTCGGGAGATTCGGCGCCGTCCTGCTTTTGCTCCCATGTAAAGTATTCTGTCAGGTCTCGAGCAGGGGGCGTGACCGGATGCAGGTGCGCGGAGTGTGAGTGAGGCAGACATGTGAGATGTGGTAAGATGCGTGTACGTCCCCCACCGCCTCTCTACTCTTGCATCCTTCACCTAAACTTCCCGGCATGAATTCTAAGTAAACCCGCTGAACCCGCTGAACCTCCCATCTGTGTTAATGCCGCTGGACGGACGTACCTGCCAGTGTTTTTGAGCGTCTGGAGAGTCGGAACGAATCGCGCTTGCAGACTTGTCCCCTGGTGTTCCCATAGTGACACGGAGGTAGGAGGAAGTCTCACGGTGGAGGTCCGGCTGCAGCCAGTGATCCGAGTGATCCGAGCGCGTGATTGGAGGGTGGCGGTCAGCTGACCGCCGGACCACGTGATCGGCCCTGCGAATCCCAGTGCGTCTCGGCCGGAGGACTGAGAAGGAAGTGTTGGGGATAACTGGGGGCTCCCCGGAGGTTCCCCCCTCACTCCCCACCGTATCCATACAGCTCGGCTTGGCATCGGAGAAGGGGCTAGAAAGCAAACCACATAGCAGTCTCCAGCTCGATTTGTGCAGAGGTGAAAAAAACCAGCATAAAAAAAAAGGAATGTGAGCACAGCACAGAAATAGAAAGTGAGTAACCCAGCACTATTTTGACGTTTGGGTGCATTATGTGTCAAATTGAACTGTGTATTAACCCATTGACAGAGTAAAGGATTAAATGACTAGATGATTAACTGATCACTGAAGGGGTGAGTTTGCTGGATACATCGCTAGGTGGCATACTGCTCTTGGCGCTGGAGTGAGAGGACTGATAAAGGACTGACGGTACTCTGGGAAAATCCCTGAGAGGTACGGAGACTCCGATTGAGGGGGTCACAGCGGGACACGCAATACCTGGCAGCCCAGTAAATAGCATGGGTATCAGCTACATAAGAACTACTGAACCTCATTGAGCGGGGTACTGAATAGACCGAGACATCCAAGACTTCGCGATCTCGCGTACATACGGGAGTGCACTCCCTCGTAGCCGCGCCAATTAGTGGGCCTTTGCGACAGGGGTAGTGAGTCGGTGAGTTGGAGACACCAGCAGCAAGAAGATCCTCTGCGGGAGGTGTGAGGAGACCGCTGGATCAACCAGGAGCACAGGATAAAGGTAATACCCGCTTACCTTCACTGCCCATATTAAGTAGCAGGAAGTGAAGTTATGACACAGCCAGATATACTTTGCTAGACTTTGCTTTACTTTGCTGATTTGCTTTACTTTGCTGGACTTTGCTTTATTTTACTGGACTTTGCTTTGCCTCCCTGAGTCAGCAATTGCTACACTGCTACCCTGCTACACTGCTTATTGTGCTGGTCACTGGTCACTTGAGGCAGAGTTAGCAATAAGACATTGCCGTGCGCAGCCGCTAATCGGTATACACGAGATAAAAGCCAACTGAAAACATCGTCTACTCCTCATGTTTACCATGTCCAAAAGTGCACCCCACGTAGAGGGGGCCCCTGTTACAAGGTCCGCTAAGGACAAGGACAAAGACAAAGGTAGTCAGGTAGCAGCAGCTAAACTCGATCGTTTTTTCCACCCCCCAAAGTCCAATACCCAATCCCCAGCTAAGGGGGGAGCGGCACCAGCTGCAGTGCACCCTAAGGGTACACTAGCCCCGTCAGTAGATAGGCGGAGTTTGGGGTCAGCATCAGCAGTACCCCCTAAGACACCCAACGTAGCTAATTCTACCGGTCCCAAAAATCAATCTAACAAGGGCCCTGGCGGGGGGAGAAACGAGACCGTGGCAACATCGGCTGAAGAGTCCGCTCCAGGATCTACTGTAAATACTGATCCGGAGATATCTCAGGAGCCCACATTAAAAGATGCCAAGTCACATAAAACAACCATGGCAGGCGGCGCAACAGGAAGTGAGGGCGAACCTACATTGAAAGACCTCCTGTATGCCATAAACACATGCAAGGATTCAATCACTGGCCTAGAGACTCAGTTGAAAGGCATTAAGGAGGACTTATGTTCAATGGGGGACAAATTGAGTAAAACCATGGAAAGAACCACCATTTTAGAGGAAATATTAAGCACAGTCGAGGACGATCTATTCCCGCTTAGGCAAGAAATCTCAGGGTTAAAGAAACAAATGGACATGCAGGGGGCCAAAATCGATGACTTGGAAAATAGAAGTCGTAGAAATAATGTCCGAATCATCGGCATACCGGAGAGGAGCGAGGGAGCTAACCCTATTGAATTTCTCGAGGGCTGGTTTAGGGAGACTTTTGGGGCCACAACTTTTTCACCTTTTTTTGGCATCGAGCGTGCCCATCGGGTCCCCTTTAAACCACGACTGCCAAGTGAGCGCCCTAGACCACTGCTTGTCAAAATGTTCAACTATACCGACAAAGTGACTCTGCTCCGAAAGGCCAGGGAAAAAGGGGAGATTGTATACAATGGGGCTAAAGTCTCACTGTATCAGGACTTCTCCCCTGATTTACAGAGACGAAGAGCCGAATTTATTTCAATCAAGCGAACTCTTCAAAAACATAACCTTCCGTACGCTCTGCTTTATCCAGCCCGCCTGCGAGTCTCTGCCTCGGGGGGAATTTTCTTTTTTGACTCACCGGCAAGCACAGCGAAATGGTTTGAGGACAATAAGAAAGACTTCTGAAAGACTTATGAACTCAGGGACCCCATTTTTTATTTTTTTTCCCCTTTCTTTTTTTTTGTGTTTGTTGTTTTGTTTTCCCCCTTTTCTTTCACGGTGCCCCTTCTGTTTTTTTTGGCTCGGTTATTCATTGCACTTTTTAACATATTCACGAATTTAGCAAATACGGGAACACGGTAATGTTCCAAATATTGTCTAGTTAAATTACAGGGAATCCCTCCCCTTACATAATAAATAAGCACTAAAAACTGCACAAAATGGGAAGAAGAGAAAGTAAGAGGCACTGAAGGGTAGCTAAAGGGTGGGGAGGGGTGGGGGTAAGGGAGGGTTGTATGGTTGTGATTTGTATAGGGAGGTATGATTGGTTATTAAAGGTGAGTAGTATGGAGGTCACAGGTAGAGTCCCCAGGGGAGGCCTAGGAGGGCCAAGGGTGGGAGGGTTGAGTAGAATGGGTAGGGATAGGAGGGAGGGATTTATTGGGGGGAGAGGGGGGAAGGGAGGGGGAGGTTTGGATGGGTTACACACCACCACTAAATACTTGATGACACTATTAATATATGCAATTTTTCTATTTAGATCGTTTTTTTTTCATTATTTTTCCTTTTTCAGGGTATGGTGAAGCGGGTAAATATTTATTGTGGCTTTTTCCTTTTTTTTTAAAGGGAAAGATAAAGGGACATGGGGGGAACAAAGGAGGGAAAGAAAGGAGAGAAGTGAAGAAGAGCACCTTGGGGAGTTTTTTTTATACAACCAGTATCCTATTCTTAGATGTCTATGCTTCCCGTGGTGTCTCCCGTGGTGTTCCCCCTCAGCATATAGAATTTTGTTTGTTGCTCAGGTTTTGGACCTTCCTTTTCTTCTTTTACTGCCGGGACTCCTCGGTTTTTTTTTTGGTGTTCTAAGACACAAATCGGGCAAAGGTTAAAGGTTCACATATTTTATGATTGTACCACTTTTTTTTGGAACTCTCTTGATACAAGACAAGAGAGAATGATAGGGTGGCTAATGCCAAATTCAACCATAGGACATGGTAGATAAAACGTTCTGTATAAAATCTCTGAACGTGCGCGGAATGAGGGACTCTATCAAGAGAACGACTATCCTAGATATGCTGGGGGCGAGAGGAGCAGGCCTGCTCTGTCTACAGGAGACGCACTTAACCGCAAAAACAGCCGCACAGTTGCGCGGCCCCAAATTCCAGTCCACTTACCACTCTTATCACTCATCCTACTCTAGGGGAGTGAGTATATTGGTGGGGAGAGGATTGGTATTCTCCTGTAGCGAGAGTAGGATAGACGATCAGGGAAGGTTTATATTTTTATTCTGCTCAATCGAAAATACCCCATATGTGATAGCCAGTGTTTATATCCCCCCCATTCAAATTCGAAGTTCTACACAAATTGATTGAGTTTACATTGGACAAATCAGGGATACCGATACTTATTATAGGAGATTTTAATGAAGCCCTAGATAGGATCCAGGACAGGTTCCCGCCGGGAAACCGACCTAAAATAAAAGGAGAGGATCGATTAGCTCTATTTCTGGATGAAGTTGGATTATGCGATATCTGGCGCATGCGTTATCCGCAGGAACGCCAATATTCCTGTTTTTCGAAGACTCATCACACTTTATCCAGAATAGACATGGCGTTGGGTAACGATGAGGCAGCAACACTAGTAACAAAAATAGAATATGGCCCAAGAGGAATCTCCGATCACTCACCGATCGAGCTGACAATAAAAGCAAGGGGTAAATGGTACCCCAGTGAATGGAAAATTAGCCCTCACTGGCTCGAGCTAATGAGCGAACACAGTATGACGATGTCTGCTCTTAAAGAATTTCTACAGATAAATGTGGGTACTGCATCAGTGGGGGTGGTATGGGACACCCTAAAAGCTCACCTCCGAGGTCTCCTGATTTAAAAAATAGCAGGGATTAAGAGGAAGAACAGTGAGGGAGAGAGTGAGATAAGGAAGCAGTTGCTACAGGCAGAGAAGAGATACATCGAAGCCCCAACCCCGCACAGGTTAAAAGAGTGGTTAGAAAAACAACAGATATACAAAATGACGACATTAAAAAGAACAGAGGGAAAACGAATATTCCAGAGACAGAATCAATTTGGAGAGGGAGAGCGAGTGGGGCGCCTATTATCTCTGCTTATTAGAACTAATTCCCCCCCCTCCACTGTTACAGCAGTTAAGTTAGCAAGTGGGGAAACTTCCACTGACAAAACGATGATATTAAACACCTTCAGAGAATTTTACGTGTCCCTTTACAGTTCCAAGAGGAGGGAGGGGACTGAAGGACCGGGAAACTTTCTCCTGGGAATGTCCGTCCCGACCCTGTCGGGGGAAGATAACATTGATATGGAGGCGCCAATCACTCTAGGTGAACTAAAACAGGCAGTGGCGGGGATGTCAACTCAAAAGTCACCCGGCCCAGACGGGTTGCCCTTAGAGATTTATAAAAGATATGGGGATATTCTGTTACCAGAACTCCTCAAGACATTAAATTGGGCATTGATTCACGGAACGCTCCCCACCTCTATGATGGAAGCCACCATTATTGTTTTACATAAGGAGGGTAAGGATCCAACTGAGGCCTCATTGTATCGTCCCATCTCACTCCTATGTACTGACGCCAAGATCTTAGCTAAAGTATTAGCAACTCGTCTAAACCGGAATATCCAAGCGCTCATACATCCTGACCAATCTGGCTTCATCCCTAATAGGTCAACCAGTATTAATATCAGGAGACTGTTCCTGAATATGCAAATCCCAACAGAGGGGGTGGGCTCCAGAGCTGTTTTAGCCCTGGATGCCGCTAAGGCTTTCGACAGTCTGGAATGGGACTACCTGTGAAAGGTCCTAGAGAAATTCGGGTTTGGCCCCAGGTTTATTAGTTGGGTGAAGTTGTTATATAACCAGCCAAGAGCAAAAATTAAAATCAACAACGAACTTTCCGAAATCTTCCAACTAGAGAGAGGAACTCGACAAGGCTGTCCCCTTTCCCCCCTTCTGTTCGCGCTGGCGATGGAACCATTGGCCATTAAAATCAGAAAATCAGAAGATATACAGGGGTTCCGTAGGCCAACCATAGAGGACAAGATCGCACTGTTTGCGGACGATGTCCTTTTTTTTTGGGAGACACCGAAACCTCGTTAAAAAATGTGATCAAAACGGTGGGTGAGTTTGGGCTATGTTCTGGGCTGGTCATTAATTGGGAAAAGTCTGCACTACTGCCAATTGACCCCCTTGGTGTCCAGATACCCCACGGAATCCCTCAGTTAAAAGTAGTAGCTATGATGAAATACCTCGGGATCTGGATTACGAGGGACATCAATAGCTTTGTCTCAAATAACCTAATTCCCCTCTTGTCCAAATGGGAACATAAAAGAGACATCTGGTGTAGACTACCATTATCCATAGCGGGCGATGTAATTTAATAAAGATGCTATGGCTGCCCCAGCTACTCTATATCCTCCACAACTCCCCAGTCTGGATAGACCAAAAATGGTTCAAAAGGATAGAATCCATCTTTAGAGACTTAATTTGGAAGAAGGGACAAGCCAGGATTTGTCTCCAGACCATGCAGTTACCAGCTAAAGAGGGGGGAATGGCAGTTCCTCACCCGAAAACATACTTCCTAGCTTCGCAGTTACAACATCTTGCGAATTGCGGATTGGAGGGAGACGCGAATCCCGGTACACTGATGCTAATAGGGGCACCACATAGGACAACATTGGAGGCACTCGAGGCTGGCTCGTTTATTCATAAATGTCCAACTATAAAACTAATCCTTAAAGTATGGCAAACAACAAAAGCACTGATGGGCTACAAGGGAATAACAACGTTTGCCCCTCTCTGGTGCAACCAAAACTTAAAGCGGATGTGCCACTAAAAAAATATATTAAAAGCCAGCAGCTACAAATACTGCAGCTGCTGACTTTTAATATAAGGACACTTACCTGTCCTGGAGTCCAGCGGTGATCGCAGCAGATGACGAGCCGATCGCTCGTCACCCTGCTGCTCCCCCCTCCATCCACGGTGAGGGAACCAGGAAGTGAAGCGCTCCGGCTTCACTGCCCGGTTCCCTACGGCGCATGCGCGAGTCGCGCTGCGCCCGCCGATTGGCTCCCGCTGTGTGCTGGGAGCCGAGTGTTCCCAGCATACAACGGGGGACGGACGGGAAACGAGGAAAAAACCCGTCTTTTGCCCGTATCGAAGGGCCGGAAGTGGGTGCAGATACCTGTCTGTAGACAGGTATCTGCACCCCCCTCCCCCCTGAAAGGTGTCAAATGTGACACCGGAGGGGGGGAGGGTGCCGATCAGCGGGACTCCACTTTAGAGTGGAGATCCGCTTTAAGGGAATTAAAAGACATTGAGAGATGTAAGGAATGGGAGAGACAAGGGATAAACCGCTTAAACCAACTGTACAATGGAGAACATATGAAATCCTTTGCAGACCTGCGACAGGAATTCAATATAGCAAATAAAACATTTTACAGATACCTCCAGATCCGACATGGCATTCAAGCCCAGTTTGGGTCACGACCTATTGTATGGTCCTCGGCTCCTACCCTCCTGAAAATAATCTCTTCAAAAACAACTAAAGGCCTGATCTCTGAACTGTATTTCAGAATAGGAGCTAAAACAATAAGTAGGGCAGGCCCCATTAAGAGCAGGATAGGATGGGAGAGAGACTTAGGGCAAATGACCACGGAACAGTGGAATGCAATCCTGAGGAGGGGGGTATTGGTCTCGATCTCTCCATCTCAGAAAGTATCACACCTGTTCCTCTTGCATAGGGTATACTATACCCCCAGGAGAATCTTTAATCTTGGGTGGGGAAGTACTGACGAATGTCCAAGATGCAGAGCGACAGGCAATCTTATCCACATGATGTGGAAATGCCCTAAGCTATTCAGATACTGGGAGGAGGTGATAGACATAATAAATAAAACTTTTAAAACGAATCTGGAAGCTGAGTCCAAGACATGCCTATTAGGCAGTATTGAGGAGGATAGAGTGCCTGTCGGTGCCCTTGAGGTGGTGCTGAGATGCCTCTTCCAGGCAAGGAAGTTAATTGCGTGGAGGTGGCAGGCCCAGACTCCACCCACTGTCAAATCTTGGGTTGAAACCATCAATACAATGATCTGGAGCGAGAGAGTGACACTTACTAAACAGGGCAACTATAGAAAATTTGTGAGGATGTGGAAACCTTGGCTAGACATAACGGGATGCCCTATATAAGAAGAGGAAGTTTTTCAAATTTAATAAATACCTTAACCCGCTATTGGACATCCCTTTATGGGGACGATCAATTGAATGTAGCAAATTAACCTAAAAAACCGGTCCAAGGTGTGATGGGAGGGTGGATGGGTGGGTGAGGGTTGGAGGGGCGGGGGGGGGGATGGTGGACATGAGGGAAGTCAATTTGGAATTTAATAGGCCTTTTTTACTTAAATATAATGACACAGAGATAGGGGGAGGGGTAAAATGTATGCTTGTGTATGCACTATGTTAAACTTATGCAACTTGGCGCACTATTTTTTGTACTATATATACGCAAACAACAATAAAAAATGTTATAATTAAAAAAAAAAAAGTATTCTGTCAGCTTCTGGGGTCGCTGGGAGCCCTTGCGTTTGTTCGTCATCTCCTGGATTGACAGTGGGGCAGTAATGCCAGGAAAGTGAATTTTGATCGCCGCTGGTCAGGCTGTGAGTAGATGCTGTATCCCCGTTATTGCCGGAGCTTCGCTCTCATGCGGCAATTCCGGTCTCCCCCCCCCTTCCGGGGTATTAAGTCAGCATGACAGAGTGTCCCCGGGGGGGAATGGAAGTGCAGGTCAGAGGGAGAGAGAGGAGAGGCCTCTGGGGTGTGCCAAGATGGCCGCCAGAACTCACCCAAGCCTGTAGACACCTTCAGGGGGCCGGAAGAGGTCAAACTGCGGGCTCCGGGTGGCAGGCTGGGTGTCTCCAACGTGGTTGAGGGTGACTGTCTGTCGAGGGGTCCGGGATTGAGGGCAGGATCAGCTCCCCCTTAATGGTCCGGAGTCGCAAGATGGCCGCCGTGAGTAGGCCCAAGCCGCGGGCTAAATTTGCGGACGTCCGGAGGGTCCCGATCGCTGCTCCAGCGAATTGTCCCAAAGTATCCCTCCTTTTGGGGGAAAACTGCGGGCGGGTCCCGAGGTGGTCGCCGCTCTTCCAAACGCCGCGGTCGCAGCACCGGAGCCCGGAGAGCCCCAGGCACCGCAGGCCTCAAGATGGCGGCGGGTCAGCAGTGGATGGCGTCGGCTGTACCCCGCTTAGCAGAGCGATCCCGCGCCCTAGAGAGCCGTCCCGGGCAGGGATCTGTTCAGGAGGGACCCAGGATTCAGGTCAGTGAGTTTAGGAGGGTCTTCCAGCGATTGCCCGCACAGGATGGCGTTGGATGAAGTCGGGCCTGCCGGAGCCTCTCCAGAGCACGTCTCTCTTCATGCACGTCCAGCCACGCCCCCGGGAAGAATCTTTTTATGTGTATGATCTTTCTGCAAAATTGGCCAGTGTGTGTGTGTATGTTAATTTTAAGCAAAGGCTGCCTCTGTGCTGCACAACCAGAGTGGTCTCTCTGGTCTACTTGGTATATTAGTAAAGTGTATTTAAATAATATTTAGGCCCCTTTCAGACTTGTACGCCTTGTCTCACACTGGAGCGGTGCGCTGGCAGGACTGAAAAAAAGTCCTGCTAGCCACATCTTTGGAGCGGTGAAGGAGCGGTGTCTATACCGCTCCTGCCCATTGAAATCAATGGGACACCCTTTCTCGGCCACTAGCAGGTGGTAAAACCGAATAGCGCTGCAAAATTTGCGGTAAATCGCCGCTAAAAATAGCAGCGCTTTACCGCCACCGCACCTCCTGCCCCAGTGTGAAAGGGGCCCTACAGAGCTTTTGGTTCCATTGGAAGGGCCAGAAGTTTCTTTTTACTTTGGCAGGTAAACCAATCAAGCATGCTAAGGTAAATTGATTGGCTGTTTTCAGCCTTCCAGGTTCTTGCTGAGGTAGCCATGCCAACATTAAAACTCACATATGAACGCAGACCAGGTGACTAAGGATGCTGAATTACAGCCCCGGACACTTGCTGGGTCTGTGTAACCTACAGATTCCACCTTAGTTCTGGTCCAGTATAGCTGGGATTAATAATTCAACTTTAAAGGAGTTGTAAAGGAAAACATTTTTTTGCCTAAAATTTATGTCTGCAGGGTAGACAGACAGAATAGTGTAATGATTCTGTTAAAAAACGAGTAAATACCTATGCAATTCCTTCATCTATATCACCTCCGGCATTCTAGTTTCTGTTCTCTCATTCACTTCCTGGTTTGCGGCGCTCGTTCATGTAAGAACTACATTTCCCAGTATGCATTGCGGCACACCGAGTAATTCACACCTCCTTGAATTCTCTAACAGGTAGAGGACGTCCTGCCGCACAGATGTAGTTCCCAGGAGGGGGCGAGCACATCACTGACCACCGCAGTAAAGCCTCCCTTCACGGTGGTGAGTTACAATCGGACAAGCAAGAAGTGAACAGAACAGAGAAAAAATAGAGAAACTTCTGAGCAAAAACGAACAATGAGGAAGTGAAAAGAGGAATGTCTGCAGGTAAAGGATGCTTTTTATGATTTTTTTTCCCTTTACAACCCCAGAATGAGAAGAACAAGTGGTCCACATGGGGCAACTTCTTATGAAACAGAACTTTGGAAAAATTTGATCTTTTAGGTCTGCCAGCCACTCTTTTCCCTCCAGCTTTACACGCGGACCGTGTCTTCAGTCACAAGCAGTTATGGCTGCCCTAGTAAATAAACATGGGATAGAGACAGGGTTTACCACAGTTGTTTTTTTAATATACCACTTCTTGTCTTACCAAAGGTTTTACCAAAAGCTGAACATACCTTCCAAAGATTACAAAAAGATATATCCAGATGCCCAAGTCAGGATCTTACGAGTATACATTTTGTCTGTATGGCAGGGCTTGACAAATTTGATTAGAATCTAGGAGCCAGCTAAAAAAGTTAGGAGCCAGTTTTTTAAATCAGCTGTCCAGCGCCCAGAACTGCATGTCCGGTGCGTCAGGCAATAAGAATTGCTCAGGCCTGGTGCCAAGCGAAAAAAGACCAAAAAGTCAAAAAATAAGGTGGCACTGATGAGGCTGCTCTGATGGGCACTTATAGGCTGCACTGATTAGATGGCACCGACAGGTACTGATAGGCAGCACTGATGGGCACCGACAGGCGATACTGATGAGGGTGCGCTAATAAGCTGGGTATTGATAGGCGGCACTGACAGGCCCCCGCAGTATAGACACCCCCTTAGTGCAAACCCCCCATCACTATAGAATCCCCCCTTAGTACAGACCCCCGCAGTATACACCCCCCTCCCTTAGTACAGACCCCAGAAGTATAGAAACACTCCCTTAGTGCAGACCCCCCCGTCAGTATAGAATCCCCCCTTAGTACAGGCCACTGCAGTATAAACACCCAACTTGGTGCAGACCCCCATCAGCATAGGCACCCCTCCACCGCCGCACATGTCCATCTACTTAATACAGAGTGTACAGTACAGACCTCAGAACAGCGCGGCCGTGGATGTGTACCTCGGGCTCCTCCTCCTCACTGGATGTAAACAGAGGAGGAGGTGCAGCGGCTTCGGTCCGACTCCTGCGCCTCCCTTGCTAGTGTTAGTGAAGCGATCAGTGTAGGGCAGCGGGCGGTGTCGCAGCTGCCGCTATCCACGGGTGTCACCCCTCTGGCGTGTATCACCCGGGTGTGGCCCGCACCCCCGCCTGGCAACGCTTAAGCCCAGCTGTAAACCTGGGAAGATGTTTTCGGAGGTGGGCGGGCAGTGAGAGCAAGCCACGCTCATCACAGCACTGTCCACCAGAGGGCACCGGTTCGAAGATTAATCCAGCAGGCTGCAAAAGCCACGGTCTCAATTAATCGCCAGCCCGACGCTAGTCTGCAAAACTACTGCAGTGTAATCCAGGCGCCAGGATGCAATTTCCAGTCGCCATTGCGACCTGGGTTTTGTCGAGCCCTGCTGTATGGACATGTTTTCTGGATGTCCAGTGGCAAATGCTACTGCAAAGACCACAGTAAAAAGTGTTATCAGAAGTATTTTGTAAGTACAGAGTGCCAGAAGAGAGTCTACAGAGAGTAACAGAGGAAATACGTTTTATAGGAGTGTGTTTACTAGAAGTTTTGAGGTTTTATTTTTACATCCCCCTACTGTCTTACAATGTAGCGGAAAAAGTAGAGTAAGAAACTAGAAAACTTTTGCCTGAATGTTTTCTTATATTTTATCAAGCCCCTAAAGGGATGTTGGGAGTGTGTTACTCACTTGCTTATATTTTGTCTCAGCAGCTGAAGTCCTCTATTCGGATCTCACAGAGAATGTTGCTGATCTTTTAAGGTTTTTGACAAACTCATTTATGTGTTTTCTCCCCAATTCCAGATCCTAAAAGTTTGGAAGGATCTAAAACTAAAGCCAGGTGACTTGTGGACTATTAAGAGACATTTATATATAAGGAAATGTTTTGAGACTCAATATAGCATCTATTCAATGTACAGTTTTGCAAAACTTGAAGGGAAAGTCACCTGGATCCACACCAGACACTGCAAAAATTACTTTAATTAAAGAAACCTCTTTTTGATTTGTTTCCCTTTTGGAATCATAGTCTAGGGTACTGTTTATTCAAATACTTTAATTGTAAGGGATATATATAATGTAATTTGAAAAATAGTTTATCCATGTTAAAGTCATATTTGTCTTTTGTACGTCTTCCATTTTATGTAGAATTGTCTGTGTTTACCTATACTGATAAGTCAGCATGCCAACAATTAAACTAGAAGGCCATTCTGGCCACAGGCGTGTACATCCAATACTCTGTAAATATGTCTTATCAATCATTTGTTTTTCACAATGAAAAGTCATTTTGTAATGAAAAAAGTTGCTCATCTATTATATTCTCCACAAAGTTTTACCTCATTGGCCAGGACTACCTTCACCTAAGCGTGTGAAGGTTCCAGGTTAAAGGTGATGGCAGGTATGGTTAGTGATCAAAATATTGATCAAAAGAGAGGAGACTGTAAAGAAAATTTGTAAGTTCTGTATATTATTGTGTTTTATTTTCTATGTATTGCACACTGCCCGTGAGGGCACACGGCACTAATCATAGGCGTGCGCAGGGCACACCCTAATCACTCTGTGCAGTGCCGATTTTTCCCTACTGCTCAGGCTTTCCCCCATGTTGCGCACCCCACATGTTTCAGGATGGAGAGTGGGGAAGGGGCCAATCAATGTCATTGACCGGCCCCTTCCTTTTTAAAATGAACACACTCACTCACTGTGTTCAATTATAATTGAAGCATATTAAACTGTGTTTACTATGCTTCCGTTTGTGAATGACCAGGAAGCCACTCAGTACATGGCATTTTCCATTCATTCACTGTCCAGTGCAGCCGAGGCTGCATAGAAAGTCATATGTGTTTGAGCTCTGGGGTGCACACCCTAATGCAATAGGCTGCGCACACCTATGGCACTAATAATGTTTTCATTACATGTTTGCATTCTTTCGAGTCCTAATTAGAATTAGTCTGCCTATGTTAGGCCCCTTGTTACCATAAACGTACAATTGTAATATTATTGTGATACCTACGTAATCATGTGTATAAAGATCTACAATTGCGTCATAATAAAGCAGAACAGTTATTTGGAAAGATGCAAAGTGTATCTTTTGTGTCTGTTCCCTACTGCAGTAGTTATTAATTTGGAACCACTAATCAATATTAGGATAGGAGTTGCCTATCTCTAAAATTTCCAGGTCAATGTATATGATACTTTTCACATAGAGGGGGTCGGGATCTGGAGACCCCCTTGTTAACCACTTCCTTACTGGGCACATATACCCCTTCCTGACCAGGTGAAATTTCAGCTTGTGGCACTTCGTCACTTTAACTGACAATTGCGCGGTCATGCGACGTGGCTCCCAAACAAAATTGACGTCCTTTTTTCCCCCACGAATAGAGCTTTCTTTTGGTGGTATTTGATCGCCTCTGCGGTTTTTATTTTTTGCGCTATAAACAAAAATAGAGTGACAATTTTGAAAAAAAAAACAATATTTTTTACTTGTTGCTGTAATAAATAGCACAATTTTGAAAAAAAAACTTTTTTTTCTCAGTCTAGGCGATACGTATTCTTATACATATTTTTGGTAAAAAAAAAAAAGAAAAAAAAATCGCAAGAAGCGTCTGGTTTGCGCAAAAGCTATTGCGCTTACAAAATAGGGGACAGAATTATTATTAGTTTTTTTATTTTTTTACAACTAATGGCGGCGATCAGCATTTTTTTCATGACTGCGACATTATGGCGGAGACATCGGACACTTTTGACACATTTTTGGCGCCATTCACATTTATACAGCGATCAGTGCTATAAATATGCACTAATTACTGTATAAATGTGACTGGCATTGAAGGGGTTAACACTAGGGGGTGAGGAAGGGGTTAAATGTGTACCCTGAATTGTGTTCTAACTGTGTGTGGAGGGGGGTGACCGATCTATGTCCCTATGTACAAGGGCCACAGATCGGTCTCCTCTCTCCCCTGACAGGACATGGATCTCTGTGTTTACACACAGAGCTCCACGTCTTGTCCCTGTAGCCGCCGATCCCGAGTGCCTGGCGACTGCGCGCGCAGGCCGTAAAAACACGGCCAGTCAGAGAAGTAGAACCACCCTGCGGCCGTAAAAAGTCGTACGGCCGTCGGGTAGTGGTTAAAGGGGGCTTCCAGATTCTGATAAGCCCCCCACTCACACACCCCAACAACCACAGCCTAGGGTTGTTGGGAAGAGGCCCTTGTTGAGGGAATGTGGCCCAGTATGGTTCAAGAGGGGGGGCGCTCTCTGGTCCCCCCCTTTCCTGACCTGCCAGCCTGCATGCTTGTATAAGGGTCAGGTATGAATTTTGGGGGACCTCACGCCATTTTTTTTTACATTTTTTCTATTGCTGGGCAATTGCCAGCATTCTTTATCTTCATACTCATCTGTCAGTGGTGAAGCTCACGTTTTTAAACCCGCGCATGCTCAGAATCAAGTTATGATGCGAGCTTGAATGGAACAGAGTGCCGCCGTACGTGCTGAACGTAACCGCGCTTTGCTAGAGAATTTTGAAAAAACGATGGTGTGTAGGCAACGTTGTTTTTTAAAATGAAGTTTGAAAAACTTTGTTTTTTTTTCATAAAAAAAAATGACGTTTTTTTTCATCACAATAACGATCTTGTGTACGCGGCATTAGAATCTGGTGATTGTTTTTCAAACGATTAGAATTCTAATCTTTCTGAAAAGTTGGAATTCATTGAAAATGTATAAATTAAACTAATTTAAACTAAATTAAATTTAACAAGCTAAACTAATTCTGAAAACAAAATAAAACAAATTCCATAACGAAATGAAATTGGTAACATAACATATCTATCCAAAACAAAACTAAACAAATCTTTCCGTTCTGCACAGGAGACTCATTTTAAAACACATCTAGGTAGATTCACAAAGAGTTAGGCCGGCTTATCTCCAGATAGGCGGCGTAGGTGTAGATATGCGCTGGCGCGCTTTTGCTCCGTACCCACAGAACAAGATAAGCCTGAAAATAGGCTTTTTCCGACCGACGCAACTTTTCTAAGCCGGGCGCATATTTATGCCCGACGCATCTTCCGCTTGCATTGATTTCCTATTTAAATATGCAAATTACGTAGATACGGCGATTCGCGAATGAAAGTGCGCCAGACTTAGGCTAAGCCCGGTGCAATCAAGTGTTACATCAGGCCTAAAGTTATTCCACCAAAAAGGTGGAATAACTTTGCACCAGGACACAGGTCAGCTGGAGAGCAGCTACAGCAGCAGCGTTACGGACGAGCTGAGCAAGCCGAGCACCAACACTTGCAGGACAACACATCTGTGTGCCAACATGCCAGGGGCAGGCGTGCTCCTAGCACTACTAATGGGTCCACGGACTCGTAGGAGGGAAGGGGAGCGGATCAACCGAACGCGCATGAACGTCTTTGCCATGGGGGAAGCAGAGGTGTATCGCATCTACAGATTCAGCCGTGAAACCATCCTGGATTTAACCACAATCCTGCAGGATGACCTCACCAGCAAGACACACCGCTCACAAGCAGTGCAGCCACTGATCAAGGTATTGGCAACACTGCATTTCCTGGCCAGTGGCTCTTTTCAGCGTACAAGTGGAAATGTGGCTGGGATGTCACAAACCAGCATGAGCAGATGTGTGCACCAGGTTGTCCCCGCAATCCTCAGACGCATGTCCTACCACATCATCAGACCCACCCAGCAGCATCTGCAGCAGAAGGCAATGGAGGATTTCTATAGAATTGACAGATTCCCACGCACTGTGGGGGCCATTGATTGCACACATGTGGCACTACAGCCCCCCCGTGAGACAGAGCACATATACCGCAATAGGAAGCACTGGCATTCAATCAATGTACAGGTGATAGCCGATGCCAAATGCCTCATATGGCACGTCCGTGCCAAACACCCAGAATCCAGCCATGACAGCTTCATATTCCGTCAAAGCGACATTCCAACAGATTTTGAACAGAACGTGTATGGGGACAGCTGGCTGGTTGGTGAGTGACATGGGTGTCAGGCATGACTGTCCCCCCCCCATGATGCAGACATCACGAGGGGCACATGCATGACTAACATCCTCCTGTCTTTTCCCTTCCAGGTGACTCTGCATATGCACTTGGACCCCATCGCATGACTCCATACCGGAACCCCCAAACCCCAGGAGAGAGAAGATACAATGAAGCACACGCACATACCCGTGGAGTGGTGGAACGCACATTTGGCCTCCTGAAGTCCCGTTTCCGATGCCTGGATAAGTCTGGGGGTACCCTGTTGTATGCCCCAAACTTTGTGTGCCAGATCATCGGTGCATGTTGCATTCTGCACAACTACGCCATGAGAAGGGGCCTGGAGATTGACATACGTGATGACCTGACCCCCCAACCACACAATCCCCCCCTAACCGAGGGTACCCCGTCTGCTGTGGGAGCCGCAATCAGAAGACGCCTCACAGAAGACATATTTACACGTTAAAAACACACATTAATCATGGCACAAGTAGAATGCACGCATGCACACAACTGGGGTCCCTAGCACAGACACATCTCATCCTCATCTAACTGGATTAGACCCAAGGACACCGGACGGGACTTGGGAGCAGCAACGCCACGCCAAGGCTCCAATTATGTCGCTGTACATTCATACCCCTTTCACACGGCAGAGGGTGACACCCCTTTGCCAGCAGGAGTGACACCCCCCCCCCATTCACACACCAGTCACACTGAAGCAGCACTCCTCACCGTGTGCTGGAAGAAATAAATAAAAAAACTCATCACCTGAGCAAAGAAAAAAAAATAAACTCATCACCTGAGTAAAAAAAAACACTCATCACCTGAGCAAAGAAAACTAAAAAACACTCATCACCTGAGCAAAGGAAAAAAAAAAAAGGCTTTCATTTAGCCTTTCTTTGGCTGCGTCTGGTGGCAGATAATTGGCTCCTCAGCTGCCTGGGCGGAGCATGGGGTGGTGGGGGGGGTGGGAGATCAGGAGGTGGCACATCTGCAGGTGACGGCTGCCTTGGCGGAGCCTGGGGTGGTGGGGGGGTGGGAGATCGGGAGGTGGCACATCTGCAGGTGACGGCTGCCTTGGCGGAGCCTGGGGTGGTGGGGGGGTGGGAGATCGGGAGGTGGCACATCGGCAGGTGGCCCACTCCTGCCAGGTGACGGCTGCCTGGCCTCCAAGGCAGCGGTGATCCTGGTGAGGACCAGGTTGGTCTGGGCCTGCATCCTCAGTTGCCTTGTGAGGTTGGCCCTCTCACTCCGCTGCCTCCGTCTCCCCTCCTCCTGTATGGCAGAGGTATTTTTATTTACTGCCTCACAAAGGCAATCCACCTTGGTGGCCAGGTTGGCCGTGGTGGCCTGCAGCTCAACCATGCAGGTGGCTACAGCAGAGCTGTTACAGCTCAATTCCTGCACAGCCTCCCTCAGATGTCCAGCATCCTGTGAGATCTTCCTCATATCCCCAGCAATATCCCCCATATGCTGGGTCTGGAGGGTTTGGTCCTGGGCGATCTGCTCCTGGACATCGCCCACAACACCCCTGGTCTTCCTGGTCGCCTTCCTGGGGCCAGAAGAGGTGAAAGAGCGGGTGGTTGCCCTGCTGGTGGGTGAGGGAGAGGGGCTTCCTATCATGGGGGTGGAGGTGGTAGAGGGCCCAACCATCACCATGGTCTCCTCAATAATAAGCCCAATCTGGGCAAGGTCCACGGTGTCATCCAGCACCACCGCTATAGGCGTGCTGTGGACTGTCCCCTCCTCCACCACAGTGTCTTGGGGGTCTTCAGGAAGCTCCTCAGAGGAGGTGGTGGGACAACCACCAACCCCAGATGGGCCCGCCTCCTCCTGCACATCTGTGGATGACATAAAGCAGTCACATGTTGGAGGACCCACACACTTGTCACATGGTCCCTTCCCCCACCCACACATGTTACACACCAGATAGGAAATATAAAACACACTTACCTGTCCTCAAGACATCTTCCCGGGAATAAAACCCCTCAATGCCCTCCACCTGCTCCCTGTGCAGACACCGGGCGATCCTCTCCTCCTCCGGGGTCAGCTCGACAGCACAGGGTGGGCCACCCCCAGTGCCAGTCCGGTGCTTCCGAATTTTGGCAACCTTCTTCCGCACCCGGAGCCGCATATCATTGATTTTTTTTTAAATATGCTTGCCAAGGCGGGGGACATTGCCAAGGGCATTGACCCTGGTGGCAATGGTATCATATATCTCCTGCTTCCTGGCACGGGTGGTATTCCGGGTGGAAGGGCCATGGAGGGACTCATGAAACTCCTCCATCGCATCAATAATAATAGCCCTCTCCCGGGGAGAATTATTTTTTTCCTGTGGGTGACAGGAGCAGCCACGGGAGCAGACATCGTAACTGTAAAAGCCAGGGGCAAAATTACCAAGCTCAGGGGGGGGAAAGCAGGATGTCATTTTGCATCGACCGGATGCATGTCTGGCCGTACTTGTACGCTCGAGCCTAGCCAATAGGCCGGCCTACAACAGGAAGTTCGGCTGACCTAGATGCGCGCATGCGCACAAGAAAGCGCTCCGGCTAAAACATCACTGCGCATGCTCCGTTGAAGTTAGGCCGGGTGTAAGCCACTGCACCACGCTCAGACAATCATTTACATAAGTTGACACCCACTTCCACTGGCTTAAGCCTCCAACTTTAGGTTTGGCCGGCGCACATTGGCGCACAAATGCTTGGTGAATCATCAACTTTGCTCTACAGATTAGGCCGGTGTAGTGTAAACTCGCTAGGCTACGCCGACCTAGATTTAAGCCAATCTACGTGAATCTACCTAATCATTCCCCCAGACTGACTGACTCCTACTACAAGAAGGCTTATAGCCAGATTCAGAAAGACTGGCTTAACTTTGTGCAGGCGTAGCGTATCGCATATACGCTACTTCGCTGTAAGTCAGAGAGGCAAGTGCTGTATTCACAAAGCAATTGCGTCCTAAGTTACGGCGGCATAGCGTAAATAGGCCGGCGTAAGCACGCCTAATTAAAATTGTGAAGAGGTGGGCGTGTTTTATGTAAATTACGTAAATGACGTTTTTAACAAACGGCGCATGCGCCGTCCGTGGACGTATCCCAGTGCGCATTCTCCAAATTACGCCGCAAGGACTTATTGGTTTCGACGTGAACGTAAATTACGTCCAGCCCCATTCACAGACGACTTACGCAAACAACTTAAAAATTTCAAAATTTGACGCGGGACCGACGTCCATACTTAACATTGGCTAGGCCAGCTTTTTGTTGGACTAACTTTACGCCTGAAAACGCCTTACGTAAACGGCGTATCTTTACTGCGACGGGCAAGCGTACGTTCGTGAATAGGCGTATCTCGCTGATTTACGCATTCTAGGCGTAAATCAGCGTTCACGCCCCTAGCGGCCGGCCTAAATAGAAAGCCAAGATACGACGGCGCAGGCCGTCGTATCTTAGCTAGATTTAAGTGTATCTCAATTTGAGAACGGACGGTTTTAAAACACGTCCAGGAATATTTGTCTGCTGGGAAAAGGCCCGGCGGGCAAATGTTTGCTGGAATTCGGCCCGCTCGCGCCTACACACGACCGAACATGTATGCTGAAACTGGCCTGCGGACCAGTTTCAGCATACATGTTTGGTCGTGTGTACGGGGCCTTAGAGTTACGACGGTGTATCTACTGATACGCCGGCTTAACTCTTTCTGAATTTGGCTAATACTATTCTACTAACAATGCATAAAAATCAAAGGGAGTGTCAATCCTGATCAGTAAAAAAGCTTTCCTTTTGATTTGACAGAGCAATTGCCTGACCCTGACAGCAGATTTATATTCCTTAAAGGATCACTAAAGGAATTTTTTTTTTTAGCTAAATAGCTTCCTTTACCTTACTGCAGTTCTGGTTTCATGTCCTCATTGTTCGTTTTTGCTTTGAAGTAGCTGTAATTCTGCTGTGATCTCCACACTTCCTGCTTGTCTGGCTCCTTACGAAAAAACTCATGGGAGCTTCTCACTGTGGTCCAAGCTGTGTGTCTAAAACTCCTCAGAACCAATCAGATTCATTTTAAAAACAAAATACTGCCCTGGATTTGTTTGTTTTTGTTCTGTGTCTCTCTCTACTTCACAGAAACATGAAACCAGTTTAAAACCGAAAGTGAAACTAGAGGCACATTATATGATTGATTTTTATCTATTTTTAATCATTTTTAAAAGGAATCAGTTAACTTTTATGTCTCTATACCCTGTAAACAGTCATTTCAGCAAAAAAAATGTTTTCCTTTAGTGACCCTTTAAATTTAAAGGAACATACAAGGGGACACCCATAACGCTAGAAAATGTTTATTTTGCAAATTTGTCACATATAACCTTTTGCCAACGTATTGTTAGGTAACTAGCTGGGTTTGCGTCAGGCTGCATCATTCTAGGACAGGGGTCTCAAACTCAAATTGCCTGGGGGCCACATGACAAGTTTTCATATCCCATGGGGGCCGTTTGCAAACTTTCAAACTTCAAAAACAATAAACTATATACAGTTGTAGTTACTGCACTGGTGTCAGCAAATGCATAATTAAACCCAGCACTGGTGTCAGCAAATGCATTATTAACCCATAGCACTGGCTTCAGCCATTTTTTTCAGTGCGCATGCTTGTGCGTCCTATGACACACTGACGTCATGTGGGCGGTCTGAACGAGCAGCGTCATGTGACGAAGCCTGTATTCGGCTCAATGACGCCGCTCGTTTGGGGTATATAAACGGGGGAGATCCCCATTGGAGATGTGTTGGAGCCCAGGTCCCAGGACATTTAAATCTTACCAGATATCAAAGTAAGTTTTTACCACCTCTATTCCGCTTAGTCCCTGACCTCTTTACAATGCATGTGTAACAGCATTTTATTTATTCATCTGCATCCCCTTCTTATTTAGGTGCTCACTGGCTTACCCCTTCCTGATAAGTGTTAACTGGTATTATTGCCTTTTACATTCCTTCTCACCAATTGGTTTCTCACCTTTAATTTTCCAACTAATATTGGTTCCAGCAGCACTATTTACTGGGACTGCCGGTCCTGGGACCCCATATTTATCCCCTGCTGTGTATCTCACGCAGGTAAATCACGTACTACTTTTGATCACTTGTTGTATCATCCTTTTACCACCTTGCCTATTTTCCATCCTTAACCCCCCCCCTCTTCCCCCCCACCCCTTCTTCCTCTTCCCTTCTTTACCACCTTCCTTTTTCTTCCTTTCTTGCCCCTCCTTTTACCCCCTCCTCTCCTTCTCCCCTTCCCTTCCTTCCCCCTACTCCTTTTTTCCCCTCTCCCCTCCCCCCCACTCCCTTTTTCATTTACCTTTTATACCTCTCACCTTTAAATTTTCCTGTCCCCTTACCTTCTTTACCCCCCACCTTCACATTTCACATTTTCACTTGGTCACTATTCACGTTTCAGTCACCAATTCATCTTTTCCTCACCTGCATCCCTTTTGATACTTCCTATATATTTATCTACTGTAATACACAATTGATAGGTTCATCTCCATATTTTCCCCCGTGGCCGCCGTGGGAGACAACTTTCCTTGGCTGTCTGGGCGTCTGAGCTGACGGGACACTTGCTCCTAGGTAGGCGACATAATTCCTAGTCCCCAATATGCACTATAGTATATATTTGTTCCTGTCGGTAGGTTGACCTACACAAAATGGACTCTATGTGTTTCAATTTATTTATGTTTTGTGTTTGTATATCAACTTTCAGAATTTCTCCTGACAAAGCAATGCAATGTCGCGAAACTAGTAGAGAAACTTCCCGTACCGTGACCCCAGCACTCACCCGGATTCCCCACTTGGGGACTGCAATTTCGGTGATCTGATCGGTCGTCACGATATGTGTATTGTTTTAATTGTCTTGTTTATTTTTTATTATACTATATTAATAAATGTACCTATTTTTGATATGCCTGCTCTTTTCTGAGTTCATCTACTCATCCTGTACTGTAATACTCCTCCCTGCCCATTCTTCTCTGTGGGTTCTCTTAGGTCCTTTGGGGTTCCCTGAGTCTTTTCGCTATCTAACTAGATTTTGGATGATGGTACTGTTTTAAGCTTAATATTATATAGTTTATAGAAGAGGCTAAAAATGTATTCATATTCAATAGGTGGATAACACACCTGGGCTTTTGTGTTGGTCAGGTCTACAGAAGGGTGGACTAATGCAGTCTGCTTATCAACGGTCACCAGAAGTTTTCCTTTCCACACATTATACTTTGTTTTCCAGAATTCTTTTCGGGATACGTTGCCTCTTATTTATAAGTTTTTTTCAATTGTGTTATTGTTTATATATCTCTTTGCAACCCTAGGCAAACTCTTTTTTCTTGAAATGGATCTTTTGGGCACTGCCTGGATGGGCTTTATGACCTTGATCCATGCTAACTGTTTAACCACTAAAGTAAAATCTGATGAGGAGATTAAAATATTCCTAGACAGAATGTTTAGTCTACTCAAACGCAAATCTCATTTGCATTGGCACACTTTAAACAGTATATCTGGGAGGAGGTCTGCCCCCTAGGCCTGAGAATTCAACTGTTCCCTACGACAAAGGATCCATCTCCAAGTTTTAAAACCTCTTGGGAGAGGACACTGACTCATTGTAGTCTGGAACTGATGGAAACACTCACTAAGCAATATGCTCTTGACATGATCTCACTTGACAGTGAAATAGATCCACTTAATACCCAATATCACCACCTCATGGTTACCACGCCCTTCTCCGATAAATGGAAGGAGATCAGGGAACGCCTAGAGGTGATGAATAAAGACATCATTACCAAGAAAAAGGCCACATTTTTCAAGGACAAATTGTCCTTTTCAGAAGGTTACACATATAAGTGGACAGACCGATTCTCGGGCCGAAAAGGGCCCTTTAAGGGAAAATCACCATCTAGATCCACACCTGATTACTCTGAGTCTGACTCATCTCTCTCTTCATTCCGTTCTCTTAATACAGGTTCACGACTTAATGGCCCCTCCACAGCCAATACTACACGCAAACGCACACGTCGTAATGATGGGACTTCACCAGCAGCACCCAGGAAGGGTAAAAAAACTTCTACCACACACCAATCTGCACATACACCAGGGAAGCCCTCACCGGAAGCTAACCAAACCTCAGGGGGGACTGCCCCATCTACATATTCCTACATATTACAGAGACCATCAAGGACATGTACTTATTTGCCCGCAACCTTACCTTTAAATGTATCTATGATAAGGACCGCCAAAACAGTAATCTAGAATGCAAATTATACATTCTATACATTACCTAAAACTCATAAGCATTTACTACGACCTCCTAGTCGACCAATCATGTCAGGGATTGGTTCTCTGACCGATAATGCCAGCAAATTTGTAGACCATTTCCTGATACCCCATGTTCAAAGCCTTCCCTCATACATTAGGGATACCTCTCACTTACTACGCCACATTGAGGGGATCCAGGTCCCTCCGGACTCCCTGCTCGTGGCTATTGATGTCAAGGCTTTGTACTCGAGCACCCCCAATGAGCAAGTAGTCCTGACAGCTAGATCCTTTTTAATGGAGGAGGAACGGACCTCTTGGCCTTGTAATGAATTCATTCTGCAGCTTTTATCTTTTTTTCTTACCCGTAATTATTTTATTTTTGAATACCAACATTTTTTACAATGCCAGGGGGTGGCTATGGGCACCTCGTGTGCACCCTCATATGCCAACTTATTTCTTGGCGCTTGGGAGAGAAATGTCTTTGCTAACCATGCCTATGCCCTGTACCTTCAATTTGTCTTATGTTGGTACCATTTCATAGATGATCTATTCATCATATGGACGGGTTCCAACATTCTGCTTAATGAATTCATTCAGGCCCTGAATCACAACACTGATGACCTCTATTTTACTTTTGATGATACACAAATCTCTTACCTGGATTCGATGATCATTAAAGGCTCTGATGGGACTCTAAGTACTGACCTGTATCGCAAGCCCACAGCGGGCAACACATTATTGCACACTTCTAGGTCCCACCCACAATGTCTTGTGCGCAGCATCCCTTTTGCACAGTATCTGCGCTTGCACAGAAACTGCACACAGGATGAAGACTTCTACCTACAGGCAGCTGCCCTACGTGAGCGTCTACTCCTCAGGGGATATTCACGCTTGACCCTGAGGAAGGCGTTCAATAGGGCCAAAGAACGCAACAGGACTTCTCTCCTGTTTACTCCTCTGCGCATCTCTGAGTGTAACACTGCCAAAGTTATCACCAAATTTTCTGCACACCATGGCCAATTACGCAACATCTTAATGTGATGGACTTGAAACTAAAATGAAAATTTTATGTTATGATTAGAACCACTAAAATGTTTCTCGGTTTATATTCCTTTAATTTCCTTTTATATTGTTTTAAATACCTTTTTATATGCATATGTATGTATGAGAATGATCAATACTGCTTATTTTCCTTGATAAGATTTGTCAGATATCAGGAATGATATATGATGGTTTTTAAAGTAATGAACTCAGCATTGAAAATACAAAGGAAAGTTCAGTCTCCATTTTCTCTTTTTGCATCTCATCTTTCAAATGTGTGTTCGGCTCATCCCCCCCACTGCATTCCTGGAAAGCTTTTATTCCAAGGCCCCTTCTCGTCCCTTGCTCAGTTGGAAGAGGAAGTTACCCCTCCCCCCTTGTCTGCCTCACTGAGAAAACTCTACTATGCCTAAATGACACGTGGGTTTTTCAAGAAGAACATGGAATAGACTTGTAAGGAGAAACCATCCCTATATAAACTGGCCAATGAGGGTTCTTATGCTGAGTACAAGGGGGTGGGTGAAATGGGTGTGAATTGTATGGGTTGACCAATGAAAATGCATTTTGTGATCTTATGCTGATAATAAAACAAACTGCCCAGATGGCAGCCATTCTCTCTGCTGGTTGAAACGTTGGAAGGTGAGATGTGGTCTGTTTCGTCTATAGATTGCACTGTTTCACCATAGTAATTTGAATCAAACGGTAGAATGGGTTTCCTCCCTGAGAAATTGTGTTAGGGAAATTAATTAATCTACATCAATTTGGGCCCAACGTGGATACTTTGTTTTATTTGGGAAATGCAACACGTCTGTGCGGGTGGAGACAGGCTGATCACCTACACTTCCGTGCAGGCGTCTTGCGCTTCACCAAATCAGAGACGAGTATTCTTGAACAAAGCTTTTAACCCATCGTCCCGTCTGCCGGGTTGAACTTTTACGTTTTTTGTTACTTTGAATGGGGCTGTTTCAGCGATTATCTGTATGGAAAGGGGGTGGCACAGGTCCCTTACCTGGTGACGGAAAGGTTTATAGAGGGTGAGCGAGTCTCACAGTAGCCTTGCCTCTCTGCGTGTGGAGAAAAATAAAATAAAATATATAAATAAATACACACCCAGGTTTGAAGGTGTGCAAACTATTGTAAATGCAAATATGTAATATAGAGATCAGATGTGTCGATGCATGTTCGGGTTTATAATATTTACCGCCATACAGACGAAAGGAGCACGGAGTGATTAAAGAGGGTGTAATAAACACAGTTGCCTTATCAGCTCTTTTGTGTTTCATATCGCTGAAATGTCGTATTTTGTGTTGTGTATTCTTTTATTGTTTCTGTGCGTTTTTTTTACATGCATTCTTGTTATGATCGATGCAAGCAGCCCAGTATCATGGGAGACGAGCACATGCTCTGCAGCCATTTATTTTTATTTTTTCACTCCCACCCCCCCCCCCCCTTAGCTCAGATCAGGTTTCCCTCCTGTCTGTCTTTGCAGTTGAAAGTTCGTCTGGTCTTCTGCTCTGTAAAGTTCATTTTAAGCATAGGACTAGTGTCCTCCTAGTATGTTTTTTTTTTTGAAAAGACTGCATCTATTGTTTGTTTCTGTCAAAAAGTGCAGCTAAAAGTGCTTAATAGTTGAAACACAGGAATCCCCCCCCCCCTCATGCTTCCCTTCACCCCCCCCCCTCCTGGAGTTGACGGATTGCTCTGCTGGCTGACACAGGCAAAGAAATTAACAGAATCACATAGTGAAAAGTTTTTTTTTTTTAAAACATAGGTCTGGTGTTTGTTTAGTATGTATGCGTGTATTTCTGTCATGGTTTGGCTGTTTTATAAGATCACAGCAGCTGATGTATCTTTTTGATTCACAGAAATTTAGGTTTTGGGACAGCCCAGAATATTTGTATATCCGAATCTATGTGTAAAGTGGGGCTTATTATTGTTTTTTTAATAGTCCTGAGATGACTTCCTGATCACAAAGATGACATGCTGCCCCTCCCTGTAATGAGGGATAGAACTGGGTGTGTGAGGAATGTGGGAGGTCTGGACCCCCACACCATGACCTCCCTGGGTTCTGCCACACTTGCAGTTGTAAGTTGGAGGACCTCCCCCAGCCCCCCCTTTACACCCCCACTCCTCCCGGGAACAAAAAAAATGCCTAAGAGTCAGTTTTTCTTTCAAAGACAGGCTACTGAATTGCAACATGTTTCACGTTTCTAGTTAGCAACTGTTGGTAATATATAAGAAGGAGTTTTGGTTACTCACAATGATTTTATATGTCTCAATGGCTTTGATGGTGGTATGATTTATGCTCTGATACATGAAGGTCTTTTTGCCAGTTTGATTGTTGTAATGTGTATCACATTACAACAATCAAACTGGCAAAAAGCCCTTCAGGGCCTGTTGCTATGGTTATTGCCCCTTCCTTCCCCTCATGTTCTGCCCAAATGTATGCCCGGCTGTAGGAAGCATGGGCCTGCCCGGATGCTCTTTCCTGCTGAAGGCTTTGCCCCGTCTTGAACGCAGATGATGTCACCTCCTGCACGCTGCCTGCTGCCCATGCTGGATTCTGTGCTCTGCGGCACACACCCTCATTCTCTCCTTCGATTTTGTCCTAAGGGGGGGCTTTTATGCCATTTCGTTGGACAAAAAGCGAAAGGATGAGAATACCTGTTCTGGGTGAACATGATTGTTCAGACCTACCTGGAGGTAGAATCCGCTCATTTGCTGTCCTGGATGCCCTGACCCCAATGCCTTGATTCACCTTGTATGTTGCTGGCTCCTAAGGTAGCGCTAAGGTGGTAGAGAGTGTGTAAATCCCTGCATTCATGGCTACAATCCTTGTGTTCACAAGTCACAAATGAAATATGGAGAGATTCTGGGTATCACATTGGAACATTAGAAAGTTTTACATATTACATTTAAAAGGTTTTATTCCACGTGCCATGCCACCCTCAGGGTAAGTGGGGAAGTGGCCCCAAGGGGGGAGCATTCATTATCCCCTTTTGAAATTTTGTTTGAGACAGTCTCTAGATTAGGTTGTTATAAGCTATGACGGTTGCAATTACAGTCTGATACTTTGAGAAATTATGTGACCGCTCTTGGAAAATAGTTAACTAATATCCGTGTACGAGTTTCTTCTCGCATTTCTGATGTAGGTACCGATAATTACCGATATCCCCTGTGTGATGATTAAGAGGTTCCTTCGAAAATATTCTCTGGAGATGAGATATGATGGACTGTGCCACCCACATCTGAATGAAACTATATATCTTTTTTCAAATACATGGGATTGTGACCACTGGGGTTTGTGGGTTGGAATATCTCAAAGGGGGGTCCCGGATACATAGGGTAATTGGAATTGGCGTGCACATGCAGTGCAGCCACTGGTCAAAGTATTAGCAACACTGCATTTCCTTGCCAGTGGATCTTTTCAGCACACAAGTGGTGTCTTGTCTGGGATGTCACAAACCACCATGAGCAGATGTGTGCACCAGGTTGTCCCCGCAATCCTCAGATGCATGTCCCACCACTTCATCAGACCCACCCAGCAGCATCTGCAGCAGAAGGCAATGGAGGATTTCTACAGAATTGACAGATTCCCATGCACCCAGGGTCCAGCCACGACAGCTACATATACCGTCAAAGCGACATCCCAACAGATTTTGACCAGAACATGTATGGGGACAGCTGGCTGGTTGGTAAGTGACATTTTTTGTTTTAGCTCAGGCATGTCCCCCCCCCATGATGCACACATCATGAGGGGCACATGCATGACCAACATCCTCCTGTCCTTTCCCTTCCAGGTGACTCTGCATATGCACTTGGACCCCATCTCATGACTCCATACCGGAATCCCCAAACCCCAGGAGAGAGAAGATACAACGAAGCACATGCATGTACCCATGGAGTGGTGGAACGCACCTTTGGCCTCCCGAAGTCCCATTTCCGATGCCTGCATAAGTCCGGGGGTACCCTGTTGTATTCCCCAATCTTTGTGTGCCAGATCATCGGTGCATATTGCATTCTGCACAACTACGCCGTGAGAAAGGGCCTGCAGATTGACATACGAGATGACCTGACCCCTGAGCCACACAATCCCCCCCTAACTGAGGATAACCCGTCTGCTGTGGGAGCAGAAATCAGAAGACGCCTCACAGAAGACATCTTTTCACGTTAAAAACACACATTAATCATGGCACAATGAGAATGCATGCATGCACACCACTGTGGTCCCTAGCACAGAAACATCACATCCTCATCTAATTGGATTAGACCAAAGTACACCACACGGGACTTTGGAGCAGCAACGCCACGCCAAGGCTCCAATTATGTCACTGTACATTCATACACCTTTCACACGGCAGAGGGTGACACCCCTTTGCCAGCAGGAGTGACACCCCCCCCATTCACACACCAGTCACACTGTAGCAGCACTCCTCACCGTGTGCTTGCACAAATGAAAGGAACTCATCACCTGAGCTAAAACAAAAAATAAAAAGCTCATCACCTGAGCGAGAAAAAAAAAAATATTTAGCCTTCCTCTGGCTGCGCCTGCTGGCAGCTGATTGCCTTCTCAGCTGCCTGGGGGGAGCCTGGGGTGGGGGGGTGGAAGATTGGGAGGTGGCTCTTCTGCAGGTGGCCCAGTCCTGGCAGGTGATGGCTGCCTGGCCTCCAAGGCAACGGCTATCCTGCTGAGGAAGAGGTTGGTCTGGGCCTGCATCCTCAGTTGTCGGGTGAGGTTAGCCCTCTCAGTCCGCTGCCTCCGTCTCCCCTCCTCCTGTACCGCAGTGGTGTTAGCCTTAACTGCCTCAATAAAGCAATCCACTTTGGTGGCAAGGTTGGCAGTGGTGGCCTGCAGGTCAACCACGCAGGTGGCTACTGCCGAGCTGTTACAGCTCACCTCCTGAACTGCCTCCCTCAGTTGATCAGCATCCTCAGCAATCTTCTGCAGATGGCCGGCGATATGCCCCATATGCCGGGTCTGCAGGCTTTGATCCTGGGCTATTTGGTGCTGGACATCGACCACTACACCCCTCGTCTTCCTGGTCACCTTCCTGGGGCTAGAAGAGGCGACTGAGTGGGTGTACGGGGAGCCCCTGGAGGTGGTTGCCCTGCTGGTTGGTGATGGAGAGGGGGTGGAGGTGGTAGAGGGCCCAACCATCAACATGGACTCCTCTATAATAATGCCGATCTGGCTAAGGTCCACAGACTCATCCAACACCACCTCTATAGGAGTGGTGTGGACAGTCCCCTCCACCACCATGTCATTTATTTTTTTTAAGATGTCCTTTGCAAGGCGGGGGACATTGCCAAGGGCATTGACCCTAGTGGCAATGGTCTCAAGGATCTCCTGCCTCCTGGCACGGGTGGTATTTCGGCTTTCTGGGCCATGGAGGTACTCATCAAACTCCTCCATCCCTGCGATGATGATAGCCCTCTCCTGGGCAGTACATTTTTTTCCTCTTGTTGACAGGAGTAGCCATCAGATTGGAAAAAAAAAACCGGGGGCAAAATTACCAAGCTCAGGGGGGGGGGGAAAGCAGGATGTAATTTTGCGTCGGACGGACACGCCTGCGCGTATTTATACGTTCGATGCAAGCCAATAGGCCGGCGTACAATGGGAAGGTAGGCCGACCTAGATGCGCGCATGCGCACAAGAAAGCGCTCCGGCTTAGACATCACTGCGCATGCTCCGTTGAAGTTAGGCCGGGCGTAAGCCACTGCACCATGCTCAGACAATCATTTGCATAAGTTCACACCCACTTCCACTTACACCGCCTTAAGCCTCCAACTTTAGGTTCGGCCGGCGCACATTGGCGCGCCAATGCTTTGTGAATCATCAACTTTGCTCTCCGGCTTATGCCGGTGTAGCGCAAATACGCTGCGTTACGCCGGCCCAAATATGCGCCCATCTACCTGAATCTACCTATTTGTATTTAACTAAAATCCTACAGATCTGGTTGTAAGAATTAATAAGTTGAGGTTTGAGCAATGTTTACAAAAGATTCTAAATTTGGGTTTGGTTTATTATAAAGTTCCCCAGGGAAAATATTAAAATATGAAAGTTATGTTCAATCTAAAAACTTTATAAAAAATTATTATAAAAATTGTAAAAATAAACAAGTGTTAAAAGTTATTATAATGTGACATTTCTGACAAAATTTAAATTATGAGTAACTTTCTCGGAAGAAAACAATGGTCGGTTCATGCGCAGGGACTGGTCAGTGGATTTTGTGAGATTTGTCCTCTAAACGATCTTTTGTCGCTGCTGTAGTCAAAAAATGTCATATTATAATGTAACATACATGATTTTTGGCAGATGTACAAACTAAATAGGTTTTTAACATTTAAAAAAAGGAAAGAGCGCATGCGCGGGCGTCAGGAGCGGATGCATCCCTAGACCGCTCCGCACACCCCCGGCACTTTGAGCTATATTCAGCAGCCCCCCTACCCGGCTTACCCTCGGACGTGGTCGGCAACACCTGGGGCTCATTACGGAGACCCGCTCCATGTCCATCCGGTCGGCGGGGAGGACCGGCGAATCACGCTGTCAGCCTCGTGGGTCCGGGAAGGATTCCAAGATGGCGACCGCTACTAGCGCCATGCAGACAGATGGAAGGAGGACACGGCCACAGGAGAATGAGGGGAAACCCCCAGCTTCGGGGAATAGCAGTGTGCCTCCAGCCAAGATCCCCCTGATTACAGGTGAGCTGACCGACCCTCCCTGTGTTTCCACCAGCCCTGCCAAGTCCTACTCGCAGGCCCTGTCATCTCCAAGCCCTGCTTCCCATGCTTCCTCAGCTCTGGATAGAGACATGGCAGATATATTTCTCAGCCAGGCCAGTGAAGAAATAGACAATGACAGAATGCAGCCCAGTAGCCAGGACACTGATGCTGATAGCCCTGGAGGTTCCTTGGCTCCCTTGCCTGCACCGCTCCCATATTCTCCGGATGCTATTCTTCTGGCACGTTTTGCAGACATGTTACAGAGAGAGTTGGGGAAAGCTACCACTAAACTGGCTGCAGATATAAAGCAAGATTTCCAGAAGCTAGGCTGTCGTTTAGATAGCATTGAATCCAAAGGTGATGACACTGTTCACAAAGTGGCGCAGAATTCTAATATGATTACTGAACTTCATGATCGCTTGGATGATGCTTACGCTAAAATCGACGACCTTGAAAATCGCGCCAGGCGATATAATTTTCGTGTCCGCGGTTTGCCAGAAACGATTAAAGATCTTCCCTCTGTCGCTTATTTTTTAATGCAATCTGCTATCCCTGATATTGACGAACTCCACATGGAAATTGATCGTATTCATAGAGCTCTTGTCCCTCTGAAACAAGATGGGCCTCCCAGGGATGTGATTGTGAAACCTCATTTCTTCAGGGTCAAAGAAGCGGTCATGAGGTACGCCAGAGAGCACCCGGATCTGGAATTTGAAGGTTGCAAGCTCCAGATTTTTGCGGATATTTCCCAAGCTACCATTCAAAAACGAAGAGCGTTTAACCCCTTCCCGACCACCGCATGTACATATACGTCGGCAGAATGGCACGTACAGGCACATTGGCGTACCTGTACGTCCCTGCCTAGACGTGGGTCGGGGGTCCGATCGGGACCCCCCCCCGCGACTTGCGGCGGTCGGGTCCCCTCGGGGAGCGATCCGGGACGACGGCGCGGCTATTTGTTTATAGCCGCTCCGTCGCTATCGCTCCCCAGAGCTGAAGAACGGGGAGAGCCGTGTGTAAACACGGCTTCCCCGTGCTTCACTGTGTCGGCGCATCGATCGCGTCATCCCCTTTATAGGGAAGACACGATCAATGACGTCATTCCTACAGCCACACCCCCCTACTGTTGTAAACACACACACAGTGTACACCAAATCCTACAGCGCCACCTGTGGTTAACTCCCAAACTGCAACTGTCATTTTCACAATAAAGAATGCAATTTAAATGCATTTTTTGCTGTGAAAATGACAAAAATCCCCAAAATGTGTAAAAATTGTCCGAAGTGTCCGCCATAATGTCGCAGTCACGAAAAAAATCGCTGATCGCCGCCATTAGTAGTAAAAAAATAATAATAATAATAAAAATGCAATAAAGAATGCAATTTAAATGCATTTTTTGCTGTGAAAATGACAAAAATCCCCAAAATGTGTAAAAATTGTCCGAAGTGTCCGCCATAATGTCGCAGTCACGAAAAAAATCGCTGATCGCCGCCATTAGTAGTAAAAAAATAATAATAATAATAAAAATGCAATAAAACTATCCCCTATTTTGTAAATACTATAAATTTTGCGCAAACCAATCCATAAACGCTTATTGCGATTTTTTTTACCAAAACTAGGTACAAGAATACGTATCGGCCTAAACTGAGGAAAAAAAAAATTTATATATGTTTTTGGGGGATATTTATTATAGCAAAAAGTAAAAAATATTGAATTTTTTTCAAAATTGTCGCTCTATTTTTGTTTATAGCGCAAAAAATAAAAACCGCCGAGGTGATCAAATACCACCAAAAGAAAGCTCTATTTGTGGGAAAAAAAGGACGCCAATTTTGTTTGGGAGCCACGTCGCACGACCGCGCAATTGTCTGTTAAAGCGACGCAGTCCCAAACTGTAAAAACCCCTTGGGTCTTTGGGCAGCAATATGGTCCGGGGCTTAAGTGGTTAAACCTTTGCTTTCGCCTTTGGTGCAACGTAATATTCGCTATCGCTGGAACTATCCTTTTCGCTTACAATTCACCTATAACAATAGATCACCTTCTTTTGCCACGTTTGCTGAAGGTGAAAAAATCCTGCTGAAACTGGGATTTATCTCCCATGACCCATCGTCTCAGAACCAAGCAAGATCCGGCGGTCCTCCGCTTTCGCCGCTTTGGTCCTCCCCGACATCACGGAAATCTGCGACTTCTCACCGAGTTACTTGAGAATTTCCTAACTGACACCAGTTACTCTTTTTTTGTCTTTTATTTTTTGTTTTTTTTCTTGTTGGTGGGGCGGCGGCTTCTCAGTGGTCCTTTCGCGGGACATTAGCTGCTGCCTATGTTTTGCTCTTATTTTGGGTGTCATTGAACCTGGTGTTTGGGTTGGGGGGTAATTTTACTTGCTGTTTTATACATGTACCCGGGGGTGGCTATGCTCTCTCCTGACTTGTCGGACTCTTCCCATTGGTTGCCTTTGGTGGAGACTCCTACATTTCCAGAACTTGAGTTCTGGACTATTTGGTTACATTTTTGGTGTTTTATATTGTCTAAGAATCACTTTATGCTACACCTCTTGATACTGGGCGTTCCTAAGCCCTTGTGTCATTTTTCTCTCTTTTTTTATTTACTTTTTCTACTTTTATCCTTTTTTTCCTTTTATCCTCTGAGGGTCAGCCGGAATCTCGCCAGGACTTTCGTGTTGTCTGTGCATTGGTGGGTGAGTCTGGTGTTTACAGCTGTTCTTTTCTATGACCATGTCCAAGTTCGCTGATTCCATTGGAACCATACGACTGCTTTCACATAACGTTCAAGGGCTGGGTTCACCGTCTAAACGTATCAAATTGTTTAATTATTATAGGTCCATAGGGGCAGATATTGTAGCCCTTCAGGAAACACATTTTCTTCCTTCCTTTACTCCCCGGTATATACATAAAAATTATCCTGTTTGTTATTTTGCTAATGCTACAGAGAAAAAACGAGGGGTAGCGCTCTGTTTGTCCAGTAGGCTTTCATTTACCGAATCTAAAATACTACGGGACAAAGAGGGGAGGTATTTGTTGGTGAAAGGGCACTTGGGGGAGAATTTAGTGACGATCTTAGTATATTACGCTCCTAACAAGAACCAGGTCGCCTTTTTCAATTCTTTATTTCATTCTTTGGCCTCTGAATTTGAGGGTGATGTCATTATAGCTGGTGATTCTAACTTGGCGCTGGATCACATGTTGGATAGGTCTCATCACCCTCAACTTCAATCCCCTTCTAAACAAAGCCGTAAATTTGCTCAGCTGCTACACCATTGTGATTTTATTGATGCTTGGAGGGAGGCCAATCCTACCACTCGAGACTACTCCCACTTCTCCAGGGCCCATAACCGCTATTCACGTATCGATCATGTTTTTCTCCCCTCGGGTTTACTGCCTAAACTGGTCTCGGCTAAAATAATTGCGACGCCTTTGTCTGATCACGATCCGATTGTATTGGTGTTCACTAATTTATCTGTCAGATTAGCTAAATCCCATTGGAGATTGAATGAATCAATGCTTAGTGATGAGTCTTATTGTTTAGATATCCTCTCTCATTTGAAAATGTATTTTGATATCAATCGGGCGGGGGATACCACTCCTGCCATTAATTGGGCGGCCCATAAGGCTTCCATACAGGGTTTTTTGATTCAGCTATCATCTAGACTCAAAAAAGCTTGTGATGAGGTAATCCGTGTTAAGACTGCGGAATACGAAGAATTAGCGACTCAACACAAACGCTCCCCACACCCTGACCTATTGGTTAGACTTGAACAGGCACGTACGGAACTTAATGTTTGTCTCACCACTAAGGCAAAAAAACAGTTGCGATGGACTAATCATACGTTTTTTACTTGGCGGGATCGACAGGGTTCGTTGGCGCGTAAACTTTCCCCTAAACATTCCCACGTAGCTCTTCCAAAAATTAGACTCTCAAATGGCGATCTTTCCCAACATCCCCATAAAGTTCCTCAGGAATTTCAAGAGTTTTATACTAAATTATACAACCCAACCCAGGACCACACTCCTGTCTCCATTGAAGGTTTTTTGCACACCTTATCACTGCCATCCCTCACTGAATCCCATAGAGAGCTTATGGACCAACCCATTACCTGCGAGGAAATACAGAATACTATTAAAGTACTGTCATTACATAAATCTCCGGGCCCTGATGGCCTCTCTAATATTTATTATAAGAAATTCTCTGAGCAGTTGGCTCCTCACATGGCTCTCTGCTTTAAATTTTTGCGGGATGGCGGAAAAGTTCCTTTAGATGACAATAGGGCGTACATTAGTGTTATCCCCAAACCACATAAAGATTCCACAGACATTCTTAATTATCGGCCTATTTCCTTAATTAATTGCGATCTTAAAATCCTGACGAAACTTTTAGCCATACGGCTTGGTTCTTTTTTAGAGCAATATATTCACAAGGATCAATCTGGATTTATAACCGGGCGTCAGACGCTGGATCAGATTCGTCGTTCCATAGCATTGATCTCTGCAGTGCGCTCTAAATGGGATGCCCCTGTGTCGAGGGAATTATTACTTCTGTCTTTGGACCTTCACAAGGCCTTTGATAGCTTACATTGGGATTACTTATTTACTACTCTGGAAGCATTTGGATTCGGCTCCACCTTTATTTTATTGCTTAAACAACTCTATAGTAATCCATCGGCCCAGGTTTCTGTTCAGGGATATAAATCGGCATCATTTCCTATCCGACGTGGGACGAGACAGGGCTGCCCGCTCTCCCCTTTATTGTTTGCCTTGGCGATTGAACCCCTAGCTGTATCAATCCGATCTCATCCTGATATACATGGCATTTGTTGTGGGCAGCGGGAGCATAAATGTTCCCTGTTCGCCGACGACATTCTTATGTATGTCACAAATCCTCAATTGACCTTACCTAATCTTTTGACCCTGTTCCATCGGTTCTCTCGGATCTCGGGACTCTCTTTAAATACCCAAAAGACTATGGCCCTCAATATTTCTTTACCCACCTCGACGGTCTCAACCTTACGGACTCTATATAAATTCCAATGGACACAAAAATCGTTGCCATACTTAGGTGTTCAACTGACACCCTCGATCGATACTCTTTATCAAGCTAATTATCCCCCGCTTTTCAGTCGACTTTGGGAGGATCTTCGGCGATGGGCAGATTATCCCTTGTCCTGGTTCGGTAGAATCAACTCTATTAGGATGATGTTTTTACCCAAGTTACTTTATTATTTTAGGACTTTGCCAATTGCGGTTCCGAGTGGAGATTTACAGCGATTGCAATCAGAGGTTTCCCGTTTTGTTTGGAACAATAAGAAACCGCGAATGAATAAATTGACTCTATGTGTCTCGAAACAATCTGGTGGGCTTGGCCTCCCTAATTTACAGGCCTACTATCAGGCGGCTCAAATAACCCAGCTTTCCTACACAACAGCTAAAGGATCTACACCCCTTTGGGTCTCTATTGAGGCTCTTTCATGTCACCCCTTTGCTATAGGCTCTTTAATGTGGCTTCCTGGTCGTCTTCGCCCTCCGATATTGTGCCCTACCCTGTCCCATTCACTGGCGGTCTGGGACGGAGTACGACATCGCAAACCTTTGTCCTCCCCACATACTCCATTAGCCCCCATTTTCTTTAACCCTGAATTTTCTCCTGGAATGACTCCAATGCTGTTTCTGTGGTGGCTAAACAAGGGGCTCCTTAGGATAGGTGATTATCTTGCTGGAGATCAACCGCACTTGTTGCAATATCTTACAGATACATTTCAGATGCCTTCTAGCGAACTATTTAGATATAATCAGATTATTTCTTTTATACGATCTAAACTTAATCAGTTGGCTGGACCCATGGTTCTTACAAATTTTGAATTATCTTACCAAACAAAGGGCCTTCTACGGGGAAGGATATCTACAGTATACACTATCCTCACTGACCCGAATGCCAAGCTCCCTTACATGAAACAATGGGAACGGGATTTGAATACCATGTTGGAATTATCAGATTGGCAAGATGTTGCCTTCGCCTTATCCAAAATTTCTATTAACACTACATTAATTGAAGCAAATTATAAGACACTTCTACGTTGGTATTTGGTCCCGACCAGAGTCGCTAAGATGCACCCGTCCGCATCGCCCAATTGCTTCAGGCGTTGTGGACAGATGGGTACAATGCTTCATGTTTGGTGGCAGTGCCCCGTGGTCACTAGGTTTTGGATTTGTATATTTAATTTAATTTACTCGGTAACGGGTGTTAATATACGTCGGTCCCCGCAATCAGCGCTTTTTCATAAGTTACCCAGTGAGGTTCCCAAAAAATCAATGACGTTAATCACATATATGTTTTTGGCGGCAAGAATAACTATTGCTAGATATTGGAAGCAGTCGGTGGTTCCTCTGGATTACGTGAAGAATAAACTTAATTGGATCATGGTTAACGACAGACTCACCTGTGTCCTTCGCGATTCTACTAAGAAATTCGATATAACGTGGGATCCGTGGAGACGTTACCTATCTCCGTCATAAAATGTTTCTGGCTGACCCTCTTCTCTTCTCCTCTTCTTTTCTCCCTCTCTTTTTTTTCTCTTTTCTTTTTCTCTTTTCTTTTAAAAACGTTTAATGTTGAATTGGCTATTGTTGTTATTGTTGCCAACTGTGGGATGCTTTAACGGAACTTCTATCTCTACGTTAACATGATGCAGGTGGAAGTATATGGAGGGGTTCCCCTTCTTTCCCCTTCCCTACCTTTCCTTGTCCTTCCCTATCTTTCCCTACCCTTCCCAATCCCTCCCCTCCTTATTCTTCCCTCTTCTCTTCCTCCTCTGTTCTTTATATGCATCTTGCTCCTGGTGTGAATCATTCTTGCGATTATGGGGTAGTGTGGCTTCCTGGGACAACCACTAGTTGGACCCTAGGGAGTCGAGAATGTGGCTCATTAGCTTTATTCTTATTTTCTTTTTTGTTTTTCTATTTTTATTACCATTCAGTGAATGATTTCACAGCGGAAGAGGGAAGGGATTTCAAAGGGAACATTGTGTTTTTTTTCCTTGGTTATCCTTATGTCATATGGATATATTAACGGGCTTTCCCGCTAACTGCATTTTATGTTGAGTCTCTTTTTTTTTGTCGATAGGTTTTATGCTTATGACTCTTTGTATGAGTAATATAATCTGACAGAGCTCGATTGTTCTTTCTATCTTTGTTACTTATGTCTGATGCAACATTGTTCATTTTCAATAAAAAAAATATTGGAAGTAAAATTTTAAAAAAGGGTTAAAAATGAGAAAAACGATACACCATATACCATACAATGTGACTACAATCAAATTGTATCGTATAGATCTTGTCCAATTTGGGCAAAGGGGGGGGGGAACAGATGTTTCCTATTAAGAGATTGTCAAAGAGATCTTCCCTAGCAGAGACATAGATCAGGTTACGCAGCCTAACAGAAACCATGTAACTTTATACTGATGGGTTTTAAATGACTCTGAGTGTTTTTGTTGAGAGGTTTGAAGGCAAAAATATATATTTGTCTGAAGTAAATATTAAGTGAACTATAAAAGCATTTTATAAGAGGTAATTTGTACACAATCATTTAAAGAAAAGGAAAGCCCTTAATAATAAAAAAGATTTTTTTAGAAATAGAGATTTTCTTCCATCTTTCTTTTTCTCTCTCTCTGTCTCTTCCTCTCTCTCTCTCTCTCTTTCTTTCTCATTCTCTCTCTCTCTTTCTTTCTCTCTCTCTTTCGCTCTCTCTTTCTTTCTCTTTCTCTCTCTCTTTCTTTCTCTTTCTCTCTCTCTCTCTCTCTCTCACACACAAACACACACACACACACACACTCTCACGCACACACTCTCACGCACACACACTCACGCACACACACACTCTCACGCACACACACACACGCACAAACACACACACTCACACTCTCTCTCTTTCTTTCTCTCTCTCTTTCTCTCTCTCTTTTTCTCTCTCTTTTTCTTTCTTTCTCTCATATTTTACTAAAGTGGGTTTTTGCACCATTTGTTTTGAAGAATATCTTACTTTAAGGGTGTCGTTTCAAAGAGAATGAAATATGGTCTTAATCTACATAGCTAAATAAAAGGTCAGTTGAAATAGTTTAAAAATAAATATATGATATGAACAGATGATGCAGTATGATACAGCCATATTTATGGATTAAAAGGTCATCTTCCAGGTTTTGGAGTGATGAATGTGTTCAGTGGAAAAGGGGTGTTGTGTCTTTGTAGAATGATCCCTATGGGGCACAATGAATCTTTAAGACTGAACCAAAGGCTGCTATGTTTGTTTAAACAGTCATGTGACAAGAGTATTCATACTGTAGGATCGGTTCTGAAAACTAGTGTAATGTAATGAATAAGTTTCGTTAGGAAATAAAATATTTAGGACAGAGCCCAATATAAAATTAAAATGCTTATGAAGGAAAATATAGTAAGTAGGTGGGAACGGATGCTTTTATGAAATTAGGTTTGTTAACTGTAAACAAGGATGGATTCCAGTATATTACTGAACACCTAGAGGCCACTTCACAAAAGTTTTTGTTAAAATCGCATGACCCTAAACATATGGCCCTAGGTAACAAGGTGGGTGCATATGGAATCATACCTGCGGACAGTATTTTGGGTGATAACACATTTGTGCTCAGGTATAGCAATTTTGTTTATATTGGTTACGATAATGTTTTGTTATATTGACTGTGTCCTTCATTACTGTCACCTGTTAAGGAAAACACATTTTCACGTGAGGGAGAGAATAGTGTTTGACCGCCTCCTGAAGTTTCGTTGAAGAAGGACAACAGATAAGCCCTGTCTGGGAGCTATACGAAAAATAAAAGAGTTGCCGGTAGGGAGGCCAGACCAGGGATAAAGAGAATGTAGGGACAGTACTGATAAAATAGTCATTTTAAGGGGGGACTGTGATGGACTTGAAACTAAAATGAAAATGTTATGATTAGAACCACTAAAATGTTTCTCGGTTTATATTCCTTTAATTTCCTTTTATATTGTTTTTAATACCTTTTTATATGCATATGTATGTATGAGAATGATCAATACTGCTTATTGTCCTTGATAAGATTTGTCAGATATCAGGAATGATATATGATGGTTTTTAAAGTAATGAACTCAGCATTGAAAATACAAAGGAAAGTTCAGTCTCCATTTTCTCTTTTTGCTTCTCATCTTTCAAATGTGTGTTCGGCTCACCCCCCCCACTGCATTCCTGGAAAGCTTTTATTCCAAGGCCCCTTCTCGTCCCTTGCTCAGTTGGAAGAGGAAGTTACCCCCCCCCCCTTGTCTGCCTCACTGAGAGAACTCTTCTATGCTTAAATGACACGTGGATTTTTCAAGAAGAACATGGAATAGACTTGTAAGGAGAAACCATCCCTATATAAACTGGCCAATGAGGGTTCCCATGCTGAGTACAAGGGGGTGGGTGAAATGGGTATGAATTGTATGGGTTGACCAATGAGGATGCATTTTGTGATCTTGTGCTGATAAAACGAACTGCCTAGACGGCAGCCATTCTCTCTGCTGGTTGAAACGTTGGAAGGTGAGATGTGGTCTGTTTTGTCTATAGATTGCACTGTTTCACCATAGTAATTTGAATCAAACGGTAGAATGGGTTTCCTCCCTGAGAAATTGTGTCAGGGAAATTAATTAATCTACATCATTAAGCCCACATTGGCATCTTTTGACTGACC
Organism: Rana temporaria; assembly: GCF_905171775.1. Taxonomy (NCBI): domain Eukaryota; kingdom Metazoa; phylum Chordata; class Amphibia; order Anura; family Ranidae; genus Rana; species Rana temporaria. Next base: position 95,722,771 of record NC_053499.1, read on the forward strand.
ATTATGTGGTAAGATTCAAATAGGCGTTCCCACTCCGGAAAGATTTTCTGGGGACCGCAGCAAGTACAGGGCTTTTCGCAACACCTGTGAACTTTTCTATGCTTTACAGCCCAGGACTTTCTCCCTTGAATCCACCAAGGTGGGCTTTGTTATCGCACTGTTGTCAGGCGAACCCCAGACTTGGGCCCATCATCTCCTGGAATGCAAGGATGCCTGTCTCAACCTCCTAAGTACCTTCTTCCAAGCTATGGACCTCCTCTACGAAGACACGCAACTAGCAGCCACCGCAGAAGCAGCACTATGTTCACTGCAACAGGGGCGCAGGGCAGTAGAGGACTATGTGTCAAAATTTAGACAGTTCCGATACGAACTGGAATGACGCTGCCCTGCGTCACCAATTTCACATGGGCCTCTCTGAGCCCCTAAAGGACGATCTGGCCCGAGTCGGCATTCCCGCAACCCTTGACGCTCTAATCCTCCTGTCTGTCCAAATAGACAGGTGGTTGAGAGAACGATGGGCCGAGCGAACTTCAGGTCCTGCACGCCCGGTGTGGATGCTATCGCACGTACCCAGTCCTCCTCACCCGGCTCCTCCCAATCCTGTACCAGCCTCCATTGACACCTCTGAACCAATGCAGTTAGGCCTGCTTCACCCTTCCCTGACTCCTGAGGAGCACCAGCGTCGGCTGATCAATAATCTCTGCCTTTACTGTGGGGGAACCCGGGCACTACGTGAGGACTTGCCCTTCAAAACTCCGTAAGTGCTCTACCCTCTCATCTGCTATTTTCTCTACTTCATTTAACAATACCACTCACCTGGCTATCTCCATCTCTCTACAGCTTCCAGGAGGGACCATCCAGGCCCCCACCATTATTGATTCGGGCTCCTGCAGCAGCATCATGGACTTATCCTTTGCCATCAAATACCAAGTTCCTCTATGACCCAGATCCCAGGAACTTTCTGTCCATTTAGCCGATGGATCAGCCATCAGATCTGGCCCTGTCACACAAGAAACGGTTCCCTTGAGCGCCATCATTGCCAATAACCACCGGGAGCTACTTTGTTTGGACATTATCGAATCCCCCCTATTTCCTATCATTCTGGGCATGCCCTGGTTGAGGGCTCACAACCCACAGATTGACTGGAACTCAGGGAAGATCCATTTTCCTTCCTCCTATTGTCATCAACATTGCCTACAAGAAAGTACAGATACCATGTCTCCTTTACTGTGCCTGGAAACTGAAGTTAAGAACCGTCAGCTGTTTCCAGAAGCCTACCACAGTTTCTTGGATGTTTTTAGTAAAAAGGCCGCAGAGACTCTACCACCACATAGGCCATACGACTGCCCAATTTAACTTCTTTCTGGAGCAGAAATCTCTTTCGGTTTTTACCCTCTGTTCCTGTCTAATAACATCCCAGAATGCACAGTACCGGCTGCCCAAGAAACTCTGGACTTCTTTACCTCTAACAATTAATTACTTCAGGAGACAATGGCGAAAACCCAAGAATATAACAGGGAGGTGTTTGACAGGGGGAAGAGAGGAGAACTTAACCTAGCACCAGGGCATCAAGTTTGGCTGTCCACCCTGAACCTGAAACTAACGTGCCCGTCCAAGAAATTGGGTCCCATGTTTGTGGGTCCTTTCCAATTACTTAGGAAGATCAACGAAGTAGCCTACGAATTAAAATTACCTGCCTCTTTCCGGATTCACCCAGTTTTCCACGTGGCTTTACTCAAACCTACAGTCCTGAACCCCTTCACCAACCGGAATACCAACTGGAATACCGGGTCCCCTAAACCAGTGCTTATCAATGGCGAAGAGGAATTTGAGGTGGAGTCCATCCTGGATTGCAGGAAAAGACGTAACCAGGTTCAATACTTGGTGAAGTGGAAGGGTTACGGTCTGGAAGAGAATTCTTGGGAACCAGAGACTAACATCCATGCTGAAAGACTGATTCTGGCCTTTAAGGCCTCGTACACACAGACGGACTGTCCGATGAAAACGGTCCGCCGGACCGTTTTCATCGGACATGTCCGCTGCCGGATTTTGGTCTGATGGTTGTACACACCATCAAACCAAAATCCCCGCGGACAGAGAACGCGGTGACGTAGACGACACTGACGTTCTCTATTGCGCGAGTTCAATGCTTCCACGCATGCGTCGATTCAATTCGACGCATGCGCGGGATTTCTGTCCGCTGGTTAGACGTACTAACCAGCGGACATGTCCGCCGGACAGCTTCCCAGCTGGGACAAGGTGGCTGTGGATCCTGTCATCCTCAGTGACCCAGAGAACTTCTGCACCGAATGCCTCAGCAAACCTACGCTGTATGGCCTCCCTGATCCTGCAAAGCCTGCAGAAGGATCCTCGTATTCATGCTGTCAAAGACAGGGATCATTACTGGCTGGCAACCCTCCTTGATCCATGTTACAAGAGTAAGGTTGCGGACCTTATCTTGCCGGCGCAGAGGGAGCAGAAGATGAAACATCTTCGGGAGCCTTGAAGAAAGGTCTGTGCAACGCATTCCCAGAGACTGGGAGGTTACAAAATCCTGGTCCTGGACAACGTGTTACTGAGGCTTCGGTCAGTCACAGAAGGAGCGGTGGAGAAGGTGGCCGTCTGACCGATGCATTCAGACAATTTTTTAGTCTGCAGCCCCAAGGCATGACCGGTTCCAGCAACCATCGCCAGCGTCTGTTTTTTTTTACAAACAACGTAGTGTTTTATTTTTTGAAAGGATAAATGACATACAGAATACATAACAGTACATCTTGTGCAGGTGAGATAAGGAAAATACAGGAGTCAATGCATACAGTGAACATTGGAGGTACAGTGCAGATAACATCCCAATAGCGCTAGGCAGTCATAAGAACACAGAGACAAAGGAGATCAAGAGGACCAGTCAGCCACACAGTCATGGTTCACATTCAGGCCAGGGGGAGGGTCAGCAAGCTCAGTCAGGCAGGGCATTGCAGGTAGCAGCATTCTTCACCCAGTCATCCCACACCTTGTCATATTTGGCTGGGCATTCTCTATGGGCATAGATTTCTTTCTTATACGGTAACACAGAATTAACCGCAACTATCCACTCCTGGATAGACGGGGGTGTGGTTCAAAGCCATTTACGAGCTATTAGTAATCTCGCCGCAAATAGCGACTCCTGGAGGAATACTTTATGGTATTTGTCCGAGTCTGGGTCCGGGAACACCCCCAGCAGACATTGCCTGGGGCACAGCGTCAGGGGAGATCCCATCTCGTCGTGAATAAATTTCACAATCTGTGACCAGTAGCCCTGTATCACCGGGCAAGACCACATAAGGTGAAAAAAGGTGCTGGAGGGGCTGTCACACCTGGGGCACAATGGGTTGTACCCAGGCTTGTATTTGGCCAGGCGGGCGGGGGTTAAATACGACCTGTGTAAAATATAAAGGTGAGTAAGACGGTCCGACAACTTGGGCGAGACTTTCTTGGTGGTATCCAAGGCATCCTCCCACTCGTCATCCTACAGCTCCCCCACATCCTCGGACCAGCGATCTTTAAGTTTATAGGCCAAAACAGCGGGAGTTGTAAAGGATCGAGATTAACTTGCGGGTGCCCCGTCCTGTTATGGTGCGAAGCACCTCAAGTTGTCCAACACCCGGGGGTGTGTCCCAAACTGGGCATGGAGGGCATGTCGGAGCTGGAGGTAGCGAAAATGCATGGAATTGGGTAAGCTAAATTCATCTTTAAGCTGTTGGAATGACTTTAAAATAGTGCCGTGGTATACGTCGGATAGGTACCTCACTCCCCGGTCAAGCCAGAGAGCCCGGTCTGGGATGGAAACCAATTCGCTCAAGCCTGGGTTGTCCCATAGGGGGGTATAAGAGTGAGTGGCTGGTGCCTTCAATTTTCGACCCACCACCTCCCAGATCTTGCAGTGATGGTAGAGCAGGCCCTTGTGGCTACCCAACGTCCAAGCACCCCCCAAGTCCCTAAAGAGGACCTGGAAAGGGTGAGTGAGCCCGGGAGCGCGATGGGAGCACAGCAGTGTGAGGTAGCGACCCCGATCGTGTTTGTCCAGATAAAAGAAGTGGGATAACTGTGCCGCCAAATAATAAAAATTAAAGTCGGGCAACGCAGCTCCACCCAGCTCAGTGGGGTTTTTCAACACCTGCAAGGAGAGCTTATGTCTGGAGGAGCCCCACACGAACGAATTGAGGATTGAGTCAATGGCCTTAAAAATCTTAAGAGGGAGGTAGACAGGGGAATGCCACAACACATACAAGAATTTGGGGAGGAGAACCATCTTGATTAAGTTCACTCGGCCCATCACACCCAGGGGCAACTTGGCCCACACTTGTGTCTTGGACTTTAGGAACGCCATCAGTGGCTCTATGTTCAGGCGAACAAAGTCCTCAGGAGATCTGGATCCCGAGATATTTCAGGGAACTAACTCTAAGGAGAGGGGAAGATGCCTGGATCTCGGAGGGTACACTCACATCAATGGGAAGGATCTGGGACTTGACCAAATTGTTCCTCAGGCCAGAATGGCGGCCGAAGTTTTCAATAACTGCAAGCGCAGTCCGCAGGGAATGGCCAGAGTCAGCCAGATACAGAAGCATATCGTCTGCATACAGACTGACCGTTTCCACCAAGTCCCCCCGACTGAGGCCCCCGACGCCTGGGTGAGTCCTGAGGGAAGAGGCCAAGGGCTCCACCGCCAGGGCATACAGTAGTGGGGAAAGAGGGCACCCCTGTCTGGTGACCCTGGAAAGGGGAAAAGGGGCAGAAATCTGACCATTGACCAAGACCCTGGCACACGGGTTCTGATACAGAAGATTGATCCATTTAATAAAATTGAGCCCGAATCCAAAACATGTCAGGCATTCCCATAGGTAGTCCCACTCTACTGAGTCAAACGCCTTTGCGGCGTCTAAGCACACCACAACTCTGGAACCCATTTGGTCATGCTCAGCCTGCAGATTCATATGGAGTCTGCGCAGATTGTATGCCGTGTTTTTAGCAGGCATAAAACCAACCTGGTCAGGGTGAATTAGCGTGAGGATCACTTCATTCAGGCGTAGTGCCAGGATCTTGATGTCCAGCTGGAGAAGGGATATGGGACGATAGGATTCAGGGAATTCTAGGTTTTTGCCGGGTTTAGGAATAAGTACTATATAGGCCTCAGTCATAGAGGCGGGTAGGGAGCCCGATGTAAAGATATGCGTTTGTGGAGCCTAGGCACCAGGGATTCACTATATGTTGCAAAGAATTCAAGGGGGAGACCGTCCGAGCCTGGCGCCTTGGAGGGACTAAGCAGGGAGATCGCCCGTGATATTTCGTCCGTAGTAATGGGGGCCTCCAGGGTCTCCATTTGGGAACCTGAAAGCACGGGCAGCTCTATGTCAGCCAACAGTGCAGCCGACTCCCCCCTAGGAACTGCATCACCAGACGAGTACAATGAGGCAAAGAAAGAGCGTAACTCCCCAACCACCTCATCCGGATCAGTAAGTAGCACTCCATCAGCACTGCGGAGGGAAACCACAGTAGGGGGTCTATGATCCAGATGGGCCAAATAGGCCAAGAGTCGTCCCGCACGTTCTCCACACTCATATGTCCTCTGTTTGCTATAGAATATCTTCCTTTCCGCCCTCTCAAAAAGAAGGCCATTTACCACCCGGGATTGTAACTTTAACACATCGGCCGTGGACGGGGAGGGAGCGGAGATGAATGTCCGCTCCGCCTCGGCCAAGGACCGCTCCGCCTGCTCGACTACCCGAGACGAGGTTCTCCGGTATCGGGATATCCGCTGGGATAGAAACATACGGGCATGGGATTTAAAGGAGTCCCAGACCACATCAAAGGGTGCAGTGCCTCTGTTGGTCTGGAAAAAGAAATCCCACTCGGCGCTGGCCTCCTCCAAATCGGGGACGACCGACAACCAAAAGGGATTAAGTCTCCAAGTGTAAGAGGAGGGGGGGACTCGGTGCAGAGCTCGATCCAATAGGAGGCGTGGTCAGAGAGGACGCGAGGGTTAAACCCCACGACGCCCAAAATGGGGAGAAGGGTACTGGAAACCAGTATTAGATCAATCCGCGACATGGAGCCGTGCGTCAAGGAGAAGCATGAATAAGTCCTATCTACCGGATACCGGTGCCTCCACGTGTCCACGAGCTCCAGGTCGAGGAGGAGTTTACCAAACCTAGTTTGAGCATGAGAGGGACGGTCAGAAGGTGCCAGGGTCAGTCTATCCAAGTCTCTGTTGGTAACAAAGGAAAGGTACTACTCAGGGCAGTGACAGGGCGGACCTTTCAGGCAATAACAAGGACATAGGATTGTTTAGAAAAACATACAGATTTAATTTTAATTACACAATACAAAAATAAATTTCAATAAAATATAAAGAAAGAAATATGCAGTCAAAAGCAGTGTTTCAATCGTCTCGCCTACGCGTTTCGCCTAGCGGCTTCTTCAGGACGAGTTTTGAGAAAATGTTTTGGACACTAGAGTATTGTTGATTTCAAATCAATTGAGTTGTTAGCCATCCACGTGCGTCAAGGACCAGGTGGAGTAAACAGTATACAGGTGAAATCAGAGGTAAGGAACGCCCGTTGGAGGGAAAGAAAGAAAATCCCCTAGGGCTAGGCACAAATAATTATGTATCGAATTGCATCCATATGTAGGTTCTGATATATAGAAAGAACCCCCAAGCAGACTGGGACCAATGAGGCAAAAAGCAAGTGGAAAGCCAAAGGGGAAACAGATCCAGACATAAGGCAACCAACACTGCTATGTCAATTAATAGACAATCCAAATAGATGGAGGCCTCAGTGTGGAGAGATCCTTGTGTGTCCCGGGGGGTAGCCTGTGCTCTCTGTTGGTAACATTGTTGAAGTCCCCCAACCAAATTACAGGCACATTAGGATATTGAGACATAAACCCCAGCCCCTCCGTCAGGACAGAAAATTGAAAGGGGGTGGTATATAAATAGCAAGTATAAGGACCTCCAGACCATACACCCCAGCATGCAAAAATAAAAGTCTACCAAGGGGGTCAGACTGGAGTGTGAGTAGTACAAATTGCGTGGATTTGGCAACCAGTATGGCCACTCCCCTAGAGTTTGGTGTGTGTGGAGCCTGGTACACCCAACCCACCCATGGCTTTTTCAAAGTCATCATAAGCTGGCCCGTTAAGTGAGTCTCAACCAATACCATAATCTCTGCACGCTGAGCTTTCAGATAGGAGAGAACCGCATTACGTTTTGGGCGGGCCCTGAGGCCCCGCACATTCCATGTCAAAAATTTCACAGCAGGCATGACATGCAGTAACAAGCATCAGTGTCCCAGACGCCACAAGCCCGTGCACAGGCGCCCCCGGCCACCCCAAAATCAGGGGGGAGCCGCAGACACCGCACACAGGACCCAAAGCATCCAGGCCAGGAGGCCTCAGCATAAACCAATAAGCAAGTAGCAGCACAGCAGTACCATAAATCACATTGTCCCACACATCACCCGCCAATCTCCTCACAATATCATAAGTTTCATTCTGCATTACACCAACAGTAAACAAAGAAAACATGGCAATGAACTTATCACGGAACATGTGAAAAAAACAGCTGAAAGCACTGGGGTGTCCGGGCATGTAGTCCGCCACAGAACATTGTGGCGCAACCAACCAAGCCCGGCCAGACCAGGGAAACCATACTTGAGTCAGGGAACCTAGACTCCCAATAGTAATATGACACCACAAAGCTCTTAATTCACTCCCTGGTCATCTCTCGCCTTGATTACTGCAATTCCCTTCTCATTGGCTTACCTCTGCATACTCTATCCCCCCTTCAGTCCATCATGAATGCTGCTGCCAGACTCATCCACCTTACCAAACGCTCTGTCTCTGCTTCCCCTCTCTGTCAATCCCTCCATTGGCTTCCACTCACCCAAAGAATTAAATTCAAACTACTAACTACTACCTACAAAGCCATCCACAACTCTGCCCCCAGCTACATCACTGACCTAGTCTCTAAATACCAACCTAATCGTTCTCTTCACTCTTCTCAAGACCTCCTACTCTCTAGCTCTCTCATCACCTGCTCCCATGCTCGTCTCCAGGACTTCTCCAGAGCCTCTCCAAGCCTATGGAACTCCTTACCCCAATCTATCCGCCTATCTCCTTCTCTACTAGCTTTTAGAGGATCCCTGAAAACCCTCCTCTTCAGAGAAGCCTATCCTACCCACACCCAACAACTGTATTTGCATTTGAGTCCATCTGATCATCCCCCACAGCTACTACCCTTTGTTCCACTTGACCCTCCCTTCTAGATTGTAAGCTCTAACGAGCAGGGCCCTCTGATCCCTCCTGTATTGAATTGTATTGTGACTGTACTGTCTTCCCTGATGTAAAGCGCTGCGCAAACTGTTGGCGCTATATAAATCCTGTATAATAATAATAATAAGAAGAACAGCAGAGTCCAGAGGGACACCTGCGACTAAGGGGGCGGTTAATCGCTGGAGAACCAGCAATAGTGCAAGAGGTGAGGCCCCCGCTCCTTGAACTCCAGGATAATATCCATAAGGGGAAAACAAGGATATGGGAGTGTGGGTTCTCGTCCCAGGTGCCAGCACAGGGGGGCAGCTCGCCAGCTAGAGACAAGTAGGTAGGGCATCAGTGTAGCTTCCTCAGCGTAGCGTCCATGGGGGAGCAGGGGGAGAGAAAGGATGGGGAAGTCAGGGATGACACAACCAGAATGGGGTACAAGCAGGGCAGGAGGAAAATGAATGGGGGAGAGCAGGGGTGCAAGTGCGGGAACGAGGCCGCGGGGAGGGTGTCACGGGGAATTGCGCCCGGGGGCACACAGTGGGTAACAAGGCCTCAGGGGTAGGATGGTGGACACAATACCTGAGATCGAAGCAAACTCGACACCCAAAGTATTGAAAGGAGAGTCTCATTCCCCCGCAACCATCAGCCGCAATCCGAATGGTGGGTTCTCCAGGCCTACACGGGTTGTCTGGGCGGCGGCCCCGCATCTTCCAGCCAGTTAAAGACAGCCTCGGGAGACTCAAAAAAGTGTGTTCAGTCCTCACCGACGACCCGGAGCCTAGCCGGAAAGAGCATGGCATAGGAGTAGTGACGGATCCTGAGCTGACGCTTGGCCTCAGTGAAGAGGGACCTCTTCTTCTGAACATCCGCAGAGAAATCCGGGAAGACCTTGAGCTCGGTGTTCCTGAAGGGGATGTTTCCCTTCAGCCTGGTGAGACGGAGTACAGCATCGCGGTCTTGGAAATTCAGTAGCTTAGTCATGAAAGTGCACGGCGGGGTGCCCGGAGGAGGGGGCTTAGCAGCCAATCTGTGGGCCCTCTCCACCACAAAGGATGAGGAGAATTCGGCTCGGCCAAACGTGGACACCAGCAGGTTTTCCAGAAACGTCGGCGGGTCAGGGCCCTCCGCACCCTCAGGTAAGCCGATGAATCGCAGGTTACACCTTTTAAGGCGGTTTTCCATGTTGTCCTGTTTCGCCAGGACCATGGTAAGTTGGTGTTGTATGCGCTCGGTCGCGATCTGCAATGGCGGCAGCTCGTCCTCCACGCGGCCAACGCGGGTCTCTGCCTCCGTTACCCAGTCTGATGAGAGAGACATCCACCTTTACCTCTTCGATTTTGCAGGTCAGGGAGCTTTTACAGTCCGAGATGGCCTCCAGGAACCGCGCTGTATTATCAGCCGCCGAATCCGCAGGAGCGGAGGGGCCGGCGCCATCTTCCTCCACGGCCTCCTTGTCCAGGAGCCGGAATTTAGCGAGTTAAGCGATCGCATCTGAGGATTTCTTCGGCGGCGACATGTTCCCCACAAATGAGGGGTGTAGTGCACTCAAGATCAAGCGGTTTAGCAGGCAATATAAGCCCTAGGATAGTCAACTATGGATTCTGGGTGAGCGGAGCTCCCACAAAACACTCCTCACACCATGCCAGCCAGGCCATGCCCCCGCCAGCGTCTGTTTTACATGGTGCAGGAATACCTAGGGGCAAGATCAGACTTGGACACCTTTCCCACCGAAAATCCTCTGGCTTACTGGGTCTTGAGGATGGATCACTGGCCAGAGCTTGCACAGTATGCAATTGAGCTACTGGCTTGTCCTGCACCCAGCGTTCTTTTAGAACGCACATTCAGTGCATTCAATCTGCAAGCGGTTTCCTCGAAACGTCCTACACCTACGAGTCCAATCTCCCCCTTATGGAAATCCACGAAGTCTAGGCGCACCAAAGCTTCGTCGCCCACCTGAGGAAGAGGCTGTTTGAGATTTTGGTTTGTCGTTTTGTCCCTCCTCTTCCTTGAAAAATTTTCCTTCTTCAGGAACTGATTCATCCTCAGTGGAGTTCCAGGAGTGGGTTCTTTTTCCATCTCTTCGGTCCTCGGTTGAGAATCCCGAAGGTTGATTGCTTAAAAAATCCTTTATTTCTATTTTTTGTCTGTGACTTCGAGAGGTTTTTTTTTTTTCTTTTTTCCAAATTCCCTCCCACAGGGAGGTTATGTTTTTTATTTTTTTTATATTTTTTTTCTTTGCCGGGAGTCTGTTTGATTATTTGTGTTTTGCTGTTATTATGCATGTAATCGGGCACCTGTGATCGGGTGAGTATGGATTCCCTTATGGGGGGTTCGTGCTTCCTGTTTGCTGGTCTTTGATTTTTTTTGGCAAATGGATTTACATATATTGCTAACTGTAATTTACTTTATCTAGCTTATGGCTTATTTTTATTTTTATTTTTTCACGATATTACTAGCTCAAGGTTTCCTAGGGTTGGTTTTGGCTGAGGCAACAGTCATGTGCCTCCATTCACCCTCTGAGTATGATTTTTTCATGCTTAGGGGTTGAATTTGTGGCCCGATTTTTGGGCCGCTGTGTTTCACCATTTGGAGTGGTAGAGGGAGATTATTATCCCTCTCTGCCTCGTAAGCCCAATTTGGTTTTTTTTTTTTTTTTTTTCTCATTTCCTTTCTTTTCTTTGCTAATTCTTTTTCTCTGTTTGTCAGTACAAGAGTGCTTCAAGAATCAAGCTTCAATCCAGATCCCAGGTTCCTGTGTCGTTTTAGTCTTGTCTGCTTCCAGTTGGGGAATTAGAGGTAATATTATTGCAGGAAACTAATTTTCCTTCTAGTTATTCTCCGTCCTTCCTTCACGCGCATTTTCCACAATTCTTTCTGGCAAGCTCGGATAACAAAACTAAAGGAGTAGCGATTTTATTCGCTAAAACTTGTAAATTCAAAGAATCTTTGGTGTATAAGGACCCTGGGGGTAGATTTATTTTGGTGAAGGGGCTGTTAGAGGATCAAATGTTTTCATTTGTTTCCTATTATACCCCTAACACTGGCCAGACGGGGTTGTTGGAAGGAATAGTGGCCAAACGTGGCTTTTGACCAAGGGCTGGATAAATCGAAGGTTGCATCCAAACAATTGACCCATCCCAGTAGGAGCAGCTCTAAGGTAGCGAAATTATTGTATCAACGTGGCCTGGTTGACGTTTGGAGGGAAATGAATCCGACAAAGCGTGATTATACGCATTTTTCGAACCCGCATTCAAGTTACTCTAGGATAGACCACATTTTTTTGGGATCCGTCCATACTCCTCTAGTGCAAAAGGCCTTTATTAAGGATACGGCTTTATCGGATCACTCATTGGTAGTTATGACTCTAAACGGAAACTTTAATAGACCCCATCTGTCCCATTGGAGGCTGAATGAATTTTTACTTGATGACCATGTTATTGTTACCGAAGTGGAAAAATAATTTTTTTCAGATTAATGATACGCATGAGATCTCGGCGGAGATGCTGTGGGCCTCACACAAGGCCACGATCCGTGGAAAATTCATTCAGTTGTCTTCCAAAAGGAAGAAAGAGAGGGCTCTGGATATTGAGAGACTCGAGAAGGAGTTCGAGACTCTCAGTGCTCAGCATAAAAAGGACTCATCTTCAGTAACTGCGGCTAAACTTGCTAGCGCTAAATTAGCCTTAAATTTAGCACTTACAATTAAAGCGGAAAAATCCCTCAACAGTTCGGGGGCTAAATTTTATTTGAACGCAGACAAAATGAGTACCATGTTAGCTAATAAACTCTCCCCGAAATTTCGCTCTTATACCCTTCCTCACATTAGGCTTCAAAATGGTGACGTCACTCATAACCCTCAGCGTATCTTAAGCTCTTTTCAGGATTACTACTCTAAGCTATATAAAAACACTGATTCGGTTGGGACTTCATCCATTAATTCATTCCTAGATACCCTCTCTATTCCTACCTTAGGTGAGGACCATAAGGCTTTACTGGATTCTCCGATTACTACTGAAGAAACATTAGGAGTGATCAAAGATTTAAAAATTGGGTCAGCACCAGGCCCTGATGGGTTCTCTACCCAGTATTACAAAACCTTTATGAATACTCTTTCCCCTCTGTTACGACGCTGATTCTGAGAACACTCTGTCTCAAGTTTAGACTCCAGCTGTAGAGGCCTATCAGAATTAACCACCAGCTCACTCTCACTGAACTATAAGAGTATGGGGTCTATATCATCATATCCTCTGATTGGAGCAAAACATGTAGTAATAGTTTAATACTTATTAAACTATGTAGTAACCTTTGTCTAGAGAAATGACAAGGATAAGTCTTTAGTAAGTGCTTTCTGAATATCTAGGTAGTGGACTTGAGTCATGTAGGAAATTAGCACTCCTGGTATAACATATAGAAGCAAACCTCAATATATTTAGAGCAAGTATCTCAACAGTTAATATGTATTTCTGAAAGAGAGAGAAGGAGGTAGTCCAGACTATGGGTAGCAACACTAACTGTATGGCAAAATAGTCTTTAAACAGAAGCAGTTAAAGAGGTAGTGTGGACCAGGTCAGTTTGCATAGGAGTAGATGGTAATCCCAATGTGCAGTAATATGCTCTATATAATTATGCAGTTTAAGAAATAATGTAGACCAGGTCTGTTTGCATAGGAGTAAATGGTAATCCCTTTATGCAGTAATATGCTCTATATCCTTATGCAGTTTAAGAAGTAGTGTGGACCAGGTCTGTTTACACAGGAGAAGATGGTAATCCCAATATGCAGTAATATGCTCTATATCCTTATGCAGTTTAAGAAGTAGTGTGGACCAGGTCTGTTTGCACAGGAGAAGATGGTAATCCCAATATGCAGTAATATGCTCTATATGCTTATGCAGTTTAAGAAGTAGTGAGGAGCAGGTCTGTATGCACAGGAGAAGATGGTAATCCCAATATGCAGTAATATGCTCTATATCCTTATGCAGATTAAGAAGTAGTGTGGACCAGGTCTGTTTGCACAGGAGAAGATGGTAATCCCAATATGCAGTAATATACTCTATATACTTGCGGTTAGGAGGTAGTCCAGACTGGGAAAATAAGCACAGGTGTAAAGCTGGTGGTCCTTCTATCTAGTATAGCAAATAGGATCTGGATCCAAGTATCCCACAAGTGAACTACAAGGTTGGTGTGAGTTGGTGGAGGGTCTCCAGGTGGCGACAGGGTCCAACAGGAATATTCCAACAACCTGTCGCCAGTGCTGGAGGTTTAAATAGCCCGGTCTCCCATGCACGCCGAGCGCCGCACACTGGAACGCACTTCCGCGTTCCAGCGTGGAGCGCAGACGTCCGCGTACCGGAAGTGACGCGGATGTCTATGTGAATGGAGCGCAGCTGTCATAGTAGGTAAAGCTGCGCTCCTAGTACCCAAATTAACGCTAATAGCGTTACATACTCCCCTCCTCAAGGGGGCCCATCCGGGGCGCCTAATAGGAGATGGTTTATCAGGATATTTGTGATGGAACTGCTTAATAAGTCTAGGGGCATGAATATCTGATGAGCATTCCCAGGAATCATCTGTGGGAGAATAGCCTTTCCAACGAATCAAGTATTGAATGGAAGAACCTCTCCTCCTAGAATCCAAAATTTTCTCTACTTGATATTCAGTCTCACCAAAAACTTGAACTGGTGGAGGAGGTTGTGGATCTCTGTTTGGAAAAGGGTTTGGTTTGAAAGGTTTAATTAATGAAACATGGAAGGATGGATGAATCTTCCAATCGGAGGGTAGAATTAATCTGACAGCATTATTGTTAATGATGTGGGAAATTGGAAAAGGTCCCGTGTACTGACGGCCAAGTCTCTTAGAAGGAATCTTGAGTCGTAAATTCCTAGTAGATAACCATACCAAATCTCCAATCTTATAAGATGGGGGTTTTGTTCTATGAGAATCGTAGTACTTCTTTTGTCTAATCTGCGCATCTTCAAGATTAGAACGGAGAATATCCAAAGTATCCTTTATGGTTGATAAAAGATTCTGAACAGCAGGGACATTAGTTGAAGGAAAAGTAGACGGTAAATTATTAGGATGAAAACCATAATTTGCGTAAAAAGGTGAAAACTGGGAGGATGAACTGGAGGCGTTGTTGTAAGCAAATTCTGCATGTGGAAGTAAATGAAACCAGTCGTCTTGGAGGTGAGTGCAGTAACAGCGCAGATATTGTTCCAGTGTTTGATTTACCCGTTCTGTTTGCCCATTAGTTTGGGGGTGATAGGCGGTAGACATGCGATGATCTATTTGTAGCGTTTGACAGAGAGCTTTCCAGAATCTAGAAATAAATTGTGAGCCTCTATCTGAAATGATCTGAGATGGTAAGCCATGAAGTTTAAGAATATTGGATATGAAAGCCTTTGCAGTCTCTTGAGAGGTTGGTAACCTCTTCAAAGGTACAAAATGGGCCATCTTTGTTAAAACATCAACTGTGACCATGATGGTGTTTGTTCCATTTGACCTTGGGAGGTCAACTATGAAATCCATAGAAATAACGTCCCAAGGTCTATTTGGTACTGGGATAGAAGTTAATAGACCATAGGGAGGTTTTCTAGAATGTTTGTTGGTGGCACAGGTCTGACAAGAATTAACATAGTCCTGAACTGTCTTTGTGAGATTTGGCCACCAGTAATTTCTCTTGACTAGATGAAGGGTCTTAGTAATGCCAGGATGTCCTGCAAGTGGAGCATCATGAAGTTGTTTTAGTAACATAAGTTGCAATTTTGGTGGAACATATATCTTGTTGTTGAAAGTTAATAGTCCGTTAGACTCTTGTTGTAAACCCATAGGCAAATGAGATCTCTCTTTAGTGAGGGTTTGAATAAGCAACTTATTGAAGGTCATAGTAGTACCCAGAATCCTATTGGATGGAATAATTGAAAATGGTGGAATCTCCAATGTTTGTTCTTCATACATATGAGACAAAGAGTCTGCTTTAGTATTTTGGGTACCAGGAAGGTAGGAAATAACAAAATTGAATCTATCGAAAAATAGACTCCATCTGACTTGACGGGCAGAGAGAGTTTTGCAAGATTTTAAGTGTTGTAAATTTCGATGATCAGTAAGGATGGTGATAGTATGTGTTGAACCCTCCAGCAAATGTCTCCAGTTAGAGAGAGCATCTCTTATTGCTAGTAATTCTTTCTCACCAATAGGATAATTTTTTTCCGCTGAGGAGAGTGTCCTGGAAAAAAAGGCAACTGGATGTAGTGGGTCCGATAATGTAGGTTGTTGGGAGAGTACAGCGCCAAGAGCAAAATGCGAAGCATCTACTTCTAATGTAAAATGGTATGATGGATTTGGCAATTGAAGAATAGGAGCAGAAGTGTAACTATTCTTGAGTGTGTCAAAAGATTTCTGTGCATCATCATTCCAAACAAAAGGTATCTTTGAACTGGTTAAGCTGGTTAATGGTCTCACAATAGCTGAAAAGTTCTTTATGAATTTTCTGTAGTAATTTGAAAAACCGAGAAATCTCTGAAGAGCTTTCCTAGTTTGTGGTGAAGGCCAGGACAGAATACAATCTACCTTAGATCGATCCATCTGAACTCCACTAGGAGTAATTTGGTAACCCAAGAAGGAAATAGTAGTTTGATTGAATACACACTTTTCAAGTTTTGCATACAAAGAGTGTGTCCTAAGTCTAGCCAGAACCCAGCGCACATGTTTGTGATGTTCATCCTGATTCTCAGAATAAATTAAGATGTCGTCCAAATAAATTACAACGCAAATATCAAGTAGATCATGAAAAATATCATTAATGAACCACTGAAAAGTTGCTGGGGCGTTACATAAACCAAAAGGCATTACACAATACTCAAAAAGGCCATATCGGGTTTTGAAGGCAGTTTTCCATTCGTCACCCGAACGGATTCTGATCAGATTATATGCACCTCTGAGGTCCAGTTTTGTATAGATCTTGGCGTTCTGTAGACGCTCAATGAGTTCCGGAATGAGTGGTAATGGGTATCTATTTTTTACAGTGATATTATTGAGAGAACGATAATCAATAATTGGTCGGAGTGAACCATCTTTATTTTTTACAAAAAAGAGAGCTGCACTTGCTGAAGAGGTGGAGTTCCTAATAAACCCCTTTTTTAGATTCTCATCGAGGTACTCTTTTAAATGTACAAGCTCTGGTTGAGAGAGGGGGTAGATTCGAGCAGTAGGAATAGGACTGTCGGGAATGAGGTCTATGGGACAGTCGTAAATTCTATGTGGAGGAAGTTTATCTGCATTAGTCTTACTGAATACATCAAGGAAATCATGTAAATATTCAGGTAGGTCATGTGGAATGGCGTCAGAGAAAGAGATGATGCATGGGGAATAACAGAACTGTTTACAATAATCAGACTGCAAAGAAATTGATTTGGTGGACCATAAGAAAATAGGCTGATGGAGAAGCAACCATGGAAGGCCTAGAACAATGGGAAAGACAGGTGAGGAAATAATATCAAATTTGAGGGTCTCAGAATGACCAGTGGCACATGTAACGTTTAGGGGAGATGTCTGAGATATAACAGGACCATGAGTTGAACTGGACCCATCAATAAAAGTGAGTGACACTGGATTTTGCTTAAACACACAGGGAATTTTATTTGATTCTACAATACTTGAATCTATAAAGTTGCCGCAGGCTCCGCTGTCGACCATTGCTTCAATGGAAATCTCTTCTTGATCCCACTGTAGAGTAAGAAGGATAAAGATATATCGATTAGATGTGGAAAGGGATGAGTCTAATTTATTAATGTGGGAAAATTTACCTTCAGAGTTTTTCTTAAGTAGAGGACAGGTAGAGACAATGTGGTCTGGAGCTGAACAATAAAGACATAGATTATTGGCTCTACGGCGTTGCTTTTCTGCTGGAGTCAAAGGTCCTCTTATAGTTCCAAGTTCCATTGGAGACTCTTTTGAAGGCGATCTGAATCTCCTGAAGGAAGTGACTGGGTATGTATTTGCACGTTCCGCCTTTCTCTCACGCAGACGGCGATCGATAGTCACTGATAGGTGCATGAGGTCTTCTAGAGTATCAGGGAGCACAACGCGAGCAAGCTCATCCTTCATAGCCTCTGATAATCCCAAACGAAATTGATTTCTAAGAGCAATCTCTGACCATTGAGTCTCCCTGCTCCAGCATTTAAATTCTGAAATAAAGTCCTCCACAGGCCTCTTACCCTGTTTGAGGGTTCTGATTGAATTTTCAGCTGTTAGCTGTTTGTTAGGATCTTCATATAAGAGAGACATCTCATTAATGAAAGTATCAAAAGCTCCCAAAAGATCTCCATGTTCTTCTATGTATGTATCAGCCCACACTCTGGGTTCACCTCTGAGATAGGTAATTAAAGTGAGGATCTTTATTCTATCAGAGTAATAAGTGCGCGGACGTAATTCGTACATCAAACGACATGAACTAATGAATTGTCTATAATTCTTCCTTTCACCAGAAAATAGTTCTGGTGGGCAGACCTTAGCTTCAGGTCTGTCTCTAGCTTGTGCATGATTGAGATTGCGTAAGGTATCATTCTGAACACGCAATTCATTCATGTTAGCAGTCAAGTTATCCACTCTTTGGGAGAGTGTAACTAAATGATTTGCAAGTTCAGCTGGATCCATCTTGAATGTTTTCTTTTTTTTTTTTTTTTTTTTTTTTTTAAATGGTTGGAATATTATGTTACGACCCTGATTCTGAGAACACTCTGTCTCAAGTTTAGACTCCAGCTGTAGAGGCCTATCAGAATTAACCACCAGCTCACTCTCACTGAACTATAAGAGTATGGGGTCTATATCATCATATCCTCTGATTGGAGCAAAACATGTAGTAATAGTTTAATACTTATTAAACTATGTAGTAACCTTTGTCTAGAGAAATGACAAGGATAAGTCTTTAGTAAGTGCTTTCTGAATATCTAGGTAGTGGACTTGAGTCATGTAGGAAATTAGCACTCCTGGTATAACATATAGAAGCAAACCTCAATATATTTAGAGCAAGTATCTCAACAGTTAATATGTATTTCTGAAAGAGAGAGAAGGAGGTAGTCCAGACTATGGGTAGCAACACTAACTGTATGGCAAAATAGTCTTTAAACAGAAGCAGTTAAAGAGGTAGTGTGGACCAGGTCAGTTTGCATAGGAGTAGATGGTAATCCCAATGTGCAGTAATATGCTCTATATAATTATGCAGTTTAAGAAATAATGTAGACCAGGTCTGTTTGCATAGGAGTAAATGGTAATCCCTGTATGCAGTAATATGCTCTATATCCTTATGCAGTTTAAGAAGTAGTGTGGACCAGGTCTGTTTACACAGGAGAAGATGGTAATCCCAATATGCAGTAATATGCTCTATATCCTTATGCAGTTTAAGAAGTAGTGTGGACCAGGTCTGTTTGCACAGGAGAAGATGGTAATCCCAATATGCAGTAATATGCTCTATATGCTTATGCAGTTTAAGAAGTAGTGAGGAGCAGGTCTGTATGCACAGGAGAAGATGGTAATCCCAATATGCAGTAATATGCTCTATATCCTTATGCAGATTAAGAAGTAGTGTGGACCAGGTCTGTTTGCACAGGAGAAGATGGTAATCCCAATATGCAGTAATATACTCTATATACTTGCGGTTAGGAGGTAGTCCAGACTGGGAAAATAAGCACAGGTGTAAAGCTGGTGGTCCTTCTATCTAGTATAGCAAATAGGATCTGGATCCAAGTATCCCACAAGTGAACTACAAGGTTGGTGTGAGTTGGTGGAGGGTCTCCAGGTGGCGACAGGGTCCAACAGGAATATTCCAACAACCTGTCGCCAGTGCTGGAGGTTTAAATAGCCCGGTCTCCCATGCACGCCGAGCGCCGCACACTGGAACGCACTTCCGCGTTCCAGCGTGGAGCGCAGACGTCCGCGTACCGGAAGTGACGCGGATGTCTATGTGAATGGAGCGCAGCTGTCATAGTAGGTAAAGCTGCGCTCCTAGTACCCAAATTAACGCTAATAGCGTTACACCCTCGTTTAACTACATTTTTTAATTCTAAAAGCTCGGGTGATTCGATGGAGGTTCATCTTAATTCGGCCTACATTTCGGTGATTCCCAAGCCCGACAAAAATCATGAATTGGTCGAAAACTTTAAACCTATTTCCTAAATTAATAACGATCTAAAGATCCTTACGAAAATTTTATCAATAGAGTTATTCCTTTATCAGTCTGTATATTCATAAGGACCAGGTGGGGTTTATACCGGGCAGGCAGGGCCCTGATCAGGTTAGGAGGGCTATTGACATAATTTCTATTCTTCACTCAGGTTGGGATGGGGGCCCTAGTCAAGAAGGCCTTATACTCTCGCTCGACCTACAAAAAGCCTTTGACTCTTTGTCTTGGTCATACTTATTTTCAGTTTTAAAACGCTGGGGTTTCGGAGATTACTTTTTGGGACTTCTAAGTGTACTTTATTCTAATCCGGAAGCTAGGATTAAGCTCCAGGGATATTATTCGGATCCCATCCATATTGCTAGGGGTACGAGGCAGGGGTGTCCTCTTTCGCCTCTAATTTTTGCCATAGCAATAGAAACACTGGCAATAGCCATCAGATCGGATCATAACATTGAGGGGGTCAGATGCGGACAAGTGATGCACAAATGCGCGCTTTTCGCTGATGATGTCCTCCTCTTCATCACCTCACCAAATACTTCCCTTCCCGCCATAAATAATTTCCTTGACACCTTTGGAACTATAACCGGCTTGAAGGTAAATATGTCTAAATCTCAGGCCCTAAATGTCTCGCTAACGCCTACTACGGTCGCTCATTTACAGTCCTCTTTTAGATATAAGTGGAACTCTTCCTCAATTCGTTATTTGGGGATTGATTTGACCCCCAAATTTGACCAATTGTATGAAGCTAACTTTCCCCCGATGTACAGGAAATTGGTTAGTGATCTTAAAAAGTGGTCTTCCAATAATATTTCTTGGTTGGGTAGGGTTCACTCGATTAAGATGACTTTGCTTCCGAGGCTTCTGTATTTATTTAGATGCCTTCTGTAGCAAGTCTTTTAGCATGGTTCTCCTCCAGGCTGCATAGCTGGTCATTCATGGTGGTGGTTTGGAGTTGTCCCAGTAACTGGAGAGCAAATCCCACCGCTGCCAACCAATGTGACGAGATCCTTCCTCGCCCAGGTCCTGCTCTCCCGACACTCCTCTGCTACCAGTGAGTCAGCTTGCAGATTGCAACGTCTGATGGTCCAGTCATCCAAGGTTCCGGGGTCCGAACTACAGCTATGTGCCGTTCAGACCCATTAGGAACAAACACCAGGCAGGCTGTATGTAAGTTCCAACAGGACTCTTTATTTCAAGTACACAGCACACTTTTATACAGAATTTTGGAACATCCCACTCCCAACAACCGCTTTCCTATTGGTCAATTGTAAAGTATATCCAGTCTTCACTCAGGTCCCCCTTGACCATGCAAATGAGGACTTGAAATTGTCAACAGGGATTGGTCCAATAGCTTGGATAGAAAGACTTGTGTATTGAGACAGAAGCCCCAGGGGGTAATCAATGTACACAATAACCTGGTTCCAGCTAGACGGCCTGACTCCGACACCCGCTCTTAACCTGCAGAACACAATAAAAGGTATTTCGCAAGCTGGTTCCACTTAGCATTTCAAAAGCCTTGCATTGAATGTCCCTCTCCTGTGTAACATATGTCAAGTAGAAACACTTTAATATCTCAAGGTCCATGACACCTTCCTATCGGAAATTAATAGGGGTCATCTTAAATCCTTCCAGGGGAAAGTGATCAAATTTGTCTGGGGGCATAAGGGTTATAGGCTCTCCCGTGCAGTCCTCTTTAGCCCTAAAACGAGGGGGGTGGTTCTTCCTGACCTCTTTAAGTATTTCCAGGCGGCAAGATTAGCTCAACTCTCAATGATATACTTTAAATACGAAACGCCAGATTGGATAAATATTGAAAGACAGGCAGCTCCTTCCTTTACATTGGACTTCTTGCTTTGGTGCCCCCGTAGGTCTAGACCCTCGATTTTATCCCCTACATTATCTCAGTCCCTGGCCCTGTGGGATGGGATGAGGCATTATCGCTCCCTAATCTCTGACATTGAACCTTTAGCTCATATTTTTGGTAACTCTTCATTTTGCCCAGGAATGGACATAAAATCCTTTAAGTGGTTGTTGGATAAGGGGATGTACAGAATAGGTCATTTTTTCTCCTCTTCGGGACCTTTTTCTACACAATATTGTCGAGACGAATTAGATATGCCGGACTCAGAAAAATTCAGACACCTCCAGATCTTTCATTTTCTTTCTTCCCGTTGGAAGAATAAATCGAAACCCCCAGAATTCACGCCCTATGAGCAGTGGTGTGGGCAGGGAAAAGAATATAGAGGAGGCATTTCTATTATTTATCTATCTTTGAAGGAACCCGTTGCCAAGTTCCCCTTCATGGAAGCATGGGAAGCAGATATGCAGGAGACCTGGGATCTACAGGATTGGCACAAAGTTGTGTCGAGAGCCTCTAAAGGTATATTAAATGTGCAATTAATTGAAGCTAATATTAAGGTTCTAATGAGATGGTATCTGGTCCCCACCAGGCTCGCATTGATGTTTCCGTCCACGTCTCCAGATTGTTTCAGAGGGTGTCAGGCACGGGGTTCCATGTGGCACATCTGGTGGGAATGCCCAAAAATTAGAGGCTTTTGGAATAGGCTATTCTGTCTTATAAGGAAAGTTACAAACATTTCTATACACCAATCCCCTCAAATAGCTCTACTAAACGCCGATATTCCGAAGGCCTCTAAACACAATCGTAAATTGATAGCCTTTATGCTTTTGGGAGCGAAACTTACCCTAGCTAAAGCATGGAAACAACCAACGGTTTCTCTGGCAGCTGCTAAGAGAAAGATCTCATGGTTAATGACACAAGAGAAATTGGTAAGCCGTATTTTGAAGACCACCCCTACTTTTGAAGCGACTTGGGAACCCTGGGCCTCTCATATGGGTATTTCTTTGATACCTGGAGTGATAGTTAAGTAACTTGTCACAATATGCTTTTTGTCTTGCTGACGGGCATCTGCTGTGTTTTCTCTTTTTCTATTTCTTTCTTTCTTCTATCTCTCTTTGTTTATTTTATTTTATTTATTTATTTTTAATATTTTAATTTTTTTGGGGGATTTTGGAAGATGTATATTTACATGTGGTTTTACCATCCTACTATTAGGATTGGTGTCCCGCTTTTTTTGAGTGGATACTGATCCTCTGCAGCTTATTTTTGTTTTTTATTATCTTATATAATTATCTTTTTGCTTTATTTTATGTGGAGGCTAACTACGAATCCTTTTGCTATTATATTTCTTTTTTTTTGCTTGATGAACAGGAGGGAGTTTTTTTTTTTATTTATTTTTTTATGACATAGCTTTTTCCCACGTCAGGTTAGATTCTGGGTTGCTTGCAGGGTTCGGGAGATTTCTGTTATTCCCGGATCCGGGAAGCGACCCCACTGATAGTGGAGTGTTTAGTTGGGGACTTTTATTTCTCCGGGTCCAGGTTATGTTTGCACCCTTAGGGGGCGCTTGGCCCGGTGATTGTGACTAGTTCGCTCCACTGAACTCTTGTATTGATATGTTAATTCCCTTCATTGATTCAGCTGACGTATTTTTAGAAGTCTCCATTCTGAAGTTGTGATGGTTTATGATAAAATGGCATCTTTCTTATAATTTGTCTTTATCTTATGCCAAAGAATGTTGCCCTATGTAGGGCTTTATTTTGTACTGGGATGATTTACAATAAAACATTAAAAAAAAAAAAAAATAGATTTTGAGCAGGATGAGTGTATGGATGGTTTAAGAGAACGGTTGATATTATAAAGAGGAGGGGGAGTGTACGGGAAGAATGAAACAACTAGAACGCAAATTTGGGTATGCACTTTTAATTAGTTGAATAAACACAAAAAGAAGCACGGAAGATACACTGGAGCACTAGGATTGAAATGCAACTAAAAAGGTTGGGGGGGGGGGGAGGTCATAAAAGGAGTATAGATGTATGGTAGAAGGAAGGAGCGAATGGGTGCGGGTGAGATAGAGAGGTATGTGAGAGAAGGGTGGAGGAGCGTGAGATGCGGTGAGGCCACAGGTACAACCCCGGGGGTAGGCCTAGATGGGCCAGAGGGGGGGGGGGGGGGGGAGGGGTAGGAAGGGGGGGAGACAAATTACAAGTAAACAGTAATCTACAAACACAATCACAAACAGTAAGGTGGCGATATATGTGTATTAATAGAGAAACCCGACTACAGTTAGATTTATTGTTTTTACACTTTAACCACTTAAGCCCCGGACCAATACGCTGTCTAAAGACCCAAGGTGTTTTTACAATTTGGCAATGCGCTGCTTTAACTGGTAATTGCACGGTCATGCAATGTTGTACCGAAACAAAACTTGCGTCCTTTTCTTCCCACAAATAGAGCTTTCTTTTGATGGTATTTGATTGCCTCTGCGATTTTAATTTTTTGCGATATAAACGCAAAAAAACGTAAATTTTTCAAAAAAAGATTTTTCTTATAACAAAAAGTAAAAAATATCGAATAAACTAAATTTTAGTCAAACATTTAGGCCAAAATGTATTCAGCCACATGTCTTTAGTAAAAAAAAATCGCAATAAGCGTATATTTATTGGTTTTCGCAAAAGTTATAGCGTCTACAAACTAGGGTACATTTTCTGGAATTTACACAGCTTTTATTTTATGACTGCCTATCTCATTTCTTGAGGTGCTAAAATGGCAGGGCAGTACTAAACCCCCCCCAAATGACCCCATTTTGGAAAGTAGACACCCCAAGGAAACTGCTATTGAAATTCAGTGTAAAGTAGAGATTTAATTTAAAACCGAAATTCAATACAAAAATCACCACTTATCACAGCTAACCTACAATAGCTTACATTCACTTAAATGAAAACAGAGAAATCCCGACCCCGGCACCATCTGCCTGCGTCGGTTTCCTCTGGGTACTCCGGTTTCCTCCCACACTCCAAAAAAAATGCTGGTAGGTTAATCAGATTCTGTCTATAAATTGACCCTAGTATGTATATGTGTTTGTAAGCGCGTGTCGGGACCCTTCTCGGTAAGACCGCGCTATATCAAGACACCACTCAACTCAAAAGGCGATGCTTAGAAAAACAATTTAAACTAGCGAATTTAACATTAAACAAAACAGTTTCTCAGTATGTCACCCCGGTGTCTCACCACTTTGGGATGATTTACAGGCTAAACTGTATAAAGCAAAAAATCCTTCAAAATGTGGGTTCTCCCGGATAAAAACACTAACAAGAACTGCACCTCTAAATCACCTTTTTAACCACTTGACACCCGCCCGCCGTCAAATGACAGCGGGCGGAATGCTCTATTGTTCTGACAGAACGTCATATGAAGTCCTGTCATTTAAAGCTTCTAGGGCGCGCCGGCGCGGCCGCGCACCCTTCGCATCACTGGGAACACAGTGCAGTGCGCTTGCACCCGTGATTGCCCAGTAACTGAGCAGGAACGTGGAGCTCTGTGTGTAAACACAGAGCTCCACGTCCTGTCAGTGAGAGAGGAGACCGATCTGTGTCTCTTGTACATAGGGACACAGATCGGTCACCTCCCCCAGTCACCCCCCTCCCCCCACAGTTAGAACACACCCAGGATACACATTTAACCCCTTCCCCACCCCCTAGTGGTTAACCCCTCCCCTGACAGTCACATTTATACAGTAATCAATGCATATTTATAGCACTGTTCACTGTATAAATGTGAATGGTCCCAAAAATGTGTCAAAAGTGTCCGATGTGTCCGCTATAATGTCGCAGTCCCGAAAAAAATGCAGATCGCCACCATTCCTAGTAAAAAATGAATAAAAAAATAATCATTATGTCCCCTATTTTGTAGGCAATATAACTTTTGTGCAAACCAGGTTATTGCAAAAAAATTTTTTTACCAAAAATATGTAGAATAATACGTATCGGCCTAAACTGAGAAAAAATATATATATATGTATATTTTTTAAATTGGATATTTATTATAGCAAAAAGTTAAAAATATTGTGTTTTTTCAAAATTGACGCTCTATTCTTGTTTATAGCCCAAAAAATTAAAACCGCACAGGCGATCAAATACCACCAAAAGAAAGCTCTATTTGTGGGGAAAAAAAGGACGTCAATTTTGTTTGGGAGCCACGTCGCACGACCGCGCAATTGTCAGTTAAAGCGATGCAGTGCCGGAAGCTAAAATCTCGTCTGGGCAAGAAGGGGGTGTATGTGCACAGTAGGCAAGTGGTTAAAACAGGACAGACTGGAAGGAATTGGAGCAGCTTTCCCTCTAGGATGACCCGCAGGGCAAACACAAAATAAACTGCACCTCTCAAAATGGCCGACGACCATGGCTGCATGGCAGACAGCAACAAAAGCCAGGCCACAACAAAATGGTGGATGAAATGTGGACCACCGCAAGATGGCTGACAAATGCAGTTTTCCCTCCAAAACCTGCATTTCATCCCTACTAGCCAAAACCTCTCCCCACAAAAACTGACAAACAATTCAGACATCAAATGAACACTTAAATACAAAAAAAATACAAGACCACATGGGTTCCCACACATAAAGGAATACAAAAATGGTGTCCACCAGATTCCAGCACAGAAAAGACTGCACTACTCAATTTGCACCAAACATCAAAATCTGCCCCAAACGCTGAGAAATTCCACCAGCAAGATAGCCGAAGAATGTCACAGCACAGTCACATGGTATCACACCCAAATGAAAGGTGGCTGCACCTTCCCCTATAGGATGACTCAAAGGCCAAACAGAGACTGTGCCTCTCAAAATGGCCGACAACCATGGCCGCATGGAGCAAGATGGCCACCAAATGCATTTTTTTCCCGCAATAACCGTGATTTCCTCACTAGGAAACAGACATTTTTCTCCACAAAGACTGAATAAATGCAGGACATCAAATGAACACTTACAAACATTTCCCTCTACATACCACTAGAGACCTCAAACACAGGCTCTCCATCTCCACAAAGCCACACACCTGAGACACCACACACACACACACACACTACAATGCTGCACATCATGTCTGCTCAGAACATCAGAGTTCCCTTCCCACAGGGCGTAGCCATTCCAACATAAAACATTTTCTATTGTAAGCAGTGGGCCAGTCATCCTGGCTGCCCATCCTCCCAGGGCTGGTGCAAGGATATTTGACACCCTAGGCGAAACCTCATTTTGCCGCCCCCCTTGGCTCCACCCATTTGCCCTGCCCATGTATACCCCACCTTTTTAATTAAGTGCCCTTTAAATGCAACCTTCACCAGCGCTCATCAATAAATGTTTGCTTGCTTCCATTCATTGGAAGTCGGGACACAGACACAGTCATCTGCCGCCGCAGCGCCTCTGACATTATGTGCGAACAGAGCAGCAGCTGCCTGCTGAGGCTAAGACTTGGTTGTTTGCTGCAGAGAGAAGAGAGTAGGAACACCAGTGGCCGGGCGCCCTAGGCAGAAGTGCGCCCTAGGCAGCTTCCTAGTTTGCGTAGTGGTAGCACCGGCCCTGCATCCCCCGTTAAACCTCATGGCACACAGGAAGCAGACATTGAGAAATACAAACAGCACAGCCGAACACATATATTGCAGGCTGCACTATATCCCACATCTATACCTACAAAACAGCCACAATATAGAGTTTCCATTAGGGATGAGCCGAACACCCCCTTGTTCGGTTCGCACCAGAACCTTCGAACGGACTGATCGTTCGCGCGAACATTTAGAACGTACGAAATCAAAAGTGATAATTTTAAAGCCTAATATGCAAGTTATTGTCGTAAAACGTCTTTGAGAACACAGGTCTTGCCCCAGGGAACATGTATCAATGGAAAAAAAGTTTTAAAAAATATCATACCTGCTGGGTGTCTATAGTATGCCTGTGAGGTGGCACGTGTTTAGAACAGTCCCTGCACAAAATGAGATTACTATAAAAAAAAAAGTAATTTAAAACTGCTTGCGGCTTTAATGTAATGTCTGGTCCCTGCAATATGGATGAAAATCATTGAGAAAAATAGCATGGGTTTTCCCCCACTCCCCTCCAGGTCATTACAAGCCCCTTTGGCCCTATATACTTTGAACAGCATTATACAGGTGTTGCAAACAAGACAGGCACTGTAGGTTTGTTGTTAAGTAGAATCTGTTTGTAATTTTGAACTGGTACTTTTTTAAAGTGTAGCTCCAGCCAAGAAATGTATTTTTTTTTTTTTTATCCATAAAGATTTTATTGAAAGCAAACCGGTATGGACAATTATACAAATATAACCGTAATATCAACAGATAATACAAGTCCTCACAAGAGGATATACAAAAAATGTATACATGAGGGAAGAAAAGCATGAATTAAGCATGGAAGACAGGTATCATAAGGCAAATACATACACCGTGTAAGTCATCTTAACCATACATGTCTCACAAGGGGGATGCGTAGTCAGTCGCTCCAGAATCAGTATATTCACTGGTTATTACGTAAGATGCCCCTTATGTCCTTCTAGGGATAGCCGTCTACCCAGATCCCCTGACCACTTTTACAAAGTCCCATATTCACCCTTTGGATCCTCTTTGTACAAGTGGGATGGGTGAGGGGTCGGCCCGGGATAACCCGTCCACCTCCAACACCCAGCCTCGATATACATGTTAAAGAGAAGAGAAAGAGAGATAAGGAGAAAAGAATGGAAAAAAAAAGAAAGAAGAAAGAGAAGAAAGAGAGAGAGAAAGAGAGGGAGAGAGAGAGAAGAAAAAAAAAAAAAACAAGGGATGGGGGAGGGGGGGGAGAAGGGGGGGGGATTCAACACAGGGGAGGAGGGGGGGTGGAGGAGGTAAGTGGGAAGGCCCCTTACCCCCGCCAACCACATCACAATAAAAAGCGGCACATAGTAATAGTGTCATAAACCAGACTTCATTCAGCCGTTTCCTTCAGGATCTTATTTAGCCTGTATGCTGTATAAGGGCTTGGTACTCTGCTGAGTTCCGAAATTCAAACCACTCGTTCCAGACAGAAGTGAAGCTAGCAATTCTCTTATATGCAGTACTTATCAGCTCCTCCATCGCTGCAATACGGTCGATGCGTGCCATCCATTCTTTGACAGTGGGAGGCTCTGTGGCTCTCCAGTGAACAGGAACACATAGTCTGGCCGCATTAATCATATGAATCGCTACAGAGTTGCGATACCGCTGTTTGGCAATTTTCGAAAGATGAAGAAGATACTGTGCTGATGAAAACTCCAGGGGGAGCGTAGAGACCGTTGTCGTCACATCATGCACCGTTTGCCAATACGGCTGGATCAGAGGACATTCCCACCAAATGTGAAGGAAGGTGCCCAGGGCCTTTCCACACCTCCAGCACCTATCCGGTACGGAGGGGGAAAACTTGTGTACTACATCTGGTGTCCTATACCACCGCGTCCTAATCTTGTATCCACTTTCTTGAATGTTCACACACAGTGAGCCTTTAAAGATACACCAATTGATCTTCTCCCAATCTTTCATCCCAACTGTTCTACCCAGCCGGGTTTCCCAGGAGGTTTGTTCCGCCTGCATAGACACAAAGGGTGCCCTATACATAGATGCGTATAGCATCGAAATCACATGCCTCTGAGGCGACTTACTAGAGCAAAGTGACTCAGGTACCGTGGGCGATTTCGTAAAACTGTCCCTGATCTTTGGATCATCTAAAAAGTGTCTCAGCTGGAAATAAGCAAACATAGGAAATTTCTTTGTCCGGGACATTTTCTCAAGTTCTTTCAAAGACAGGAACCTATCCCCTGAAAAGAAATGTTTGGCCAGCATATCCACATGTGGCCATTCAGCCATCAGGTAGCTATCATCTCGTCCCGGGATAAAGTCCGGGTTACCCCTAAGAGGGGTCATTCTACAGTCAGTCTTTGATACCTCATATTTATCACAAGCCTTCGTAAATGCCGATAAGGTTGCTCCAACTGTTGGATGAGACAGGACGTCAGACGTCCAATGCCTCTTAGAGATCCTGGGCATTTTCTCGAGTTGGGCTCCCGCGACCTGATTCTCCAACCGTACCCAGTCTTTGCAACGCGTGTGTATTCGCCAGTCCACTATACGTGTTAGGTGTGTAGCCCAGTAGTACCTTTGCAAATCAGGGAGACCGATACCTCCCTCCAGTTTGGGCAACACCAGTTTCGCCCAGCTAATTCTGGGAGCTTTGGATCCCCATAGGAACTTCCTGCATATTCTCTTGTAGGTTGTAAAGAAGAGAGGTGGGAGCGCAATCGGGATCGTCTGCAGTTTATAAAGTATACGGGGAAGTACCGTCATTTTCAAGATGGCAGCTCGCCCGAACCAGGAGATTATGGGAGAGTCCCATTGTAATATGTCTTGTTGTATGGCCTTCAGTTCGGGCATAAAGTTCTTTTCATACAGATCCGAAAGCTTACCTGGGAGCCGAATGCCCAGATAAGTGATATCATCAGATTTCCAGCGGAAAGGGAAATTCTCCTGGCAGCGGAGAACTAGCGATGGAGGTAAAGAGACATTTAGAGCAAACGACTTGGAATAGTTGATTTTTAGGTGCGAGATGTATCGGAACTGTTCAAACACTTCCAGTAAGTTAGGTAAGGATATCAGGGGGGAGGAAAGGAAAAGCAAGATGTCATCGGCAAAAGCCGCCAGCTTGTATTCTTTTTGGAGAATTTTAACTCCTGTTATATCAGGATGGGCCCGAATACAGCGCAGTAGGGGGTTCCAGCGTGAGGATATACAGTATAGGAGAGAGGGGGCATCCCTGTCTAGTGCCGTTGTGGATGGAGAAGGCCTCTGACAAGTGACCATTAACCCGGACCCTGGCTCGTGGAGTTGCGTAAAGCGCTCCGACAAGGGCCCTCAATCTGGTCCCAAGACCCAGTGCTTCCAGGACCGAGTGCATGTAGTCCCAGGCCACTCGGTCAAAGGCCTTCTCTGCATCCAACGACAAAAAGAACCCTTCATTTTTTGTGGAGGTAAGCCAATGATGTAAATTAATGGCCTTGATGGTGTTGTCCCTAGCCTCCCTGCCAGGGACAAAGCCCACCTGGTCTAGACCAACCCACGCCGGCACATAGAAGGCCAACCGCGTCGCTAAAATTTTTGAGAAGATTTTTACGTCAACATTTAAGAGCGAAATCGGCCTATAGTTCGCCACATCTGTGGGATCCTTGCCCTCTTTAGGTATTACTGCGATATATGCTTCCAGCAAAGTGTTAGAAGTATGCGATGAGCCCGCCAATGAATTGAAGGCCTTAAGGAAGCCCGGTGCTAGAAGGTCAGAGAAGCATTTATAATATTGTGCCGTTAGGCCATCTGGGCCTGGGCTCTTGCCCGGTTTGGTGGCCTTCAGGGCTTCCACCCATTCTTCAGATGTCAATGGCGATTCCAAGGATTGTTGATCTTCTACGGATATTGCCCGAGGACAATATTTACCTAAAAAGTCTTTAATCAGAAATTCCCTTGTGGTTGATGGACCCACACCCTTCTCCTTTGTCCCAATGTTATACAATGTGCCATAGTACTCTCTGAATTGACGAGCAATATCTTCTGTCTTAGTATGGATCGTACCTCGGTTATCTCGTATATGGTGAATAGTGGAGGCAAGGACACGTTTCTGCGTGAACCTTGCTAATAGCCTACCTGGCTTGTTTCCTTGTTCGTAAAATAGTTTCTGTGATAGCATCATGCGTTTGCGTGCCTTCTTGTATAGTTCCTCTCGTAAGAGTGACCTTGTCTCCGCTAGTTCTGCCGCTGCCTCCACCGCCCTGGAGCCTTTGTGTTGCGCTTCTAACTTAGCTATTTTTTCTGAAAGCTCCTGGATAAGGGCTACATACTCCCTTTTCCTCCTCGCTGCTATAGATAGTAGATGTCCTCTCACAACACATTTATGTGCCTCCCATTGAGTCATGGGGGACACATCAGGTGTATCATTATGTAGGAAGTACTCTCCAATTGCCTGCTTAAGAGTGGCCACATCTGCGATGTCCGTAAGTAGGGAGGCGTCTAGCCTCCAGACCTTTGTGAAGGGCTCTCTCTGCGGGAATCGTAAGGTTAAGGTCACCGGATGGTGATCTGATAAGACTAAATTTTCTATCGTTGCGTCATGTAGGTATGCGAGATCCTTTTGGGAAAGAAAAATGTAGTCCAACCTTGAATATCGTTGGTGTGGGGACGAGAAAAACGTGTAATCCCTTCCTCTGGGATTCAAGGTGCGCCACGTATCGTGGAGAGCCAAAGAGGCCAATCCTAGCTTCGCTCGCCGCAAAGCTGAGAAGGGGAGGGATGAATGGCCTGTGGATGTATCGAGAGTCGGGTCTAAAGCCATGTTAAAATCCCCTCCGAGAATCAAGAGACCCGATTTGAAAGCGGTAAGTTTCGTAAGCGTGTCCTTCAGAAAAGTTACCTGTTTGGAGTTAGGGCAATACACGTTAGCAAATGTCATAGGCTTATCCTTCCAAAACCCCTTAAGAAAAATGAATCTGCCCTCTGGATCCACCATCTGGTCATTGAATGCAAGTGACTTCGCAAACAAGATCGCCACCCCTTTCGTTTTAGACTCAGCACAAGTCGCATGAAAGACATCAGAGTATCTTTTGTTAGTAAGACGCTGTATGTTGTTCGATTTGAAATGCGTCTCTTGAAAAAAGACGACATGAGCCTTTTGTCTATGTGCTTCTGCGAGAAAACTTGAACGTTTCTCCGGAATATTAAGGCCCTTGGCATTAACCGAGAGAACCTTGAGCGACAAAGGAGCTGTAGACTGCATTATGGAAGCCATAGGCGTTGAACAGATGAATTAGCACCTACAAATCAGGGCAGTAGACGGAGAGGGTAAGAGGGAGGTAGGGTATACCTAGTCAACACAACAAACAACAAAAAAAAAAGGGGAAAAGGGGGGGGGGGGAGGGAGGGTGAGAAGAGAAGATGATTTAGAAAGCAGAAGAAATGGGCAGCGCTCCCCGAAAGCGAGGGAGACAGAGATTATCTGTATCCTATATGAGATAAGATAGAAACGGGGCCCTGGTGCGTCCACCCAGAGAAGAAAGAGAGAAAAAGCGACAGAAAAGAAGAAGGAAAGAAACAAAATACCCCTATTAAGGGGTAGAAGAAATCAAACCGGAGGTAGCCTAAGTCCCGCTGAACTACCTATAAGAAGTAAAGGGTAACCCAAAAAGGGAAGACCCGATCCTATACCAGAAGGAACAAGAGGGGTCCAGCCCCACTTGAGGTGGGGATGTGAACCTGCACCCGAACTGTCCGAACAGTCTCACCGTCCAGACCTCCCAGACCCAAGTAAAATTGTGCCTTAACCAAGAAACCCTCACGCTAACACCAATGTAGGAGGGATGCATCATGAGAACACCCACCTCAAAGAGTGATGGGTCCCCCATGACCCCCCCCCCATTGCCCATGTGGCCCGCTAGACCCGTCTTAAGAGGAATGTTTGAGCTCACAGTCTTTAGTTATTCCAAAAAGTGAAACAGAAAACACACAAAAATAACGAAAAGAAAAAAAATAATGGAAACCCAGCCTAACTTTAAACATGTCACCTGTCACCTGGTTGCGTTTTGACCCTTCCCCTGAGAAAGTGACCGTAGTATTGAAGTCTCGAATGTCAGTTTCAGCTTAAACGTGCCTCCCAATGAAGGAGCCTAGTCAGTCTCTGGGACTCGGATAAAGTGAACAACCCACAACAGCAGAAAATCAATCAACTATATAACATATCATTGAAAGCAACCTCGTTTTGTATTAGCTTCTATACTTAGCCCCTGTAGAGGCGTATCCACATACATGGATCCCCATTAATATGTTTACAGCTAAATGGCCCCGTAGGACCCTATACGTCTAACTAGTTTGCAGACGCATGGTAGCACTCCAGGGACCTCTCCTGAGACCTCCCAACTCCGCAAAGGCGGAGCCCGAGCGGTCACAGCAGGTGCCCCCCTCAGCACCAATAATAATGAAATAATGAAAACACAATACAGTAAACGTAAACTGATCTTATCAGCATCCACCCCTATCTCCACTTATCGTAAGCAAAAACATGTAGGCCCCAGTAGCATAGTCAGGACACAGTCACCATATAAGGGGGGGGGAGGAGAAGGGGTTAGGTGGGGGGGAACGAAAGGGGGGGGAGGTGCGGGTGATGGAGAGCAAGAAGCGAAAAGGGATAGGGGAGAAGGGGGGGAGGTGGCGGGGAAGTATAAGGGGAAGGGAAACGAGGGGAAGGAAGGGGGAGGGGAACCCAGCAAACTCCCATATGAGTTATCAAATACTGCAGTATGGCATCTATGTACAATAATATACCCCAGGCAACCCATGCACTTGTGATGGAGTTGTGCAGTGGTCATCCAGGCGTAGAAAAGTTCTTCACAGGGACATAATGATGATGATGCTAGAGAGGGGAGAGAGAGAAAAAAAAAAAAAAAAAGAAAAAAGAAAAAACAAACAACAAACAAACACATGCCATGTCTCCTGGAAGTTTTTTGTCCTGTGTATCCAAATAGAACCATATTGCAGCACATGGGGGCCCTGAGTACGGAAGGTGGTAGCTTACCTCCCTGTTACTGGGCTTAACTAATCCTGAAGGAGGGGAGAATCGTCTTGGCATCCAATCTGTACCCTAAGGCTCAGGGTGAGATCAACATATTTTCCCCAAAAATTCTGCCTGTCAGCATAGGCGGCTGCCCAAGCCATACTATCAGGTTAATAAAGTCAGAAAAAAGCCGGAGTTCAACAGGAGGCGGATCTGGGGTGACCATGTGTTCAGTTAGTGATCAGCAATGCCCCGGTGCGTACAGGGGGGGGGGGAATAGGTAAAAAAAAGAAAACAAGATCAGCTCACCACAGTTCACAAAGTGTTCCATAAGGTGTTCTTACTTCTCCGTCCGTCTCCGCACTGAAGATGGCGACGCCCGTGGGCTCTCCTCCGTCTCCATGTCTCCTCGGGCTCTAGGTGGGGAAGCATCAGAAGATCTGCGTCTTCTCTGTCTGTTTCTTTGCGATCTCGGGGTGTCATCCATCCTGGTGGGAATCCAGGGTTCAGGTTGGAAGAACGTGCTGTACCAGTCAGGAACGTTGGCCACAGGGATGCCCAATGCGTCACAGAATTGTTGTAGATCCGCGGGTGTTCTCAGCGAGACCGTTCTGTTCCCAGCTGTGGCTTGAAGGCAGAATGGAAACTTCCATTTATAGACAATGTGCCTGTCACGTAACAGTTGCAGTAAGGGGCGCAGGTCTCTCCTATGTTGCAATGTGATCGCCGACAAGTCTTGGTACAGTTGTATGCGAGCCCCTTCATATTCCAAGTTAGCCTGATTACGTGCTAGGCGCAGTATGTCTTCTTTTTGAACAAAGTTCACCAGGCAGCATACTACGTCCCTGGGTGGATCTGTGTCTCTACCCTTGGGTCGAAGTGCCCTGTGACATCTCTCCATCTCCACTGGGGCATCAGGCGGCCTCCCTAGCAAGGTATTGAATATAGCCCATACCGCTTGTTGTACACGTTGGGGTCCCTCTACCGATTCCGGGATCCCCCGGACACGCAGGTTCCGCCTGCGTCCCCTATTGTCCAAGTCCTCAAGGTGTCTGTGCATGTCCATGAGGTGTTGAGCATGGGAGTTGGAGGCCCTCTGCACTTGCTGTATGGCTGCCCCATGTGTCATGGCGGCTGACTCCACGTGTTCCACCCGCGTTGCGATCGTTCTAATTTCCCCTTTCAGGTCAGCGATCGCTGCAAACATGGCATTTTTAATGTCTGAGGCCACCTGCTGCAGGTCAGCCATGCATAAAGGGCGCGGGGCGTGTGGGGGAGCCATACCTTGTGGTAGTCCCGAAGCGGTGGCAGAGGAGGCCGGGGTTAGCTCCAAACTCAAGTCCGCGGCTTGAGATGCGGCCTGCGTGTCCGGCGGGATCGTGCGGAACATCGCCGGGATGGTCTTGCTAAGCTGCGTGGAGGGATCCATCTGCGAGCGGGTCGTTGCCTGGTTCCTACCTGCCATCGTGGTAGTTGAGAACCGAGGGATTCAGCTAATTATTAGCTCGTCTGAGGGTCTGGACAGCGGAGCTCTCCCACTATGCTGCCATCTCGCTCCGGTGCCAGGCCACGCCCCAGAAATTTATTTTTAAGCTTTTCTGAAAACACAGAGAAGGGTTATCACCCCTGTAAACATTTGTTTTGCGGTCTGTGTGCATCTGTTCAGAAGATTGCACCGGGACACTTTTTTGCATGTAGGTGGAGCCTTGTTATAATTAGGGGCGGGGCATTCATTTGTGGGCGTGGCATCGCGTAATAGAAAAATGTGGTGCGCAAAGCGAAAAATAAGCATGGTTTACATGGGATAGTGGGCGTGGCTTGAATGGGCATGGCTTGGAAGGGGGTGTGGTTAGAGTCTGAGATGATGGGAGGGAGAAAGAAAGAAAGAAAGAAAGAAAGAAAGAAAGAAAGAAAGAAAGAAAGAAAGAAAGATGGATGGAGGGACAGCAGGCCCAGATCCTACACCACAATATAAATATGTGCATTCCAGAAAGTTTAACAAATTAGCAGATATAGATAATCCAAATACCTGGTGTTAGCACTTCAATCATCCCGGCACCATGGTTGTTATGGTGTCAGAGTGATTGAAGCGCATTATTTCTATTTTTACTTTGTAATAAAGAATGAAATTATTCAACTCACCATAATGCTGAATCATTGGAAGCCCTGAGCGTGTCATCTGCCACCAGATGCCCCCAGAAGAGACCGTCCTTACATCAGGTGCCCCCAGCAGAGTCCGTCCTTACATCAGGTGCCCCCAGCAGTGTCCGTCCTTACATCAGGTGCCCCCAGCAGAATGCGTCCTTACATCAGGTGCCCCCAGCAGTGTCCGTCCTTACATCAGGTGCCCCCAGCAGTGTCCCTCCTTACATCAGGTGCCCCCAGCAGAGTCCCTCCTTACATCAGGTGCCCCCAGCAGTGTCCGTCCTTACATCAGGTGCCCCCAGCAGAATGCATCCTTACATCAGGTGCCCCCAGCGGAGTCCATCCTTACATCAGACATTCCCAGCGGAGTCCCTCCTTACATCAGGTGTCCCCAGTAGAGTCCCTCCTTACATCAGCTGTCCCCAGTTACCAGTGGTGTCACTAGGGTTGGTATCACCCGGTGCCGGACAAACATGGCGTTACCCCCCTCCCCCCATAGTCCTCCCTCATTACAGACCCCCCTCCATCAGTATAGACCCTCGTCAGGATAAACCAACCCCTCCTCCATCAGTACAGACCCCCCTGGACAAACCAGCCCAAGGAGTACAGACCCCCCCCCAAGATAACCCCCCATCTGTACAGACCCCCCCAGGACAATTCACCCCCGTCCATCTGTACAGACCCCCCCCCAGGAAAATTCATCCCCCCTCCAACTGTACAGACCCCCCCAGGACAATTCACCCCCCAGGAGTACAGACCCCCCCCCCCATACATGCATGTGGGCGTGCAGCCACCCGGAGAGTTGCTTGCTCAGACTGTCACTTACTCTCCGGGAGGCACGATATGATAAGAGGCAGCCAGTGAGAGTGAGACAGCAGAGCCTCACTCTCAGACAGGGATAGCGCAGCGCTGGGACCCAGGACTCTCCATCGGGCCTCAGCACCGCTCAGCATGGTCACTGTGTTTACAGAAACAAGAGGCGGGGCCCGGGTGGCAAGAAAGCGGCCAATAGAAATGGAGCTCCATTTCTATTACAATCGAGCCACCCGGGCTCCGCCTCTTGTTTCTTCCCCTATTAGCTGGTCTTCTGTAAAATGGCGACGGAGACAGAATTGACCAGTGCCGCGGACCTCTAGCGGCGGGGGAAAAAAAATAATACAAATCTGTAAAAATAAAAATCAGGACAAAAACGATTTCCCGGGACATTCCACGGCAATCGACCGGGACAAAGGTCTAAATCCCGTGAATGTCCCGGCAAAAACGGGACAGTTGGCAAGTATGCCCTGTTGAACAGGGGCAGAAAAATTGGGCCTTTGTTGGTGGTGGTGGGGGTGCTGGTGCCACAACAATGCAACCCCTCACAGATACTCTAGTTGGAGCACAGGAATGAGCCTGCTGCAAAGTATTGCTTTAAAAATTGTATTTACATGCCCCTGTTAAACAGGGGCATACAAATTGGGTCTTAGGCACTGGTGCTGGTGCCACAAAACTGCAACCCCTAACAGATACTCTGGTTGAAGTGCAGGAATGAGCCCGCTGCAAAGTATTGCATCAAAAATTGTAATTACACGCCCCTGTTAAACAGGGGCATAAAAATTGGGCCTTAGGCACTGGTATCACAACACTGCAACCCCTCACAGATACTCTAGTTGGAGCACAGGAATGAGCCTGCTGCAAAGTATTGCATCAAAAATTGTAAATACACGCCCTGTTAAACAGGGGCATACAAATTGGGCCTTAGGCACTGGTGCTGGTGCCACAACACTGCAATACCTCACAGATACTCTAGTTGGAGCGCAGGAATGAGCCAGCTGCAAAGTATTGCATCAAAAATTGTAATTACACACCCTGTTAAACAGGGGCAGAAAAATTGGGCCCAGAACCAAAAATGCAAGTTATCAGCATGATCATTGAGGAGGAAAAGGATAGTCACTCAGCATAACAGGGTAGTCACTCAGCATAGGAAGTCTTGAAGGGATCTGACATTTCAAAAAAAAAAATACTCAGTTACATCAGTATCAGGTGCTTGGTAGCTGGTGGTGATCCAAGCCTGATTAATTTTTATGAAGGTCAGATGAACGACCGAGTCGGTGGAAAGGTGCACCCTGTGATCGGTTACAAATCCTCCAGCAGCACTGAATGTGCGTTCTGATAGAACGCTGGATGCAGGACAAGCCAGTAGCTCAATTGCATACTGTGCAAGCCATGGGCGTCCGCTCATAGGGTTAAGGGGGGGCGAGTGACCCCCCCTGGAATCAGCAATGGTCTGCCATGCTCGCATATGTAGCTGTGCAGACTCTCTCTGTGTTTGTGTGAGTCGCATCCACAGCTATTGCAAGATCAGTGTCACGGAGCTTACAGAGCTCTTTACTGCCACCTCTGGCTGATTCCTGTATGTGCACCCTCATGTTTGCTTTGCTGCCTGTAATGTTTTTTCAAAGGGACATGTGGAAACAGGACTTGGGAGAAGGAAGACCACCGTGACCTTACAAGTGGGGGCTGTGAGTACAAGTGAAGGGAGGAGGCTGTTTGTGTACAGGGGGGGGCTGACATATATACAGATGAGGGGGGCAGCTGAGTGCATACAGGTATGATCAGTAAAGGGGGGGTGCCAGATATAGGAAAGATCATATCATCTGTACTGTCCTGTATACAGCTATATACACCCATCTTCCTTCCTGTATTCCTCCATCATCACTGACTGCAGATATACATCATCTGTCCTGTAAATAGAGCTGTATATACCCACCTTCCTTCCTCTATATACCAATACCATCCACTCCTATATACACATACTGTACACCCTCTGTACTGTACATTTGATCAGCACAGTGAGGCTGCATATCATGGGCACATGCTGCGCTTTATGGGATAATGACTAAGCCCCTCCCCTTCATGACATTGTCAAAGAAGCGGAGCATAGGTGACTGTAAAATGATGCCCCCCCCCTGGAAAAAGTTCAGCGGACGCCCATGGTGCAAGCTCTGGCCAGTGATCCATCCTTAAGACCCAGTAAGCCAGAGGATTTTTGATGGGAAAGGTGTCCAAGTCTGATCTTGCCCCTAGGTAGTCTGATCTTGCCCCTAGGTATTCCCGCACTATGTAAAACAGACGCTGGCGATGGTTGCTGGAACTGGTCATACCTTGGGGCTGCGGACTAAAAAAATTGTCTGAACGCATCGGTCAGACGGCCACCTTCTCCACCGCTCCTTCTGTGACTGACTGAAGCCTTAGCAACACGTTGCCCAGGACCTGGATTTTGTAACCCCCCAGTTTCTGGGAACGTGTTGCACAGACCTTTCTGCAAGGCCTCCCGAAGATGTTTCATCTTCTGCTCCCTCTGCGACGGCAAGATAAGGTCCGCAACCTTATTCTTGCAACGTGGATCAAGGAGAGTTGCCAGCCAGTAATGATCCCTCTCCTTGATAGCACGAATACGAGGATCCTTCCGCAGGCTTTGCAGGATCAGGGAGGCCATACAACGTAGGTTTGCTGAGGCATTCGGTGCGGAGTCCACTGGGTCACTGAGGACGACAGGATCCGCAGCCACCTCATCCCAGTCAATTACAGTCCCGTTCCTTGGGACTGTAATTGATCCCTTGAAGACTGCTGCTGATGCTGAGTGCTAGGCTCCACCTCCATGCTGACACAATCCTCCTCCTCCTCTTCCTGTGTGATAGGCGGGCAAGCAGGAACACTGTCTGAATAAAGGGGGCCTTGAGAGGTAAGGAAGTCCTCTTCCTCCCTCTGTTCTGCCTCAAGGGCCCTGTCCATTATTCCACGCAGCGTGTGCTCCAACATGTGAATAAGAGGGACAGTCTCACTGATGCATGCACTGTCACTGCTCACCATCCTCGTGGCCTCCTCAAATGGTGACAGGACAGTGCATGCATCCCTGATCATGGCCCACTGGCGTGGGGAAAAAAACAAGCTCCCCTGACCCAGTTCTGCTGCCATATTGGCACAGATACTCATTGATGGCCCTCTGCTGCGTGTGCAGCCGCTGCAGCATGGCCAACGTAGAGTTCCACCTGGTGGGCATGTAACAGATTAGGCGGTCCTTGGGCAGGTTGTATTCCCTTTGGAGGTCTGCCAGCCGAGCACTGGCATTATATGACCATCGGAAATGCACACAGACTTTCCTGGCCTGCTTCAGGACATCCTGTAAGCCCGGGTACCTGCCCAAGAACCGCTGCACCACCAAATTAAGGACATGAGCAAAACAGGGCACATGGGTCAGTTGTCCCTGTCGCAGGGTGGAGATGAGGTTGGTGCCATTGTTGCAAACCACCATTCCTGGCTTAAACTGGCGTGGCGTCAACCACCTCTGAGCCTGCCATTGCAGAGCTGACAGAACCTATGCCCCAGTGTGGCTCCTGTCCCCCAAGTACACCAGCTCAAGCACTGCATGGCATCTCTTTGCTTGCGTACCTGCGTAGCCCCTTGAACGCCTAAGGAGCACCACTGGTTTCCGAGGACACATCAGCACAGGATGAGGCCACAGAGGAAGAAGAAGAGGAGGGGGTGGAGGAGAGAGGTGTGTCACAACCAGTAGTAGCATTTTGGAGGCGTGGTGGCGGAACAACCTCCAACACTACTGTACCTTGTCCTGCGTCCTTCCCAGCTGCCAGCAGAGTCACCCAATGCGCCATAAAAGATAGATAACGTCCCTGTCCATGCCTGCTGGACCATGAGTCAGCGGTAATATGCACCTTACCACTGACTGCCCTGTCCAGCGAGGCATGGACATTGCCTTCCACATGGCGGTAGAGAGCCGGAATCGCCTTCCGTGAGAAAAAGTGGCGTTTGGGAACTTGCCACTGAGGTACCGCACATTCCACAAACTCATGGACGGGGGGCAGAATCTAACAACAGAAAAAGAAGCAGTTGAAGTGCTAGCAATTTAGCTAAGCTAGCGATCAACCGCTTCTTTCGGCGCTGCAGCAGCTGGGGCAGGGAAATTTGCCTGGTACAATCTGCCATCCGTGTACCGATAGTAGATTGCCCGCATGTACTAGGCTGTGACACACCTAATTCTACACCTTCAGTCCTATCAGTGCAGGCTTCAGAAAGGACTGAGGGTATAGTGGGGTTGGAGATCCCAGCTGATGTCGGGCAAGGGTCCGCTTTGTTCTTTGGTGTGGGTCTTTGAGGTACGCTTGCCAACGAACTGCATGGCAGGTCGACATATGTCTGGTCAAGCATGTAGTGCCCAAGTGGGTGATGTTTTGGCCACGCGAGATACGCTTCAGACATATGTTGCAAATAGCAGCGGTGCGATCTTATGCACTCGTCTCAATAAAGGCCCACACCAAAGAACTTTTGGAATAACGCTGGGACACAGCAGCGCCCTGCATATGCGTAGCTCTGCGTTGTGATGCAGTTGGTGTGCTGCCCTTAAGCTGGCCCCTGGAGGGCATCCTGCCTTGTTGGAGATGTGCCTGTGCCTCCTCCTCCTCTCTCCTGTCAGGCACCCATGTAGAGTCAGTGACCTCATCATCCCCTCCCTCCTCATCACTGTAGAAACCCTGGCAGTATGACCCTGAGCCTGGGTGAGAGAGGATGAGGCGGATGAGGACGGGTTTGTTATCCACTCTACCAAGTTTTTGGCATGTTGCGGCTCAACACGTCCAGCTGCCGAAAACAAGGACGAGCGTGTCCAACGACCACATGCTGATGAGGATGCACCGTGTCCACGACCAGCACTGTTGCCACTAGACGCAGAGCCTGCTTGCCCTCGTGACTCTCTGCCTCTCCGTGTTGTCCTTCCAGACATACTAATGGCCTGCAGAGGACAAAGGCAGTACACACCTCGTAGCTTTAGGTGCAAACTACAGAGGACATGTGCAGTACACACCAAGTAGCTTTAGGTGC
Source organism: Rana temporaria (assembly GCF_905171775.1). Classification (NCBI taxonomy): domain Eukaryota; kingdom Metazoa; phylum Chordata; class Amphibia; order Anura; family Ranidae; genus Rana; species Rana temporaria. Next base: position 95,764,723 of record NC_053499.1, read on the forward strand.
AAACTACAGAGGACACGTGCAGTACACACCAAGTAGCTTTAGGTGCAAACTACAGAGGACACGTGCAGTACACGCCAAGTAGCTTTAGGTGCAAACTACAGAGGACACGTGCAGTACACGCCAAGTAGCTTTAGGTGCAAACTGCAGAGGACAAAGGCAGTACAGACACTACGTAGCTTTAGGTGCAAACTGCAGAGGACACGGGCAGTACACACCAAGTAGCTTTAGGTGCAAACTACAGAGGACACGGGCAGTACACACTGTGACGGATCTCAGATACCCCAGGTGGGCACATCCGCCAGACCTGTGTCTCCTGTCCTCCAAATGCACCCGCAGCCTGCAACCTCGCCATAACCAGCCCTTAACCCCTCAATCACGAGACAATCCACACAGGTGTTGAAGGTTAAACATCCAGAGCTTAAACTGTTTATTAAATTCTAAGAGGGGAGGGGGGGCAAGCAACAATCAATGGGAACTGAACATTTGTACATTGAAACAGTCTACAGATACCTAATGAGATTATGGTAAGCAGGCAGCCTCATTACACACCCCCTGCGGAGAGACGTTTGCAGTCCAGGCCATTGTCTATGTGTCATGAATCAACACAATTAGACACAGCAACAAGAGGGGGGGATGGGGGGAGAAGGGCTGTAACAAGGGCTGTAACATCACATTACATCAATGCCAGCTTGTCCCGGGTCTCCAGCATCTTCTAGCCCATAGTCATTCCGTAGGAGGCACGTGCACAGTCCCTTCCAAAACACACAGTGACAGTGAGTTCTGTCACATTTCAAACTTTTAAAAACAGACTAACCAGGCAACCAGGAAGAGTAAAAGTATGACTCTGGCGCTGGGGAGCAAAACCACACATAGGGTCTCCCGGGAATAAAAACAGCCGCTGCAGAGTGGGAACAGCTGTCTGCACTGCTCTGATCCGGGTCTATCTGCAGATATTGGGGGGAGATGAATAATCCTCTGCCCTGATGACAGCGCTTCAGCTTCAGCTGGTAGGGAACGTAGGCTGGTAGGGCTATGCATGTGGGGAGAAAAAAGTACTTGCTTTTCTCCTGGTGTAGTTACCAGCCGCTGAGAAGGTATCTTGCAGGGACTGTCTCCCGGAATCTCCATCTCTTGTTCTGATGCTGGGCAGAGACCATCAGCGCTTCTGCCGGGGGGACATATGCAAAAGTTGGGTACAGCCGCTGGAGAGGGGGAAGGGTTTTCTCCCCTGCCGGTTCTGTGACCAGCCACTGGGGTGACTTCTGACTGGGGCTGTCTCCCAAACCCTCCAAAAACATACTGAGGGCTGGGCAGGGGCCAGGGGAACTCTGCCCCGTAGCCAACGCTTCTGTTGGGGGGATAAACACTGGGGTAGTGTCCAAGTGCTGCGGAAATGGCTCACTGAGGTCATCCCTCGGACTCCCTGGATCTAACTCTGAGGGTGGGCAGAGGCGAGTGGCACTCTGCCCCGTAGCCAACGCTTCTGCTGGGGGGATAAACAGTGGGGTAGTATCCAAGTGCTGGGGAAACGGCTCACTGAGGTCCTCCCCTCGGACTCCCTGGATCTAACTCTGAGGGTGGGCAGAGGCGAGCGGCACTCTGCCTCGTAGCCATCGCTTCTGCTGGGGGGGAAGAACATTGGGGTAGTGTCCAATTGCTGGGGAGGGAGAATTGCTTCCTCTACTCCCGGTGGGGATATCTGCTGTTGGGAAAACAGCTCACGCAGATCCTCTCTCAGACACTCCGGATCCAACTCTTTTTCTGATGCTGGGCAGATGCCAGGGGCACTCTGCCCTGTAGCCAGCGCTTCTGCTGGGGCGCCCGATGAGATACTCTGGACTTGCTGCTGATCACCATTTCCCAGCCTTCCAGTGCCAATGCCAGTTCCTCTGCCCTGCTGTCACCCAGTCCCTCTGCCCTGCAGTCACCCAGTCCTCTGCCCTGCTGCCACCCAGTCCCTCTGCCCTGCTGCCACCCAGTCCCTCTGCCCTGCTGCCACCCAGTCCCTCTGCCCTGCAGTCACCCAGTCCTCTGCCCTGCAGCCACCCAGTCCCTCTGCCCTGCAGTCACCCATCTCCATCTCTTGTTCTGATGCTGGGCAGAGACCATCAGCGCTTCTGCCGGGGGGACATATGCAAAAGTTGGGTACAGCCGCTGGAGAGGGGGAAGGGTTTTCTCCCCTGCCGGTTCTGTGACCAGCCACTGGGGTGACTTCTGACTGGGGCTGTCTCCCAAACCCTCCAAAAACATACTGAGGGCTGGGCAGGGGCCAGGGGAACTCTGCCCCGTAGCCAACGCTTCTGTTGGGGGGATAAACACTGGGGTAGTGTCCAAGTGCTGCGGAAACGGCTCACTGAGGTCATCCCTAGGACTCCCTGGATCTAACTCTGAGGGTGGGCAGAGGCGAGTGGCACTCTGCCCCGTAGCCAACGCTTCTGCTGGGGGGATAAACAGTGGGGTAGTGTCCAAGTGCTGGGGAAACGGCTCACTGAGGTCCTCCCTCGGACTCCCTGGATCTAACTCTGAGGGTGGGCAGAGGCGAGCGGCACTCTGCCTCGTAGCCATCGCTTCTGCTGGGGGGGAAGAACATTGGGGTAGTGTCCAATTGCTGGGGAGGGAGAATTGCTTCCTCTACTCCCGGTGTTGATATCTGTTGTTGGGAAAACAGCTCACGCAGATCCTCTCTCAGACACTCCAGATCCAACTCTTTTTCTCATGCTGGGCAGATGCCAGGGGCACTCTGCCCTGTAGCCAGTGCTTCTGCTGGGGCGCCCGATGAGATACTCTGGACTTGCTGCTGATCACCATTTCCCAGCCTTCCAGTGCCAGTGCCAGTTCCTCTGCCCTGCTGTCACCCAGTCCCTCTGCCCTGCAGTCACCCAGTCCTCTGCCCTGCTGCCACCCAGTCCCTCTGCCCTGCTGCCACCCAGTCCCTCTGCCCTGCTGCCACCCAGTCCCTCTGCCCTGCAGTAACCCAGTCCTCTGCCCTGCAGCCACCCAGTCCCTCTGCCCTGCAGTCACCCAGTCCTCTGCCCTGCAGTCACCCAGTCCTCTGCCCTGCAGTCACCCAGTCCTCTGCCCTGCTGCCACCCAGTCCTCTGCCCTGCTGCCACCCAGTCCTCTGCCCTGCAGTCACCCAGTCCTCTGCCCTGCAGTCACCCAGTCCTCTGCCCTGCTGCCACCCAGCCCTCTGCCCTGCTGCCACCCAGTCCATCTGCCCTGCTGCCACCCAGTCCCTCTGCCCTGCTGCCACCCAGTCCCTCTGCCCTGCTGCCACCCAGTCCCTCTGCCCTTCAGTCACCCAGCCCTCTGCCCTGCAGTCACCCAGTCCCTCTGCAGTCACCCAGTCCCTCTGCAGTCACCCGGTGCCTCTGCCCGGCTGCAGTCACCCAGTCCCTCTGCCCTGCAGTCACCCAGTCCCTCTGCCCTGCTGCCACCCAGTCTCTCTGCCCTGCAGTCACCCCGTCCTCTGCCCTGCTGCCACCCAGTGCCTCTGACCTGCTGCCACCCAGTCCCTCTGCCCTGCTGCCACCCAGTCCATCTGCCCTGCTGCCACCCAGTCCCTCTGCCCTGCTGCCACCCAGTCCCTCTGCCCTGCAGTCACCCAGTCCCTCTGCAGTCACCCAGTCCCTCTGCCCGGCTGCAGTCACCCAGTCCCTCTGCCCTGCAGTCACCCAGTCCTCTGCCCTGCAGTCACCCAGTCCTCTGCCCTGCAGTTACCCCGTCCTCTGCCCTGCTGCCACCCAGTCCCTCTGCCCTGCTGGCACCCAGTCCCTCTGCCCTGCTGCCACCCAGTCCTTCTGCCCTGCTGCCACCCAGTCCCTCTGCCCTGCTGCCACCCAGTCCCTCTGCCCTAATGTCACCCAGTCCCTCTGGCCTGCTGCCACCCAGTCCCTCTGCCCTGCTGCCACCCAGTCTCTCTGCCCTGCAGTCACCCCGTCCTCTGCCCTGCTGCCACCCAGTCCCTCTGCCCTGATGCCACCCAATCCCTCTGCCCTGATGCCACCCAGTCCCTCTGCCCTGATGCCACCCAGTCCCTCTGCCCTGATGCCACCCAGTCCCTCTGCCCTGATGTCACCCAGTCCCTCTGCCCTGCTGCCACCCAGTCCCTCTGCCCTGCTGCCACCCAGTCTCTCTGCCCTGCAGTCACCCCTGTCCTCTGCCCTGCTGCCACCCAGTCCCTCTGCCCTGCTGCCACCCAGTCCCTCTGCCCTGCTGCCACCCAGTCCCTCCGCCCTGCAGTCACCCAGTCCTCTGCCCTGCAGTCACCCAGTCCTCTGCCCTGTTGCCACCCAGAGTCCTCTGCCCTGCTGCCACCCAGTCCTTTGCCCTGCTGCCACCCAGTCCTCTGCCCTGCTGCCACCCAGTCCCTCTGCCCTGCTGCCACCCAGTCCCTCTGCCCTGCTGCCACCCAGTCCCTCTGCCCTGCAGTCACCCAGTCCTCTGCCCTGCTGCCACCCAGAGTCCTCTGCCCTGCTGCCACCCAGTCCTTTGCCCTGCTGCCACCCAGTCCTCTGCCCTGCTGCCAACCAGTCCTCTGCCCTGCTGCCACCCAGTCCCTCTGCCCTGCTGCCACCCAGTCCCTCTGTCCTGCTGCCACCCAGTCCCTCTGCCCTGCTGCCACCCAGTCCCTCCGCCCTGCAGTCACCCAGTTCTCTGCCCTGCAGTCACCCAGTCCTCTGCCCTGCTGCCACCCAGTCCTCTGCCCTGCTGCCACCCAGTCCTCTGCCCTGCTGCCACCCAGTCCTCTCCCTGCTGCCACCCAGTCCCTCTGCCCTGCTGCCACCCAGTCTCTCTGCCATGCAGTCACCCCGTCCTCTGCCCTGCAGTCACCCAGTCCTCTGCCCTGCTGCCACCCAGTCCTCTGCCCTGCTGCCACCCAGTCCCTCCGCCCTGCAGTCACCCAGTCCTCTGTCCTGCAGTCACCCAGTCCTCTGCCCTGCTGCCACCCAGTCCTCTGCCCTGCTGCCACCCAGTCCTTTGCCCTGCTGCCACCCAGTCCTCTCCCTGCTGCCACCCAGTCCCTCTGCCCTGCTGCCACCCAGTCTCTCTGCCATGCAGTCACCCCGTCCTCTGCCCTGCTGCCATTCAGTCCCTCTGCCCTGCTGCCACCCAGTCCTTCTGCCCTGCTGCCACCCAGTCCCTCTGCCCTGCAGTGACCCAGTCCTCTGCCCTGCTGCCACCCAGTCCTCTGCCCTGCTGCCACCCAGTCTCTCTGCCCTGCAGTCACCCCGTCCTCTGCCCTGCTGCCATTCAGTCCCTCTGCCCTGCTGCCACCATGTTCTTCTGCCCTGCTGCCACCCAGTCCCTCTGCCCTGCTGCCACCCAGTCCCTCTGCCCTGCTGCCACCCAGTCCCTCTGCCCTGCTGCCACCCAGTCCTCTGCCCTGCTGCCACCCAGTCCCTCTGCCCTGCTGCCACCCAGTCCCTCTGCCCTGCTGTCACCCAGTCCCTCTGCCCTGCAGTCACCCAGTCCCTCTGCCCTGCAGTCACCCAGTCCCTCTGCCCTGCAGTCACCCAGTCCCTCTGCCCTGCAGTCACCCAGTCCTCTGCCCTGCAGTCACCCAGTCCTCTGCCCTGCTGCCACCCAGTCCTCTGCCCTGCTGCCACCCAGTCCTCTGCCCTGCAGTCACCCAGTCCTCTGCCCTGCAGTCACCCAGTCCTCTGCCCTGCTGCCACCCAACCCTCTGCCCTGCTGCCACCCAGTCCATCTGCCCTGCTGTCACCCAGTCCCTCTGCCCTGCTGCCACCCAGTCCCTCTGCCCTGCTGCCACCCAGTCCCTCTGCCCTGCTGCCACCCAGTCCCTCTGCCCTTCAGTCACCCAGTCCTCTGCCCTGCAGTCACCCAGTCCCTCTGCAGTCACCCAGTCCCTCTGCAGTCACCCGGTGCCTCTGCCCGGCTGCAGTCACCCAGTCCCTCTGCCCTGCAGTCACCCAGTCCCTCTGCCCTGCTGCCACCCAGTCTCTCTGCCCTGCAGTCACCCTGTCCTCTGCCCTGCTGCCACCCAGTGCCTCTGACCTGCTGCCACCCAGTCCCTCTGCCCTGCTGCCACCCAGTCCATCTGCCCTGCTGCCACCCAGTCCCTCTGCCCTGCTGCCACCCAGTCCCTCTGCCCTGCAGTCACCCAGTCCCTCTGCAGTCACCCAGTCCCTCTGCCCGGCTGCAGTCACCCAGTCCCTCTGCCCTGCAGTCACCCAGTCCTCTGCCCTGCAGTCACCCAGTCCTCTGCCCTGCAGTTACCCCGTCCTCTGCCCTGCTGCCACCCAGTCCCTCTGCCCTGCTGGCACCCAGTCCCTCTGCCCTGCTGCCACCCAGTCCTTCTGCCCTGCTGCCACCCAGAGTCCTCTGCCCTGCTGCCACCCAGTCCTTTGCCCTGCTGCCACCCAGTCCTCTGCCCTGCTGCCACCCAGTCCCTCTGCCCTGCTGCCACCCAGTCCCTCTGCCCTGCTGCCACCCAGTCCCTCTGCCCTGCTGCCACCCAGTCCCTCTGCCCTGCAGTCACCCAGTCCTCTGCCCTGCTGCCACCCAGAGTCCTCTGCCCTGCTGCCACCCAGTCCTTTGCCCTGCTGCCAACCAGTCCTCTGCCCTGCTGCCAACCAGTCCTCTGCCCTGCTGCCACCTAGTCCCTCTGCCCTGCTGCCACCCAGTCCCTCTGCCCTGCTGCCACCCAGTCCCTCTGCCCTGCTGCCACCCAGTCCCTCCGCCCTGCAGTCACCCAGTCCTCTGCCCTGCAGTCACCCAGTCCTCTGCCCTGCTGCCACCCAGTCCTCTGCCCTGCTGCCACCCAGTCCTCTGCCCTGCTGCCACCCAGTCCTCTGCCCTGCTGCCACCCAGTCCTCTCCCTGATGCCACCCAGTCCCTCTGCCCTGCTGCCACCCAGTCTCTCTGCCATGCAGTCACCCCGTCCTCTGCCCTGCTGCTATTCAGTCCCTCTGGCCTGCTGCCACCCAGTCCTTCTGCCCTGCTGCCACCCAGTCCCTCTGCCCTGCAGTCACCCAGTCCTCTGCCCTGCTGCCACCCAGTCCTCTGCCCTGCTGCCACCCAGTCCCTCCGCCCTGCAGTCACCCAGTCCTCTGTCCTGCAGTCACCCAGTCCTCTGCCCTGCTGCCACCCAGTCCTCTGCCCTGCTGCCACCCAGTCCTTTGCCCTGCTGCCACCCAGTCCTCTCCCTGCTGCCACCCAGTCCCTCTGCCCTGCTGCCACCCAGTCCCTCCGCCCTGCAGTCACCCAGTCCTCTGCCCTGCAGTCACCCAGTCCTCTGCCCTGCTGCCACCCAGTCCTCTGCCCTGCTGCCACCCAGTCCTCTGCCCTGCTGCCACCCAGTCCTCTCCCTGATGCCACCCAGTCCCTCTGCCCTGCTGCCACCCAGTCTCTCTGCCATGCAGTCACCCCGTCCTCTGCCCTGCTGCTATTCAGTCCCTCTGCCCTGCTGCCACCCAGTCCTTCTGCCCTGCTGCCACCCAGTCCCTCTGCCCTGCAGTCACCCAGTCCTCTGCCCTGCTGCCACCCAGTCCTCTGCCCTGCTGCCACCCAGTCCCTCCGCCCTGCAGTCACCCAGTCCTCTGTCCTGCAGTCACCCAGTCCTCTGCCCTGCTGCCACCCAGTCCTCTGCCCTGCTGCCACCCAGTCCTTTGCCCTGCTGCCACCCAGTCCTCTCCCTGCTGCCACCCAGTCCCTCTGCCCTGCTGCCACCCAGTCTCTCTGCCATGCAGTCACCCCGTCCTCTGCCCTGCTGCCATTCAGTCCCTCTGCCCTGCTGCCACCCAGTCCTTCTGCCCTGCTGCCACCCAGTCCCTCTGCCCTGCAGTCACCCAGTCCTCTGCCCTGCTGCCACCCAGTCATCTGCCCTGCTGCCACCCAGTCTCTCTGCCCTGCAGTCACCCCGTCCTCTGCCCTGCTGCCATTCAGTCCCTCTGCCCTGCTGCCACCATGTTCTTCTGCCCTGCTGCCACCCAGTCCCTCTGCCCTGCTGCCACCCAGTCCCTCTGCCCTGCTGCCACCCAGTCCCTCTGCCCTGCTGCCACCCAGTCCTCTGCCCTGCAGTTACCCCGTCCTCTGCCCTGCTGCCACCCAGTCCCTCTGCCCTGCTGCCACCCAGTCCCTCTGCCCTGCTGCCACCCAGTCCTTCTGCCCTGCTGCCACCCAGTCCCTCTGCCCTGCTGCCACCCAGTCCCTCTGCCCTGCTGCCACCCAGTCCCTCTGCCCTGCTGCCACCCAGTCTCTCTGCCCTGCAGTCACCCCGTTCTCTGCCCTGCTGCCACCCAGTCCCTCTGCCCTGCTGCCACCCAGTCCCTCTGCCCTGCTGTCACCCAGTCCCTCTGCCCTGCAGTCACCCAGTCCCTCTGCCCTGCAGTCACCCAGTCCCTCTGCCCTGCAGTCACCCAGTCCCTCTGCCCTGCTGCCACCCAGTCCCTCTGCCCTGCTGCCACCCAGTCCCTCTGCCCTGCAGTCACCCAGTCCCTCTGCCCTGCAGTCACCCAGTCCTCTGCCCTGCAGTCACCCAGTCCCTCTGCAGTCACCCAGAGCCTCTGCCCGGCTGCAGTCACCCAGTCCCTCTGCCCTGCAGTCACCCAGTCCTCTGCCCTGCAGTCACCCAGTCCTCTGCCCTGCTGTCACCCAGTCCCTCTGCTGTCACCCAGTCCTCTAAAAAATAATACTTTTTAAATGTTGGCAACTATGCTCGCTGTGTATGGCAGTTCAATGAGGGGGCAACAAACATCACAGGGGGGTATAGACATGGCCTGTGCTAGACTATATCTATACCGTATAGATATTATATTTTAGAGGTACAGAAGTTTTTTTTTTTGGGGGGGGGGGGCGCATGTAGCTGGTCTTGCCTATGGTCTTGCACGGGCCCTGGCCCCAGCCCCATCAGAGCCGGACAAATAGCACTAGCAGTGGGACAAGAGAGTCAGGCTGAGTGAGCACAGTCAGTCCAGCGTGCAGTGGCATCTTTGGTTCCGCCTGCAAGCTGGGCTGTCACCACTTATCCTAAACCTCCCTGAGTGACTGAGCGAGCTAAGGCAGAGGGGGCGCCGAAGCTCAAGTGCCAAAGACGAGCGGGTCTGAAGAGAAGAAACTGCTGCCCCTTCCCCCTCGAGCAGCCGCTGTCACAAGAGGGCTCTATTTCTTGCCTATCCCCTCCTCCTGTCAGCAGTAGAGCGGCTTTGTCTCTGGAGAGGAATCAGTGGCAAGGAACCGGTGGCAAGTGACATGCTGAATCTGGTAACGGGATGGGTGGCAAGTGACACGCTGAATCTGGTGATGTGATGGGTGGCAAGTGACACTCTGAATCTGGTGGCAGGTGACAGTGGCAAGTGACATGCTGAATCTGGTGACAAGGGACCGTGGCAAGTGACACGCTGAATCTGGTGGCAGGGAACAGTAGCAAGTGGCACACTGTAAAGTGAAATATTGTACTTTCATTCTTGAGAGTAGGTGCGTAAATTGGGGCAAGCTTGTAGGGGCCCCATACCCATAGTATTACTTTGCCCAGGGGCCCATGATGCTATTAAGATGGCCCTGACTATACTGACCACTACACTACATTACACAACACTGTCCACTACACAGACCATTACACTATGCACTACACTGACCATTACAATATCCACTTCACTACACTGACCATTATACTGTCCACTGCACTACACTGACCATTACATTATCCACTTCACTACACTGACCACTATACTGTCCACTACACTACACTGACACTACACTACACATGCCCCTTCCCTTCCTACAATAGTACTGACCAGCCTGATTCCTACACCGACTACTACAGTGACCTACCTGATTCCTATACTTTTTTTTTCCAAGGATTTTATTGGATTTTAATTACAATTACAGGCATGGCATTAAATACATTGTAAAGAACAAATTTCACAATGCACATTGCATGTAATCATTCCCTGGGAAACATAACATAAATTATAGAGTGCAATCGGGAATCAGGAAGCACAAAAGTAGGTGTCATCCAAAATCCGTTACCATCAAAAGGGATCCATGAAATGGAGCCATAAATTGTGCTAGTCAGTAAGCCTAAAAACATGGGGGAATGGGGGCTTGGGATGTCATAGTTCAACAGGGAGGGCACCAGACCTAGGGGCGGCGGCCCCCCACCCAACCACCCCCACAGGGATCACATTGTGGGTGGGAAGGGGGTCCCAGAAACTAAACTCAGGAGCTTCTAACAAGGTCCTCTATGAAGCTGAGTCCTATCAATCCGAGGATCAGAGAGCTAGAAAATTAAGGTAGTGAGAATGTAGGTCATGAGAATAAGTGCATCTAGGTATAGTCACAACAAGAGCTATCCGATAGTGGGGGGGGGGGCATAATGGGTAGACGAGTATGTAGACAGATAGCTTCTACATTAGAGTAAAGTTAAGGAGCAGGAGGGGAAGAGGGGGGAGAGAAAGAGAAGGTGAAGAAGGCAGGACACCTGTTGGCAGTACCAAGTAAATTAATCAATGGCTGTCCAGGCCATTGGCAAGGCCGAGGAGGGGGGTGTGGAGGGAGGAACCGGAGTCAGAGATTCCCTATAGTGTGACCAGCAAGCCCAAGTAAGCCTGAATTTACCATGTAAGTCCTTGGCTTGGTGGATGATCTGTTCCATCTTCTCAATCTTGCTAACCCTGAACCTCCAATCATTAACAGTAGGAGGAAGAGGGTCCCTCCAGCGAACAGGTATACATTGGGTAGCAGCGTTAATAAGATGCAACGTTAGGGATTTGTGATACGTCGATTTGGGTAAGGAAGTGTGGTGAAGGAGATACTGAGCCGGTGTGAAGTCAGGTGAGAAAGTGGTGATTTGTGAGATAAGCCTATGAACCTCTTTCCAGAAAGGTTGGATGAGTGGAAAGGTCCACCACACATGGAGTAGAGAACCCGTATCTGAGTTACAACGCCAGCATGTCGAGGGAACAGCGGGGAAAATTTTGTGTATCTTATCCGGGGTCCTATACCAGCGGGAGTAAAGTTTAAATCTATTCTCTTGGACCGAGACATTAACGGAGCCTTTGTGGACATGTGTCCATACCGCCTCCCAGTCCTTATCTGATAAGGAAATGGAGAGGTCAGCCTCCCACAATCGGTGGATGTCAGTGTTGAGCTTCACTGTCGAGATGAGTAGGGAATACAGGGAAGAAATCAAGTGTCTCTGTGGAGCATTGTGTGAAGGCGCTCAAATGGTGTGAGGGCCCTGTGCCAAGTTGACAATGAGGGTGTGGAGTTAAAAAAGTGACGGATCTGAAAGAATTTAAAGAGAAGGATGACGAAGTCCGGGAATTTGGCCGCCATGTCTGAGTGAGAGAGGAGTGTGCCATTATTGAAAAATACATGAGCTCGCAGCGTCGGGAGTTTGTGGGACGTAAGGCGACCCACGACTGGAATGTCAGCGGGAAAGTCAGGGTTCTGGGTCAGGGGTGTCATTGGTCCTAGGAAGGAAATCGTGCCGAGGGATCTGCCGGTCGCCTTGAAATTAGACAGAGTGGGGCCAATCAGTGGATGTTTCATACAGGGTTTAGGGATCGAATGCGGGTCAATCCATGGTAAGTGTGAGGCATTGAATCCTACAAACGCGTCTTCCACTGCAACCCAGGCCTTACAAGTTTTGTGCACATGCCAGTCCACGATCCTCATGAGTTGGCAAGCCTGATAGTATGTGAACAAGTCCGGCAAACCAATACCTCCCCTTTGTTTAGGGAGGATTAGTCTGGCCCAACCCAATCTCGCCGGACGATCAGCCCATAGGAAGGATCGACAGATTGATTTAAAGGAACTGAAAAAGGCTGAGGGAAGTCTGATCGGGATGGCCTGCAATAGGTACAGCACTCTAGGGAGGATGTTCATTTTTAGTATGGCTGCCCTGCCAAACCAGGAAAAATTTCCCTTTGCCCAAGTAAGCAGGTCCCCTTTTATCGTTTGAAGCGCAGGCAAGAAGTTCCTAGCATAAAGATCCGATAGGTGTACGGGTAGTTTGATCCCAAGATATGTAATGTGAAGTGGTTCCCAAGTAAACGGGAAATTTTGTTTACACAGGTCAACCACCGTCTGAGGAAGGGAGATATTAAGTGCCTTGGACTTACCAAAATTGATTTGAAAATTGGAAAGGGTGTGAAAAGTCCGAAGATCCTTAAGCAAGTTGGGCAGGGTGATATGGGGGCTAGTTAGGAACAACAGAACATCATCTGCGTAGGCAGCGATCTTGTGTTGCTTTCGGTTAATCGTAAGGCCCCGTACACACGACCAAACATGTCTGCTGAAACTGGTCCGCGGGCCAGTTTCAGCAGACATGTTCGGTCGTGTGTAGTTACGAGCGTACAGAATTTCACCGTACATTTGCCCGCCGGGCCGTTTTTCAGCAGACATTTATTTCCAAACTTGTTTTAAAACCGTCCGCTGAAATCCTGTCCGAACGGACATGTTTGGTGGTGAGTACACAAAAGCAACGTACAAAAACCCTGCGCATGCTCAGACTAAATGAGGCCACGGGAGCGCTCGTTCAGGTAAAGCTCACGTTTGTTTGGGATATGGCACATTCGTCAATAGAAAGATTAATTCTAGCAATAGAACACTGAAGCAAACGACACAATAAACAACAGTTGATGCCGTCGTTTTATTCATTCTTCTCTTGCTAGAAATAACCTGTTATTTAGCTCATGTTATTTCAACTGAGTTGTTCCATACTGAAAAGTGACATTTGTTGCCTGGGATGTAGTAAGATTTTAGCAATCTTTTATAGGCCCGACGTATCATATTTTTTGTGGTCCTCCACATGTATATATTTTTCATTTTTTGGTTTAATGTTTATCTTTGCCACTTTTTTTATGTGTTTATAGTTATGTCACCATTTCTAATTTTTTCCTAGCTAATTTTTTAGAGTTTGCTTTTGTTTGTATATTTTACTTGATTATTTTGAAGGTTGTTTAAATTGTCTACCATGTTGGCACACCAAATGCCCCCCCCCCCCCCCACATGAGTTAGTGAATTTTTTATATGAAACATTTGATTTGTTTGGAATGTTTGATGCCTAAAATAATCCCCACAGTATTACAAACAATAGGCACGTTTTTAAATTAAACAAAAAGCCCTTTATTTTGGCAAATGTTAAAAAGGAACTAAAACAGAATGGCAGCACTTGAACAGCTAGCAAAATACATGCAAACTTGCATTTCAAACATGGTGAAGGATAAACTAGCAAACCTCAGGAGGCACACAAACTAAAATCTGAAGCAGCAGCACATAACCAAGGGAACCCAAGCTGTGGTAGTCCAAACAAGATGCCATTTGTGGGGGATCAAATGGAAGGCAGGGAATCAACGTCTCCTCTTCCTTGCAACCTTCCTTCCAGGCTGCCTTCCAGCGGGTCTTCCCTGGCCCCTTGCAGATGGGGATGATGTGGCAGCAGGAGTATGGTGTTCAGCAAGCCGGGCCGGGTCACATAGCCCAGTGTCTTTGGTCAGCAGCTCCCTCTCCATCCACCAAAGGGCCTGGTTGATCACGCCCTTTGCCAGTTGCTTCTGCTCCTCCGTGCCTTTGTTCAGATCGTGTGCCAGGGAGGCACTGTAGGCCTCAGTGGGGTTGAGGGGGGCCCTCATGATGGCACTCGCCTCCCTAATCATTTGGAGGCTGGCTTCCTCCACTGCCCCCAATTTCTTTTTTCGGCCTGGTGGCCTAATATGGAGGGGAGGAGCCTGGCTGGTGGTGGTTGTCCTGGGGAGCTGCTGAACGCCACTGGGCCCGGCCTCCTCCTGGCTGCCACTGACCCCTTCGGCCTGGCTGTCAGTGAGGAGAGGATCTGCCACCTCCTGGCTGGTCTCTTCTTCCTGTGTAAAAAAAAGGGACATGTTGTAATATATTTATAAATATAATCACTCACATTTTCATGCTTGAATCTCCTTTTTTGGGGCTAATTTAAACTTGAAAACAGACTCACCCTCTGACCCCTGCAGTTGTCATCCCTGACACCTATTTGTTTGCCCACGACTTTTGATTTTTTATTCCCAGCTTGTCTTTTATTAAACAATATCAATTCAAGAATCAAACAATAATTAATATTATTCCATAAATAGTTATGAAACTACTATACCTCATCATCGTAGAGGCGCAGATCTGCCTCTCTGTCAGCCAGGCCCTCTTCATCCGACTCTGCAGGGCTGTGGTGATCTGGGGAAGTCCCGTTGGAAGGTAGCGTGGAGGGAAGGCTGGGAGTCAGACTTGACATAGATGGCCTGCCTTCCAGTTGATCCCGCAAAAAATACATCTGGCTGAAATACCATAGCTTGGGTTCCTTTGGTGGTCTTGCTGCTGCTCCAGATCTTAGTTGCTTTTGGTGAGCTTTGTACGCTCTCCTATATGTGCTCCTGAGGTTGGCAAGTTTATCCTTCACCATGTTGGCACTGCATTCTGGCACCCATGTTCTCATGTATGCTGCTAGCTGTTCAAGTGCTGCCGCTCGTATGTCCTTGTTGTGGTAATTGTCCTGCTTGGAATCCCACAGGATGGGCATTTCTCTAAATTTATCCAGCAAGTGCTGGATAATCTCTTGGGTCTGCAGTAGATCCATTGTTAAAGTTTTATTGTTCTAATTTTAGTCTAGATTACAAAAAGAAAAAGAAACCAAAAATACGATTAAAAAAAGGCTCAGCATTTACATTGATAGAATATGTAGCGAAAAAAGTAGGACCTATATAGAAATACAAACACAGTGTCTCTTGTTTACAAAATGCTGGCCAGCTCTGCCCCATTGGTTGTAGCTAACATTGTTTTAATACATGCCGCCCCTTTGGTTCCATTGCAGGAAATAATAGAAATCTAGAACCATACCCAATCATTAAAAATGACAGCATTCATCAAGGCACTATTGCATGTGTAGATATCCTGCCCCTCAGCATTGATTACATGAAAGACACTTCCTAATGACCTCTGTCCAACCAACACAGAACAATACTTGGCCTGATCTGAATACACCCTACATAAATTGTAATGAGGTACAGCATTTTTGGCATCTATATTTTGTGATGTCTACAAAAGCATTTGGCTACTAAAATCACATTCTGGTATCCAAGAGACATAATAGCTTAATAAAACTGTGCAACCAACAGACCAAACCCCCATCCCATGGCTCTCCATTTTATAGCCCGCTGCTGATCCCATGTTTAAATTTCTTACCTTCCTCTCTCAAATTCCTTGTTTGTCACGCTCGATGAATTACCGCGTAACCTACGTAATCACGTCATGCGCCTTTTATCCACTCCGCGTATGTATGAAATGCCGCCCTCGTCACCTTTGCCATGCCCCTAATCAATTGAAAATGTAAATATGGCGTTAACTGTGTAGGTTCTGGAATCGCGCGAATATTCTCCGCGTAACCTACGTCAACACGTTGTTTGCATTCGCGACACTCCGCATATGCATGAATCCCCGCCCTCATCTCCGCCCATGAGGGACATTTCCTCGTTTCCACGCCCCTAATCTCTGTGGGAAGGAAAGATGGCGATGTCACACGAGCGGGCACGGAGCTCTCATGGCGCAAGTGAAGGGACAGAGGCAGGACCGTCCCGATCCAGGCCAAAAAGATATAAAGCCACTAACATGGCGTTCGAAGAAATGGTGGAGTTGGTTTACATCATGAGGAGGAAGGATTATGATGGTGAATGTGGGCCCTACAAAACACCGAACCGTAGAAAGTCACACATAATGGACAAGGTGGCAAGGAGAATGAGGAGAATGTTTGGTGTCACCAGGTCCAAGGAGCAACTCAGGAAGCGTTGGTCCGACTTGAAATTGAGGGAGCCACATCACATGAAGAAGATCCTCAAAATTCTACGGAAAAGTAAGTCCATATTATTAAAGGGGGGGGGGAATGTCTGCAAGAATGTGTTGACATGTAGTTTTTGACATCTGCCTCCTTGGCCTGCTTGTACTTTTGAACACATGTAGATACTAGTATTGTGTTTATGTCAAATAACAACCTTTACCAAATATTGTGAAATAGTAACATGCGTAATATGACATTGTTTCGCAGAAATGTGAGGTTAGTCCAGAAACAACACACCTGGACATGGCTGACTGGCCCCAAACTTTGTTTGCAAACATTGTTGAAAAGCAAAATCCCAGAAATTAAATTGAGTGAATGTGACAGGCAAACAAGATTTATTCTCAAAAATGCGAATAAAGCATATGTTTTCACATCTGGAAATGCAAAGCACCTGTGTCTCAACAATCAAAGGATATTTATTTGGAGGGTCGACGAGAATTAATGTTTTGGGGGGACATCCATGTGTGTCACTTCTTAGCAAAAAAGGGGCAGGATCAGAGCTTGGCCTAGAACTCCGCCAAAAATGTAGGATTGCTGAAAGAAGAAACAAACAAAAATCCTCAAAAATGTCTCGTCTGTGCAATGTGTGCGATTTATGCTATACAATATCAGTGTGCTGATGAGTATACCTTTTGTTTTTTATTATTTCTTATAGGGGAAAGAAGACGCCAGCAATTGGAGGAGGCAGAGAGGGCCAGACAACACCAAAATCAAACACCTCCACATGTGGAGGAGGAGGAGGATGTGGAAGGAAGAGAGGAGGATGTGGAAGGAAGAGAGGAGGATGTGGAAGGAAGAGAGGAGGATGTGGAAGGAAGAGAGGAGGAAGACTTAACTTTGGATTTAGAATTCGGTGAAGATGAGGCGGAACTGGACGAAGCAGAATTGAGTGATTTTGAAGGGGTATTGATGGATAAAGAAGGAGTTCTGGAAGAAGATGGAGGAGTCGTGGAGGATGAGGCTGAGGTGGTGGAAGAAGGAGGAGTCATAGAAGATTGTGAAATTGAGGATGTTGAAATGATCAGACCATCAGGTCAGTGTCACCCCAACATTAATAGGGCCAAAGATATGCAGATAGGCTGGAAACTCTTTACATATTTTGAATGCCAATTTGTTTGTTTTTAGGGGATGAAGATGGTGTAGCACATTTTTCACGTGCAAGTGCTTCAATAATTGTACAGCAGGTAATGGAGTGCAGCACGGAAATGGACAACATGCGGGAAAGGATGGTCGTCATGGAGCAGAATGTTCGAAATGTCATTTCAGAGTGCAGCACGGAAATGGACAACATGCGCCAAAGGATGATAGTCATCGAACAGAATTTCAAAAATATCATTGACATGATGGGCCGTGTCAAAGACTGAAACACCCCCCGCCCATCCCCCGCCCCCCAAACCATTTTTAATTTTTGTACTTTACAATACGGCAAAATTTCTAAATGCACACACAGTGTGCCAATATGTGCTATCTGCCATCACAGAATATCTATTGTCTGTGCTTTGTGGGTACAAACCCCTCCTCGATCCTCAAGTAGTTGAGAGGAAGAAGGGTTTGCTCCCACAAAACACAGACATTGATCACCCATGATGTCAGATAGCACATGTGGCCATTTGTCTGTTTAACCAATGACATTTGGCGAATTCACACTGAATGTGTGCATTTAGAAATTTTGGCGTGTTCCAGTGTGAAAGCACACCATCCATGACTGACTGCTGTTTTGAAAAGATATTTTTTTGTGTTGTTGATCTTGTTTTGGTTGTAAATGTTTACAGTTTCAGATCACAAAACGAACAATAAATATCACCAAAATAAATAAGTAAAATAAATCTATGAAACAAACCAAAATCTTTTGCTCAAAAAATTAAAATAAGGACCCCAAAAAATATATATAAATAGCTATATTTTTCGAAAAAAAAACATTTTTGTTGGGTTTAAAAAAAAATAAAAAAAAAATACAATCAAAAATCATAAGCAAAAAAAGTTTTGGGAGAAAAACACTACCCAAAAATGTTAAACTGTTAAGAAATTACTTTAAAATAACCAAAAAATATTCCAAAAAAAAATATTTGGGGAATATTTTTTGAAAAACACCCCAAAAATATAAAAAAAAAAAAATACATCTTGGTTACTGAAAACCAAAAAAAAAAAAAAAAAAAACCTTGATTTTTAGGCAAAACTATAAAAAATATACGTTTTGAAGTGTGTATATATCTATATATATATATATATATATATATATATATATAGAGACAAGCCAGCAAATTCTTTGGTCGATTTTCACTGAAATAATTATTACATTGTGTTTCTAACAGTATTCTTGCTGGGAATAAGGAATAAGGAATACAATAAACAAAACATTTGGTGACATCAAAAGCTGAAAAATGAGTGGCTTCTTATTTCTAGACTGAATACCCAGTTTGTAGATGAGTGAATAATGTGCAAATGTGGTTAGTTAATAAATCTGAGTAAGTAAAATTGGCACTAGAAGTGCACTATTTTTGGTGAGAACCAGGAAGACAGAAAAAAAGAGAAAAAGCAGTAATGACAAACAACTGTATAAAGTCCAATGGTCTAATTATTTATTAGTTATGAGAATATTCCTTTCTTTTGGGGGCCGAATTAGAAAGAAATATGATCTGGCATAGCAATGGCCCCCCCACCCATGAAGTACTCAACATATTTGTCGCGTACCTCACGAGCTGATTGGGTGGCCAAGCCAGCGCGACCAGTGTCCAGCCCAGGAATGTTATCTGAGAGTAGTCCTGCTTTAGAGCCCATGGGGGGTAGGTACGACTGGGAGTGCCTGCGTAGAAAATTGTGCAAAATGCAGCAGGCAAATATAATGGTGTTCAATTTATATTCCGCCAAATGTATCGATGTCAGGAACAGGCGGAACCGGTTGGTGAGGATCCCAAAGGCATTCTCGACTACCCTCCGAGCCCTGGACAACCGAAAATTTAACACCTTCCTCTCTAAGGTGAGGGTCCTCTGGGGAAAAGGCCGCATTAGGTGAGGTCCAAGCCCGAAAGCCTCGTCCGTTAGGAACACAAACGGAAGTCCTTCCACATTATCTTCATCTGGTGGCAATGCCAGACCACCAGTTTGGAGACGATCATAGAAATCAGTCCGTGAGAACACTCCCCCATCTGACATCCGGCCGTTCTTCCCCACGTCCACATATAGAAACTCATACTGTGCCGACACCACCGCCATCAACACAATACTATGATAACCCTTGTAGTTATAATAGTAGGACCCCCAGTGGGGTGGGGGCACAATGCGGACGTGTTTCCCATCTATTGCTCCACCGCAGTTCGGAAAATCCCACCGCTGGGCAAATTGGGAAGCCACAGACTGCCATTCCTGTGGTGTGGAGGGTAGCTATGGGGACAAACAAAAAAATAGATTTAGTACTTTGGCACATAAACATTGCAAACATAATCCTACAAGCATCCTTGTGCAACTTCACAGTTTGCAAATAGCATTTTTTAATTGTGCAGGGAGAATTTCGGGGCACTAATAGATAGGCCCACTTAATTAAGAAGAGACTCCACAGCCCTCTGATGGGGACAAAAACACTTTTAAGGGGGGGTGGGGGGTGTTTAAACTGTTTAAAAAAAAAAATATTTTATTAAAAGAGGCAAGGTGGGGGTTGGCCCTAAGATAGCATGCTGGACAGGTTAATATTGGGTAAGGTCCAAATATGCAGGTAGGCCAAAAGACAAATTACATGTAAAGCTGATATCAACATGCATAGGGAGAAAAGGTAACGTTAGTTAAACACACAGCATATCTGGGAAATAAAACATAAAGTTAGTTGCCCACATTATTAAAGACAGATTGTGAGGTTAAAATGAGGTAACTTACCTTAATATACTCCTCCTGCAGAACTTTGATGATGGCAGCACACGTGTCCGGTATGATGACCCCAAGCGCCTGCGGAGAGATGCCTGTCGAGAACTTGAGGTCCTGCAGGCTCCTCCCAGTCGCCAGGTACCGCAACGTGGCAATAAGCCTCTGCTCGGCCGTGATGGCTTGGCGCATCACAGTGTCCTGCCTCGTGATATAGGGGGACAGAGGATCCAGCAGACTGTTGAATATGGGGTCCGTCATGCGGAGAAAATTCCTATAGTCATTAGGATTATTCTCCTGGATTTCCCTAAGCAGAGGCATATGTGAGAACTGGTCACGCTGGCGCAACCAATTCTTGGTCCAGAAACGCCTCCTCCCCCTGTTTCTGGCCAAAGTACTGGAATAATGAACATATCCAGCAGCCATCCCATAAACAGCACCAACTCGCGAAAATTGACGCTGCTGCTCCATCATGGCTTCAAACCGGCCGGCTGGTCAGTCAAGAACACACTCCAACAGAAAGCACAATCAAATCCAGCGGTACCTGCAAAGAACGCACGACACACAGATACGATCGCACAGTACGAAACTGCAAAGCAGAACGAACTGCACGCCTGTACCCGAATGCCAACTACGTACCCACAAGCACATGCACTGAACCAGAAAATACTACCTGCTAAAGCACGGAGACCGAGAAGCGCGAATCAGCTCTAACCAAACCTTCACTAACACAAGCAAAGCCGTAACTAGCAAAAGCGGAACAGAGGGCGTCGCCATTGACTTTGGCCTTTCCCTTTATAGTGACGTCAAACGTGGTTTACGTGCAGGCGTTCTGGTCCGCTGGGAAATATGGTCTGCTGGTGTGTACAAGCCAGCGGGCCAAAAGACAAAACAGCCTTGTACGCCGGAAACAGCCCGTCGGACACTTTCCAGCGAACATGTTTGGTCGTGAGTACCCGGCCTTACTCCCTTAACATCTTGGTTATCTCTCAGCCTGCGGAGAAATGGCTCTAGGGTCAGTACAAAAAGCAAGGGCGAAAGGGGACAACCCTGTCTTGTGCCGTTGTTGACGGAGAAGGCGTTTGATAGTTGTCCATTCACCCTGATCCTGGCTGTGGGGGCTGAATACAGCGCCAGCACCATATCCAGGAAGTGGGAAGGGAGACCTGCCCTGCGCAAGGCTGCAGCCATATAGTCCCAAGCCACCCGATCAAACGCCTTCTCTGCGTCAAGGGACAGGAAAAAGCCGCAGTCTTTGTTCGTGGTCATCCAGTGGTGAATATTAATGGCCCTAATGGTGTTGTCCCTGGCCTCTCTGCCGGGGACAAAACCTACCTGGTCAGTCGAGATTAAGTTGGGTAGAAACGGGAGCAGTCGGTTAGCTAAAATCTTAGCGTAAAGCTTCACGTCCACGTTAATTAAAGAAATGGGTCGGTAGTTAGTGACTAGCGTGGGATCTCGACCAGGCTTAGGGACTAAGGTGATGTGAGCTTCTAATAAATCCACTCCAGTGTGGGGTGGGAGGGGGATTCGGTAAACGCTTTCACGAATTTGGGGATTAGTATCCTAGAGAATGTCTTGTAGTAGCCTGAAGTTAGGCCATCAGGGCCTGGGCTTTTCCCAGGTTTAAGTTGCTTTAAGGCCACGAGGGTCTCCTCAGCTGTTATTGGTGCATCTAAGCAAGACATATCTGGCGCAGGTGCAGAGGGCATGCCATAGGCCGTGAGAAAGTCTTCTAAAAGTTCAGTGCGAGCCTGAGCGGATCGTGTGGAAGGGGGTGATGGCAAATTATATAGCGAGGAAAGGTATTGTGCGATTTGGGTGACAATGTGGTCTGTTCTAGTAATAGTAAGTCCAGTGGGAGACTTAATGGTGTGAATCGTATGTGCAGCTTTCTTTTTCTGTAGTGCCGTAGCTAAGAGTTTCCCCGACTTATTACCGAATTCGTAATACAACCTATGAGCTAGGGGCGAATTTACGTTTCAACTTAGTCTGAAGTTCGGACAGTAAGTCCTTCCTGGCCGTTTGTAATGATTCAAGTATGTTCGCCGCGAGAGAGCGTTTATGAGCTCGTTCAAGGGTTGTAATCCGGCCCACCAGCTCGTCGATTCGGGCCCGTCGGAGCTTTCGTCGCTTGGACATAAGAGAGATAATCTCCCCTCTAAGAACACACTTATGAGCTGCCCATACGGTCGCAGGGGTCACGTCAGGGGAGTCATTTTCGGTAAAGTATTGGGACAACCTGGTTATCAAAGTGTTCGTGTCTCCTGGGTCCAGGAGAATGGAGTCCTCCATTCTCCATATCTGTGATTTAGAGCGTCGACCTGGCCAGGTCAGTGTCATAGTGATTGGGTGGTGGTCCGAGAGTAGCATCGGTTCGATAGTAGTGTCAGAGAGGAGCGAAAGGTCATTATGAGAGATGAATAGGTGGTCAATACGTGAGTATTTGTTGTGTAAAGGGGAGAAGTATGTAAAGTCTTTAACAGTGTAACGCTATTAGCGTTAATTTGGGTACTAGGAGCGCAGCTTTACCTACTATGACAGCTGCGCTCCATTCACATAGACATCCGCGTCACTTCCGGTACGCGGACGTCTGCGCTCCACGCTGGAACGCGGAAGTGCGTTCCAGTGTGCGGCGCTCGGCGTGCATGGGAGACCGGGCTATTTAAACCTCCAGCACTGGCGACAGGTTGTTGGAATATTCCTGTTGGACCCTGTCGCCACCTGGAGACCCTCCACCAACTCACACCAACCTTGTAGTTCACTTGTGGGATACTTGGATCCAGATCCTATTTGCTATACTAGATAGAAGGACCACCAGCTTTACACCTGTGCTTATTTTCCCAGTCTGGACTACCTCCTAACCGCAAGTATATAGAGTATATTACTGCATATTGGGATTACCATCTTCTCCTGTGCAAACAGACCTGGTCCACACTACTTCTTAATCTGCATAAGGATATAGAGCATATTACTGCATATTGGGATTACCATCTTCTCCTGTGCATACAGACCTGCTCCTCACTACTTCTTAAACTGCATAAGCATATAGAGCATATTACTGCATATTGGGATTACCATCTTCTCCTGTGCAAACAGACCTGGTCCACACTACTTCTTAAACTGCATAAGGATATAGAGCATATTACTGCATATTGGGATTACCATCTTCTCCTGTGTAAACAGACCTGGTCCACACTACTTCTTAAACTGCATAAGGATATAGAGCATATTACTGCATAAAGGGATTACCATTTACTCCTATGCAAACAGACCTGGTCTACATTATTTCTTAAACTGCATAATTATATAGAGCATATTACTGCACATTGGGATTACCATCTACTCCTATGCAAACTGACCTGGTCCACACTACCTCTTTAACTGCTTCTGTTTAAAGACTATTTTGCCATACAGTTAGTGTTGCTACCCATAGTCTGGACTACCTCCTTCTCTCTCTTTCAGAAATACATATTAACTGTTGAGATACTTGCTCTAAATATATTGAGGTTTGTTTCTATATGTTATACCAGGAGTGCTAATTTCCTACATGACTCAAGTTCACTACCTAGATATTCAGAAAGCACTTACTAAAGACTTATCCTTGTCATTTCTCTAGACAAAGGTTACTACATAGTTTAATAAGTATTAAACTATTACTACATGTTTTGCTCCAATCAGAGGATATGATGATATAGACCCCATACTCTTATAGTTCAGTGAGAGTGAGCTGGTGGTTAATTCTGATAGGCCTCTACAGCTGGAGTCTAAACTTGAGACAGAGTGTTCTCAGAATCAGGGTCGTAACATAATATTCCAACCCATTTAAAAAAAAAAAAAAAAAAAAAAAAAAAAAGAAAACATTCAAGATGGATCCAGCTGAACTTGCAAATCATTTAGTTACACTCTCCCAAAGAGTGGATAACTTGACTGCTAACATGAATGAATTGCGTGTTCAGAATGATACCTTACGCAATCTCAATCATGCACAAGCTAGAGACAGACCTGAAGCTAAGGTCTGCCCACCAGAACTATTTTCTGGTGAAAGGAAGAATTATAGACAATTCATTAGTTCATGTCGTTTGATGTACGAATTACGTCCGCGCACTTATTACTCTGATAGAATAAAGATCCTCACTTTAATTACCTATCTCAGAGGTGAACCCAGAGTGTGGGCTGATACATACATAGAAGAACATGGAGATCTTTTGGGAGCTTTTGATACTTTCATTAATGAGATGTCTCTCTTATATGAAGATCCTAACAAACAGCTAACAGCTGAAAATTCAATCAGAACCCTCAAACAGGGTAAGAGGCCTGTGGAGGACTTTATTTCAGAATTTAAATGCTGGAGCAGGGAGACTCAATGGTCAGAGATTGCTCTTAGAAATCAATTTCGTTTGGGATTATCAGAGGCTATGAAGGATGAGCTTGCTCGCGTTGTGCTCCCTGATACTCTAGAAGACCTCATGCACCTATCAGTGACTATCGATCGCCGTCTGCGTGAGAGAAAGGCGGAACGTGCAAATACATACCCAGTCACTTCCTTCAGGAGATTCAGATCGCCTTCAAAAGAGTCTCCAATGGAACTTGGAACTATAAGAGGACCTTTGACTCCAGCAGAAAAGCAACGCCGTAGAGCCAATAATCTATGTCTTTATTGTTCAGCTCCAGACCACATTGTCTCTACCTGTCCTCTACTTAAGAAAAACTCTGAAGGTAAATTTTCCCACATTAATAAATTAGACTCATCCCTTTCCACATCTAATCGATATATCTTTATCCTTCTTACTCTACAGTGGGATCAAGAAGAGATTTCCATTGAAGCAATGGTCGACAGCGGAGCCTGCGGCAACTTTATAGATTCAAGTATTGTAGAATCAAATAAAATTCCCTGTGTGTTTAAGCAAAATCCAGTGTCACTCACTTTTATTGATGGGTCCAGTTCAACTCATGGTCCTGTTATATCTCAGACATCTCCCCTAAACGTTACATGTGCCACTGGTCATTCTGAGACCCTCAAATTTGATATTATTTCCTCACCTGTCTTTCCCATTGTTCTAGGCCTTCCATGGTTGCTTCTCCATCAGCCTATTTTCTTATGGTCCACCAAATCAATTTCTTTGCAGTCTGATTATTGTAAACAGTTCTGTTATTCCCCATGCATCATCTCTTTCTCTGACGCCATTCCACATGACCTACCTGAATATTTACATGATTTCCTTGATGTATTCAGTAAGACTAATGCAGATAAACTTCCTCCACATAGAATTTACGACTGTCCCATAGACCTCATTCCCGACAGTCCTATTCCTACTGCTCGAATCTACCCCCTCTCTCAACCAGAGCTTGTACATTTAAAAGAGTACCTCGATGAGAATCTAAAAAAGGGGTTTATTAGGAACTCCACCTCTTCAGCAAGTGCAGCTCTCTTTTTTGTAAAAAATAAAGATGGTTCATTAATGATATTTTTCATGATCTACTTGATATTTGCGTTGTAATTTATTTGGACGACATCTTAATTTATTCTGAGAATCAGGATGAACATCACAAACATGTGCGCTGGGTTCTGGCTAGACTTAGGACACACTCTTTGTATGCAAAACTTGAAAAGTGTGTATTCAATCAAACTACTATTTCCTTCTTGGGTTACCAAATTACTCCTAGTGGAGTTCAGATGGATCGATCTAAGGTAGATTGTATTCTGTCCTGGCCTTCACCACAAACTAGGAAAGCTCTTCAGAGATTTCTAGGTTTTTCAAATTACTACAGAAAATTCATAAAGAACTTTTCAGCTATTGTGAGACCATTAACCAGCTTAACCAGTTCAAAGATACCTTTTGTTTGGAATGATGATGCACAGAAATCTTTTGACACACTCAAGAATAGTTACACTTCTGCTCCTATTCTTCAATTGCCAAATCCATCATACCATTTTACATTAGAAGTAGATGCTTCGCATTTTGCTCTTGGCGCTGTACTCTCCCAACAACCTACATTATCGGACCCACTACATCCAGTTGCCTTTTTTTCCAGGACACTCTCCTCAGCGGAAAAAAATTATCCTATTGGTGAGAAAGAATTACTAGCAATAAGAGATGCTCTCTCTAACTGGAGACATTTGCTGGAGGGTTCAACACATACTATCACCATCCTTACTGATCATCGAAATTTACAACACTTAAAATCTTGCAAAACTCTCTCTGCCCGTCAAGTCAGATGGAGTCTATTTTTCGATAGATTCAATTTTGTTATTTCCTACCTTCCTGGTACCCAAAATACTAAAGCAGACTCTTTGTCTCGTATGTATGAAGAACAAACATTGGAGATTCCACCATTTTCAATTATTCCATCCAATAGGATTCTGGGTACTACTATGACCTTCAATAAGTTGCTTATTCAAACCCTCACTAAAGAGAGATCTCATTTGCCTATGGGTTTACAACAAGAGTCTAACGGACTATTAACTTTCAACAACAAGATATATGTTCCACCAAAATTGCAACTTATGTTACTAAAACAACTTCATGATGCTCCACTTGCAGGACATCCTGGCATTACTAAGACCCTTCATCTAGTCAAGAGAAATTACTGGTGGCCAAATCTCACAAAGACAGTTCAGGACTATGTTAATTCTTGTCAGACCTGTGCCACCAACAAACATTCTAGAAAACCTCCCTATGGTCTATTAACTTCTATCCCAGTACCAAATAGACCTTGGGACGTTATTTCTATGGATTTCATAGTTGACCTCCCAAGGTCAAATGGAACAAACACCATCATGGTCACAGTTGATGTTTTAACAAAGATGGCCCATTTTGTACCTTTGAAGAGGTTACCAACCTCTCAAGAGACTGCAAAGGCTTTCATATCCAATATTCTTAAACTTCATGGCTTACCATCTCAGATCATTTCAGATAGAGGCTCACAATTTATTTCTAGATTCTGGAAAGCTCTCTGTCAAACGCTACAAATAGATCATCGCATGTCTACCGCCTATCACCCCCAAACTAATGGGCAAACAGAACGGGTAAATCAAACACTGGAACAATATCTGCGCTGTTACTGCACTCACCTCCAAGACGACTGGTTTCATTTACTTCCACATGCAGAATTTGCTTACAACAACGCCTCCAGTTCATCCTCCCAGTTTTCACCTTTTTACGCAAATTATGGTTTTCATCCTAATAATTTACCGTCTACTTTTCCTTCAACTAATGTCCCTGCTGTTCAGAATCTTTTATCAACCATAAAGGATACTTTGGATATTCTCCGTTCTAATCTTAAAGATGCGCAGATTAGACAAAAGAAGTACTACGATTCTCATAGAACAAAACCCCCATCTTATAAGATTGGAGATTTGGTATGGTTATCTACTAGGAATTTACGACTCAAGATTCCTTCTAAGAAACTTGGCCGTCAGTACACGGGACCTTTTCCAATTTCCCACATCATTAACAATAATGCTGTCAGATTAATTCTACCCTCCGATTGGAAGATTCATCCATCCTTCCATGTTTCATTAATTAAACCTTTCAAACCAAACCCTTTTCCAAACAGAGATCCACAACCTCCTCCACCAGTTCAAGTTTTTGGTGAGACTGAATATCAAGTAGAGAAAATTTTGGATTCTAGGAGGAGAGGTTCTTCCATTCAATACTTGATTCGTTGGAAAGGCTATTCTCCCACAGATGATTCCTGGGAATGCTCATCAGATATTCATGCCCCTAGACTTATTAAGCAGTTCCATCACAAATATCCTGATAAACCATCTCCTATTAGGCGCCCCGGATGGGCCCCCTTGAGGAGGGGAGTATGTAACGCTATTAGCGTTAATTTGGGTACTAGGAGCGCAGCTTTACCTACTATGACAGCTGCGCTCCATTCACATAGACATCCGCGTCACTTCCGGTACGCGGACGTCTGCGCTCCACGCTGGAACGCGGAAGTGCGTTCCAGTGTGCGGCGCTCGGCGTGCATGGGAGACCGGGCTATTTAAACCTCCAGCACTGGCGACAGTTTGTTGGAATATTCCTGTTGGACCCTGTCGCCACCTGGAGACCCTCCACCAACTCACACCAACCTTGTAGTTCACTTGTGGGATACTTGGATCCAGATCCTATTTGCTATACTAGATAGAAGGACCACCAGCTTTACACCTGTGCTTATTTTCCCAGTCTGGACTACCTCCTAACCGCAAGTATATAGAGTATATTACTGCATATTGGGATTACCATCTTCTCCTGTGCAAACAGACCTGGTCCACACTACTTCTTAATCTGCATAAGGATATAGAGCATATTACTGCATATTGGGATTACCATCTTCTCCTGTGCATACAGACCTGCTCCTCACTACTTCTTAAACTGCATAAGCATATAGAGCATATTACTGCATATTGGGATTACCATCTTCTCCTGTGCAAACAGACCTGGTCCACACTACTTCTTAAACTGCATAAGGATATAGAGCATATTACTGCATATTGGGATTACCATCTTCTCCTGTGTAAACAGACCTGGTCCACACTACTTCTTAAACTGCATAAGGATATAGAGCATATTACTGCATAAAGGGATTACCATTTACTCCTATGCAAACAGACCTGGTCTACATTATTTCTTAAACTGCATAATTATATAGAGCATATTACTGCACATTGGGATTACCATCTACTCCTATGCAAACTGACCTGGTCCACACTACCTCTTTAACTGCTTCTGTTTAAAGACTATTTTGCCATACAGTTAGTGTTGCTACCCATAGTCTGGACTACCTCCTTCTCTCTCTTTCAGAAATACATATTAACTGTTGAGATACTTGCTCTAAATATATTGAGGTTTGCTTCTATATGTTATACCAGGAGTGCTAATTTCCTACATGACTCAAGTTCACTACCTAGATATTCAGAAAGCACTTACTAAAGACTTATCCTTGTCATTTCTCTAGACAAAGGTTACTACATAGTTTAATAAGTATTAAACTATTACTACATGTTTTGCTCCAATCAGAGGATATGATGATATAGACCCCATACTCTTATAGTTCAGTGAGAGTGAGATGGTGGTTAATTCTGATAGGCCTCTACAGCTGGAGTCTAAACTTGAGACAGAGTGTTCTCAGAATCAGGGTCGTAACAAACAGTCGGGTGGAGTGTGCGCCACGAGTCGTGAAGGGTCAACAGGTTTAGTTGGGATCTGATGGCCTTCAGGGCCCGGTAGGTCAGACAGGTGGACCCATTGGACGTGTCTAGAAGAGGGGTAAGTGGAACATTAAAGTCCCCACCCAAAATTAGCAATCCGACCTGGAATACCGTAAGAAGCTGAAGCGTGTCGCGGAAGAATTGCACATGATGTGAATTCGGGGCATATATGTTGGCGACGGTAACGGGGGTGCCCTGAATCCTCCCTTTGATGAAAAGGTATCTGCCCTGAGTATCTTTTTGGATATCCTCAACCTGGAGCGGGCAATTTTTGGAAAGCAGGACTGATACTCCTTTAGATTTGGACGCATCATTTGAGGCGTGAAAACCTATCGGGAAGTAGTGATTCCGCAATAACGGATCTGAAGTGCGTCTCTTGCAAGTGAACAATATGTGGCTTATCTCTCTGCAGAGAGTAGAGCAGACGAGAGCGTTTTACGGGCGTGTTGAGCCTGCAGGCATTCAGAGAATAAATTTTGAGTTTTAAAGGGGGGGTCATCCGACCCATATCTGGAGGGGACACACCGCCAGTATCCACCATGAGTGTATACAGAGTAGAGGGGGGGAGGAGGAAGAAGAGCGGGGGTGTGGGGACACACACACGAGGGGGGGAGGCAGGAGAGGAAAGGCCAAAAAACCTATTTGCAGGCGCTGCGAGCCAAGTGCCCTAAAAACCGATTAGGAGAAAGGAAAGCAAATTCCTACTCCTAAGAGGGGGAGGACAAGTCGGATAAGTACAGTGCACGTCGGGCACACAACCCTAACAAAGGGCGCGTGTACCGCGACCTGCAACCGTGTGGGGGTCGGCCAGGACCAGCCGAAGGGTGTAAAACAAGAGAGAAACTGTAAAATATGGTTAGAAATAAACTTAGAAACAAAACAACAATGGCGCTTCGTGCCACCCCAGAGCCATTTTTGTGTAATATGTGTGGAACTGGGGAGAAACCCAACTCAAACCGTCCCCATGGGGACATGCAGAGGTTAATGCATGAGATGGCAACCACCCAGAGCCGGGGGCCCGGTAATAAGGAAAAGGGATGTTATTTAAACTGGGGCAGGAGATCCGTTCCCCCGGCACAAGATGGCCGCACGCCCCCACCCCCCTACCCCAGCAAAGGAACATTATACTATGTCCCGCAAGGGAAAGGGTCCACGAGGAACTCGAGCCTACCGAGGGAGGGGGGCCCCTGTCATCATAGATCCCTATCAAATGGGCCTACTAGGGAACGTGCAGCCAAAGCTAACAAGTCCAGGTAGTAACAAGGGCAACCCTGTGGATAGCTTACAACCCAATGTGTGCAGGGTTAACCTGGTGAACAATAACATAACACTAAACCAGATCCTACAGGAATCATGTCAACTAAAGCAGAATATACACACTCATGAGTCCCAGAGATAAATGGACTGACAAGGGGCCTCCATCTGTACCAGGTCGGCAGTCTATGTGAATTCCACATAGAAATTGGTCAGGTCAAGGATAAGATCCGGGGAGGAGCCCGTTTAAAGTATTGTCAGTAATGCTGTACTGAAGTCAAACAGAGCAAGGCAGCTTATCCAAAGGGGAATTCCATCCAACTGTCCTGCAAGAAGCACTAGTCTAATCGTGAGGTCTGTCCCTGTCATCCGACGGTCAGATCAAAACGGCACGGACACTGCCGCCACCCGGACCCAAGGCAGAGAGACCATGGTGAGGATGTGGTGATCTATCGGAAGGGTGGATCGTACAGCTCCTACCGTGTATTGAAAGTTCTGGTGTGAGGAGACCTTCATCAGTAGCAATAGGTGCCTGGTCCGCCTCCAGGGGGGATCCTCAAACCGTGAAGCAAGCTCTAGCGTACAAGCAGGCAAGGTCCAATCGAGTGGAAGAAGAGAGGTAGCCAGTGCTGTGCGAGGACGACAAGTCTTCTGACGGCATCGGAACACAGGTGTCTCCTGTAGAAGTGCAGCGGCTTAACTGTGGTTGGATCAAGAGAAGTGCGGTCAGGGCCCCAGCCCTTCCTGCTTGCCAATTACGTCACAACACTTTGCAGGCTGGGTAGTGTAGTTTGAGGGCTATATACCGCCCCTCAGCACGGGTCACCAGTCCCTCGGCCCTTCCCAGTTGCAAGGCAGTTTGGGCATCGTAGTATAGGGGGAAGAAGAATCCCTTACGCATGAAAGCCGAGGCGACAAGCTGATCCTCCATCATGGCCCAATACACCCCGTACAGCCATAAGATGAGAGTGAGAAGGAAGTCCCCGCACAATACTCCGCCATACCCTTGCAGGGTATGCGGAACAGTCAGCATGCCAAGGGGTGTGAAAGGCTTGAAACAGGCCAACGAGCCATGGTTAATTAAATGTCTAATAAACTACATGCATGAAACACACTGACCAGCTTTAACTCCAAACAGGGCAACCGTCATAGCGATTTCTCAGTAATCCCTCCGGGCTCTTCTAGCTCCACGGGCAGGAGAGGGATCACGTTCGTTACCGATAACCTGAGAGCCAGGATGGTGTCTGGCTCCCGACGGGGATCTCCGCCTACGGTGTCTGGAGGCTTGGGTCTCCATGGGTTCGTCGGTGGCTTTCGGCCACCTGCATACCGACTGGCGAAAAGCTGCGTACCAGTCCGGGACCGCAACCAGGGGGATCCCCAGCATCTCGCAGAAGCGTGGCAAATCCTCCGGGACCTTCAGCAAGGCTGAACGTCCCTGATGCGACGCAGACAGGCAGAAGGGAAATTTCCATTTGTATCTGATGTCCTTGGCGCGTAAGGCATCCAACAGAGGCCTGAGGTCCCGGCGGTGTTTCAGCGTTATCCCCGAGAGGTCCTGGAAGATCTGTATCAGGGCATTTTTGTGGGTAAGGCGCTTGTCTCTCGCCATCCTAAGGATATCTTCTTTAATGCGGTATCGGTCAGGCAGAAGACTATATCCCTAGGGGGGGTCAGTGTCCTTTCCCTTGGGGCGCAGGGCGCGATGGATTCTATCCATGGCGATGGCCTCCTGCGGGCGTCTGCCCAACACATAAATGAAAATGCTTGTTACAGCGTGAGGGATCTGATCACCCTCCACAGATTCTGGAAGGCCCTGCACCCTCAAGTTATGGCGGCGGCCCCAATTGTCCAGGTCCTCGAGATGCCGGTTCATGTCCCGAAGTTGCAGGGTATGGTCATCCATCTCAATGAGCGTTGGAGGACGGTACCTTGGTCCTCGACCACCCGTTCCGTGCGGGACACCCGGTCATTGAGGGAGCGAATGTCCAGGCGCAGCTCCGAAATGGCAGCAGCCAGGGTGTCCTTGATATCGGTAGCGACGGACCGAAGGTCGTCTATGGTAAGCTGCCTTTGCGGCGATAAGGTAAGTGACCCGTGTTGTCCTTCGTCTTCCACTGCCGGGGAGGGAACCGTAGGCGGTGCGGCAAGTATTATATCCAAACTCTCAGAGTGATCAGCGGGGAGAGTCAGCAAGTGGCCTGAGGTGGAGTTAAGGCGGGAAGGCGCCGCGTCCCTTCTTTGCGAGCGGAACATGTCCGGGATGGTCTGGATGACAGCTCCGGTATTCCCCCTTGGTGAGGGGATCTGGAGGCAGAAGATGTTCTGGAAGCCGTTCCCATGATTGTTTGGTGAAAAACGAATCGGTATACTCCGTGCTTCTGTGATATGAGCTCTGAGGTGGCAAGAGCTCGGGCTTCACGCAGCCATCTTCTAGCTAGGTCCGGCCACGCCCCAGCCTGATTCCTATACTGACCACTACACTACACAAGTCCCTTCCCTTCCTACAATAGTACTGACCAGCCTGGTTCCTACACCGACCACTACACTACACTGACTACCATACTGTCCACTACACCACACTATCCACTACACTAAACTGACCACTACACTATGCTACCTACAGTATTCCTATACTGACCACTACATTGCATGACTCTAGCTGCTCCTCTACTCTCTGGCTGGCTGCTCCCTCTCCCCAGATTGTGTCCACCAGCACCCCCCCCCCCCCCCGGCCGGCCAGTAACACGACTCTACTCTCATGATCACGAGGAAGTCTCACCTTCCCTTTTTTGTTCTCCGTTGGTCCGTAGGAGAAGACAGTGGCAGCTCACCATTTCCATTTCTCGTGTCCCCCGTACTCTGCCATGTTAAGATTCCGGCATTGGGTGTATGGGGTCATGAGTGGCAGTGGGGCTGGCCTGTTAATGAACGTGGTTGCTTCTGGAGTCCCATCTCTGCACATGACCCCATTTGCCCCAATCATAAGGTGGCGGAGACTGAACATGTGCGAAGGCAGGACTCCAGGAGCTACCGCAATCGTAGACAGGCAAGCCCCGCCACCGCACATGACCCCATAGGCCCAATCACAGGGTGCCAGAGACTGAACATGGCGGCCAGAGCACTGGGACACAGGAAAGTAAAATTAGGAGGAGGCAGCTAGTAGTGACACACACACACTGGCGCAGAAGTTTGCCCCCTAAATGTTGCGCCCGGGGCCACCTCCACACTATGCCACTGCCGCTGCTTGATAAACAGACACCTTAGTTTGAAGATTTGTTCCCCATGGTCAATGGGATTCGCATCCAGGGGTTTTGTGGATTTTAAGCAGGATTCAAACACCTTGTTGGAGGTTGTATGATACCAGCTTTAGATGCTAAGAATTCAAGAACATGTAGATATAACAACTTAATATTAGGCCTTGTACTCACGACCGGATCTGTCCGCTGAAAACTGTCTGACGGACAGTTTCCGGCGAACAAGGCTGATTTTTGTTTTGTTCCGCTGGCTTGTACACACCAGCAGACCAAATTCCCGTCGTACCGGAACGCGTGCACGTAAACCACGTACGATGTCACTATAAAGGGGAAGACCAAAGTTAATGGCGCCGCCCTCTGTTCCTCTTTTGCTAGTTGCGGGTTTGCTCGTGTTAGTGAAGGTTTGGTTAGAGCTGATTCGCGCTTTTCGGTCTCCACGCTTTGACAGCTTGTATTCACAGGTTTAGTGTGTGTGCTTGCGGGATCGTAGTTGTCATTCGGCTATAGGCTTGCAGGTTGTTTCTGCTTTTGCAGTTGCGTCCTGTGCAACCTGTGCGCTCGTATCTGTTTGTCACGCGTTCCTCGCAGGTAGTACTGGATTTGCGAGTGCTTTCTGTTGGAGTGTGTTCTTGACTGACCAGCCGGCCGGTTTGAAGCCATGACGGAGCAGCAGCGTCAATTTTCGCGAGTTGTGCTGTTTATGGGATGGCTGCTGGATATGTTCATCATTCCAGTACTTTGGCCAGAAACAGGGGGCGGAGGCGTTTCTGGACCAAGAATTGGTTGCGCCAGCGTGACCAGTTCTCACATATGTCTCTGCTTAGGGAACTCCAGGAGAATAATCCTAATGACTATAGGAACTTTCTCCGCATGACGGACCCCGTATTCAACCGTCTGCTGGATCTTCTATCCCCCTATATCACGAGGCAGGACACTGTAATGCGCCAAGCCATCACGGCCGAGCAGAGGCTTATTGCCACGTTGCGGTACCTGGCGACTGGGAGGAGCCTGCAGGACCTCAAGTTCTCGACAGGCATCTCTCCGCAGGCGCTTGGGGTCATCATACCGGACACGTGTGCTGCCATCATCAAAGTTCTGCAGGAGGAGTATATTAAGGTAAGTTTCCCCCTTTTCCCCTCACAATCTGGCTGTAATAATGTGGGCAACTAACATTTATTTTTATTTCCCAGATATGCTGTGTGTTTATTAACCAACGTTCCCTTTTCTCCCTATGCATGTTGATATAAGCTTTCCATGTCTTTTTCTTGGCCTACCTGCATATTTGTCCCTTACCCAATATTAACCTGTCCAGCATGCTATCCTAGGGACAAACCCACCTTGCCAATTTTTAAAACAGGACTTTTTGGTTTTTGTGTTCCAACCCCCCCCCCCCTTAAAACTTTTTTAGTCCCTATCAGAGGGCTGTGGAGTCTCTTAATTAAGTGTCCCTATATATTTCATTACCCAAATTCTCCCTGCACATTTTCGAAATGCAATTTTAAGACTGTGAAGTAGCACAAGGATGCTTGTAGGATTATGTTTTCAATGTTTATGTGCCAAAGTACTAAATCTCTTTATTTGTTTGTCCCCACAGCTACCCTCCACACCACAGGAATGGCAGTCTGTGGCTTCCCAATTTGCCCAGCGGTGGGATTTCCCGAACTGCGGTGGAGCAATAGATGGGAAACACGTCCGCATAGTGCCCCCACCCCACTGGGGGTCCTACTATTATAACTACAAGGGTTATCATAGTATTGTGTTGATGGCGGTGGTGTCGGCACAGTATGAGTTTCTATATGTGGACGTGGGGAAGAACGGCGGGCTGTCTGATGGGGGAGTGTTCGCATGGACTGATTTCTATGATCGTCTCCAAGCTGGTGGTCTGGCATTGCCACCAGATGAAGATAATGTGGAAGGACTTCCGTTTGTGTTCCTAGCGGACGAGGCTTTCGGGCTTGGTCCTCACCTCATGCGGCCTTTTCCCCAGAGGACCCTCACCTCAGAGAGGAGGGTGTTTAATTATCGGTTGGCCAGGGCTCGGAGGGTAGTCGAGAATGCCTTTGGGACACTCACCAACCGGTTCCGCCTGTTCAGGACAGCGATACACTTGGCGGAATATAAATTGAACACCGTTGTATTTGCCTGCTGCATTTTGCACAACTTTTTACGCAGGCACTCCCAGACGTACCTACCCGACATCGGTTCTGAGGCAAGACTACCCTCAGATCCCCTTCCCGGGCTGGACACTGGTCGCGCTGGCTTGGCCACCCAATCAGCTCGTGAGGTACGCGACAAATATGTTGAGTACTTCATGGGTCGGGGGGCCATTGCTATGCCAGATCATATTTCTTTCTAATTCGGCCCCCAAAAGAAAGAAATATTCACAGAACTAATAAATAATTAGACCATTGGACTTATACAGTTGTTTGTCATTAATGCTTTTTCTCTTTTTATCTGTCTTCCTGGTTCTCAAACTAACTTCTGCACTTATAGTGCAAAATTTAGTTCTCCACTTTTAGTAAATAACCACATTTGCACATTATTCACTCATCTACAAACAGGGTATTGAGTCTAGAAATAAGAAGCCACTCCATTTTCCAATTTTGAGGTCAAGCTTTTTATTTTCTGCTTGTTCATGACCACACCAAATTTTTGTTTTTTTTAAAGTACTCCCTGCTTTTGGACTTAGGAGTCTACAATATTTTTAGTCCTTTTTGTATTAATTTTTTATGTTAACAAAAAATATTCTCAAGAATATACATTTTTAAACAAGTTCACAGTTTTGGTTATCAAATATATATATATCTATGTAAAAAAGAAATAGAACTATATATATATATATATATATATATATATATATATATATATATATATATATATATATATATATAATATGTCGTAAAACTTTTGCCAATAAACTCCAAAAATAGAGAGATATATATATCGAATTTTTTTGGTGGGGTGTTTACCGCCATTTTTTATTTTTTTTTTGCATTTATTTTTCGCCAAAAAATAAGATTTTTTTTTTTTGGACCTTTTTTTTCCCAAATAAATATTTTTTATTTTTGTAAAATATTTTTTTCATTTTTTTCGAAATTTTATCTTTTTCTATTTTTTAACAAATATATATTTATTTTCATTTTTTTTTTTTTCTTGTTTTAAATTTTTTTTATTTTGGAAATATGATTATATTTGTTTTTGATTTTGGTGTCAAATCTCGACTTCACTAAATTTAGGATTTTTAGAGATATATAATTAGATATATATATATATATATATATATATATATATATATTTTTTTGTTTGGTGTTTATTCTTTGATTGTTTATGGTCTAAACTTTATAGTATCCAAAAATTAACAAAATGGACTAACAAAAGAACTTAAACCTTATAAAAATATAAGAATTCACAACAGCAGTCAGTCATGGTGTGCTTTCCAAAATTTGAAAATGCACACATTCAGTGAAAAATCGCCAAATGTCATTGGTTCAACAGACAAATGGCCACATGTGCTATCTGACATCATGGGTGATCAATGTCTGTGTTTTGTGGGAGCAAACCCTTCCTCTCAACTACTTGAGGATGGAGGAGGGGGTTGGACCCACAAAGCACAGACACTAGATATTCTGTGATGGCAGATAGCACATGTTGGCACACTGTGTGTGCATCTTCAAATTTTGGCGTATTCATTATTAAAAAAGTAAAAATGGTTGTGGGGGCGGGGGATGTTTCAGTCTTTGACACGGCCCATCATGTCAATAATATTTTTAAAATTAGATTCGATGACCATCATTCTTTGCCGCATATTGTCCATTTCCGTGCTGCACTCCAAAAGGACATTTGTTACATTCTGTTCCATGACAACCATCCTTTCACGCATATTGTGCATTTCAGTGCTGCACTCCATTACCTGCTGAATAATTATAGCAGCACTTGCACGTGAAAAAATTGCAACACCATCTTCATCCCCTACAAAAAAAAAAAATGGGCAATCAAAACTAAAATATTTGATGAGGCCTATCTACATATGTTTTGCCAAATCAAGCTGGGGTGACACTGACCTGATTGTCTTCTCCTTTCCACCTCCACAACTTCGCCATCTTCGATCACTCCTCCTTCTTCAACCACCTCCCCATCATCTTCCACGACTCCTCCTTCTTTAACCACTTCCCCATCATCATCGACTCCTCCTTCATCCATCAATCCACCTTCTTTCAATTCGCCAAATTCTTCTTCCGCAACTTGCCCTTCATCTGCTATAAATTCTAAGTCCAAAATTACTTCTTCCTCCTCTCTTCCTTCCTCCTTTATTCCTTCCTCCTCTCCTTCCACATCCTCCTCTCCTTCCACATCCTCCTCTCCTTCCACATCCTCCTCTCCTTCCACATGGCGAGATGGAAGATTTTGGCCTTGTCTGGCCCTCTCTGCCTCCTCCAAATGCTGGCGACTTCTTTCCCCTAAATAACACAAAACAAAAGGTATACTCATCAGCACACAGATATTGGAGAGCAGAAATCGCATACATTGCTTAGAAGAGGCTTTCATTTATTTAGTTTTTTCTTTCACCAAACCTACATTTTTGACAGACTTCTATGGCAAGCTCTGATCCTGCCCCTTTTGAGCAAAGTGACACACATGGATGTCCCCCCTAAACTGTATTTCTGGGAGACCCTACCAAAAACGTTAATTTATTTTGGGAGACACAGGTGCTCTGCATTGCAGATGGGAAAACATCTGCTTTATTAGCACTGTTTTTAGAAAGAATCCTGTTTGCCTTTCACATTCTCTTAATTTGATTTTTCTAAACTAGCTTTTACACAATGTTTACAAACAAAGTTTTTGGCCAGTGAGCCATGTCCATGTGTGTTGTTCCTGGAATAACCTTGCATTTCTGAGAAACGATGTGATGTTACGCGGTTTACTAAGAACACTATTTGTAAATAGGTAGGTATTTACGTTAGAAAAAATAAATGACAACATGTCTTCAAAAGTACAAGCAGGCCAAGGAGGCAGATGGTGAAATATACATGGCAACACATTCTTGCAGACAATCCCCCCCCCCCAACCCCAAAAAAATTTACTTACTTTTACGCAGAATTTTAAGGATCTTCTTCATCTGATGTGGCTCCCTCAATTTTAAGTCGGACCAGCGTTTCCTCAGCTGTTCTTTGGACCTGGTGATCCCAAACATCCTCTGCATTCTCCTCGCCACCTTGTCCATAATGTGTGCCTTTCGGCGGTTAGGGGTCTTGTATGGCCCTAATTCACCATCATAGTCCTTCCTCCGCATGATGGAAACTAACTCCACCATTTCCTCGAACCGCATATTAGTGGCTTTGTATCTTCTTTGCCTGGATCGGGACGTCCCTGCCTCTGTCCCTTCACTTGCGGCCTGAGAGCATCGTGCCCGCTCGTGTGACATCGCCATCTTTCCTTTCCCACAGAGATTATGGGCGGGGAAAAGAGGAAATGTTCCGCCATGGGCGGAGACGAGGGCGGCGTTTCATACATACAGTGTAGAGAATGCAAACAACGTGTTTACGTAGGTTACGCGGAGAATATTTGAGCGCATCCAGAACATACACAGTTAACGCCATATTTCCGAAACACATTGATTAGGGGCATGGCAAAGCTGACAAAGGCGGCGTTTCATACATACGCGGAGTGTATAAAAGGCGCACGCTGTGATTACGCAGGTTACGCGGTAATTAGGCGAGCGTGAGAAACGAGGAGCGAGAGACAGGAAGGTAAGGAAATTCAAAATGGGATCAGCAGAGGCCTAGAAAATGGAGAGCCATGGGATGGGGGTTTGGTCTGTTGGTTGCACCCTTTTTAAGCTATTCTGTCTCTTGAGTACCACAATGTTATTTTGGTATCCAAATGCTTTTGGACACCTCACAAAATAGAGATGTGAACAATGCTGTACCTCATTTTAAAGTTTTTGAATGGTGTATTCTGATCAGGCCAAGTATTGTTCAGTGTTGGTTGTACAGAGGTCATTAGGAAGTGTCTTTTATGTCATCCATTCTCAGGGGCAGGAGATCTACACATGAAAGAGTGCCTAGATGAATGCTCTCATTTGTAAGCATTGTTTAGGTTTCTATATTAAAATTAGTTACTGCAATGTTACCAATGGGTCTGCATGTAGCAAATCAATGTTTGGTACAACAAATGCGGCCGAGCTGGCCATCATTTTTACAACAAGAGAGACTGTGTTTGTAATTAGATATAGGTCAAAAATTTGGAGACACATATTATATCAAGGTCAACGCTAATCCTTTTTAATATCTATTTTTATTCGGTTTATGTTTTGCTAATCTAGACTCAAAAATCAAATAAGAAAATAAGGCCGGGAAATGGACCTCCTCCAAACTAAGGAAGCAATAGAGGCCTTACTAGAAAAATTTGAGGACACGCCCATCCTGTGGGATTCCAAAAACTCTTTATATTGCAATAAAGATGTACGAGCGGCAGCACTAGAGGAGCTAGCAAACTATATGCAAACATGGGTGCCAGGATGCACTGCCAACATGGTGAAGGATAAACTTGCCAACCTGAGAAGCACATATAGAAGAGCATACAAAGCTAATAAATCTAAAAAATCAGGAGCAGCAGCAACACAAGCAAAGGAACCCAAACTGTGGTATTACAAACAGATGGCTTTTTTGCGTAAGGAAATGCAGGGCAGGAAATCGATGTCTAGTCTTGCTTCCAACCTTCCCTCCACGCTACATTCCAGCGGACATTCCCCAGATGACCACAGCCCTGCAGAGTCGGAAGAAGAGGGCCTGGCTGACAGAGATGCAGATCTGCCACCCTTCGATGAGGAGGTATAGTAGTTTCCTCTATATTTCTGGCGTAAATATTTATTGGTGGATTAATGAGTTGATATTGTAAAAGAAAAGCCAAGCTGGGAAAACCAAAAAAAAAGGTCGCCAGACTCATAGGTGTCAGGGATGACAACTGCAGGGGTCAGAAGGAGAGTCTATTCAAGTTATAATGAACCTAAAATAATAAAAGAAAAACATGAAAATGAGTGTGTTTTGATTTGGCTAAATAGTAAAACATGTCCCTTTTTTTGACACAGGAAGAAGAGATCAGCCAGGAGGTGGTAGATCCTCCCGTCTCTGTCAGCCAGGAGGAGGCCGGGGTCAGTGGCAGCCAGGAGGAGGCCGGGCCCAGTGGCCTGCAGCAGGTCCCCCCGCCCA
Organism: Rana temporaria; assembly: GCF_905171775.1. Classification (NCBI taxonomy): domain Eukaryota; kingdom Metazoa; phylum Chordata; class Amphibia; order Anura; family Ranidae; genus Rana; species Rana temporaria. Next base: position 95,805,319 of record NC_053499.1, read on the forward strand.
GGACAACCACCAGCAGCCAGTCTTCTCCCCCCCAGGTGAGGCCATCAGGCCGAAGGAGGCAGTTGAGGCCTGTGGAGGAGGCAAGCCTCTGCATGATCCAGGAGGCAAGCGCCATCATGAGGGCCCCCCTCAACCCCACAGAGGCCTTCAGTGCCTCCTTGGCACACAATTTAAATGAAGGGGAGGAGGACCAGAGAAGACTGGCAAAGGCCCTGATGAACCAGGTCCTTTGGTGGATGCAGAAGGGCCTGCTGACCCCAGACACTGGGCTATGTGAACACCATCCTCCTGCTGCCACATCGACCCCACCTGCAAGAGCCCGTGTAAGATCCGCTGGAAGGCAGCCTGGAGGGAAGGTTGGAAAGAGGAGGAAACGGTGATTCCCTGCCTTCCATTTCCTTCCACACAAAGGACATATTGTTTGGCCTACCACAGTTTGGGTTCCTTTGGTTCTGTGCTGCTGCTTCAGATTTTTTTGTTTGCCTCCTGAGGTTTGGTAGTTTATGCGAGTTTGCATATAGTTTGCTATCTGTTCTAGTGCTGCCGTTCTGTTTTTTTTTTGGATGACATTTGCCAAAATAAATGGCTTTTTGCTTTCATTTGAAAAGCTGTCTATTGTTTGTTATACTGTGGGGATTATTAGGCAGCAAACCTTAAAAAAAAATCCTATGGGTCATTTACAAAGGACACAAACTCCTTGGGGGGGGGGGTACATTTGGTGTGCCAACATGGTTAAATATTGTAAAAAAAAAAAAAAAAAAAAATGCACAAAAAAAAAAAAAAAACATGTAAGAACAAAATGAACAACATGGTGACATAACTAGAAACACACCCAAAAAAAAAAAGAAGATGAACATACCTTTACAAATTTAAATTTAAAAAATATGGAAGACCACCAACAAAAACACACGTCTGGCCTAGAAAACATAAGCAAGAAATGTCACATTTCAGTATGGGACAACTCAGTTGAAATTGCATCAGCAAGAGAACGGGGTTATTCTAGCAAGAGAAGAATTAAGAAAACGAGGCAATAAACTGTTGTTTATTGCGCCGTTTTAAGACATTGTTCTCTTGCTAGAATAAAAGCTTTCAAATGACGAATGTGCCATATCCCAAACAAACGCGAGTTTTACCTGAACGAGCGCTCCCGTCTCCTCATTTTGAGTGAGCATGCGCGGGGTTTTTGTACGCTGCTTTTGTGTACAGACGACCGAAGATGTCCGAGCGGACACGATTCCAGCGGACTGTGTTAAAGCAAGACCAGGAAACAGTTGTTCGTTGGGAAACGGTCTGGCCGACGAATGTTTGCTGGAATCCTGTCCGTTACTGCCTACACACGATCGAACATGTCCGCTGAAACTGGTCCGCGGACCAGTTTCAGCAGACATGTTTGGTCGTGAGTACGGGGCCTTAGAGTTACAAAGGAACCTGTGACTCCTTTCAGCGTACAACTCCCTGTCACCCATTGAGTCTGTTATGGGATAAGCCAAGACATTTCCAATAGGAAAACATAAAAAAAAGTTAACAAAACGTTAAAGGGGTTGTAAAGGAATTTTTTTTTTTCATAATAAGCATCCTTTACCTGCAGACATTCCTCTTTCACTTCCTTGTTCGTTTTTGCTCAGAAGTTGCTCTATTTCTTCTCTGTTCTGTTCACTTCCTGCTTGTCTGATTTTACTGACCATCGTGAAGGGAGGCTTTACTGCGGTGGTCAGTAACGTGCTCGCCCCCTCCTGGGAACTACATCTGTGCGGTTGTTACATGTTGTACATGTTAGAGACTTCAAGGAGGTGTGAATTGCTGGGCGTGCCGCAGTTCATACTGGGAAATGTAGTTCTTACATGAACGAGCGATGCAAACCAGGAGGTGAATGAGAGAACCGAAACTAGAACGCCAGAGGTGATATAGATGAAGGAATTTAATAGGTGTTTACTTGTTTTTTTAACAGAATCATTACACTATTCTGTCTGTCTACCTTGCAGACGTTAATTTTAGGCAAAACATTTTTTTCCTTTACAACTCCTTTAACAAAAATACTAGGGTGCTTTAGTGCTTCCCTAATAACTTGGGCCTATTAGTACCTCACAGAAAATATAGCCATCTCTTTTTCTGCAACACAGGTGAGATAAGTTAGTGATGCTGTCTGTTAGGCAGTGTTCACACTACCTGCGGCCGCGGCACACAGCAGGAGTCCGGTGCATCCCTGTACAACGTTTCAGGTCTGAATCTGTCCGAATTTTTGGCTGAATTTGCATCTGAAAAAAAAATCTAAGGCACACAGGACCCTTTTCCAGTGCGCTCCACGGCCAACAGCTCCATTGAGAGCCGGCTACTGTCTTCTGTAATGCGAATCGGATGCAGTGGAAAACCGCATCCAATTTGCATCAGTGTGAACCCAGCCTTAAGCAACATTTTTTTTATTTGCCAAATTAAGAATAATATGTGCTGGAGAATTAACAGAATGTGAACAATAGTGCTTAATTAGCTCATCTGCAAGTGGAAGATGCAACAAGAATTCAAATCCAAGCATATTCTGGGCAACTGTGAGTTACAGTTATGTTCACTTCCATTGCCCTGCTCTATGCCTGTAATATGTAACTTATATCCTAGTTGCTGAAGGTCACTGCTATAATTAAACACCAGAAGGACACACTAAATATGATATGCACCATCTGAACTAACCTCTTTTTGTCTGTACTAAACCAAAGATAACCCCCAACTGATACGGCGCATTATTTTTTTTCATGATAAATCAATGTCTAACAAAGTATCCTATTTATTATTATGCATTCCATGCATTTTGCTTTGGTGCAGTGCTAGTGAACTAGCTCGGCTTCACCTTTACACAATCATGTCAGTCATTTCAATTGAATTTGGGAAGCTATTGAATTTTGGCTAGCATTGCATGTAAACTCAATACTCCTATCTTCCATCACCCCTTAACCTTCTGTATAATCTGCCTCCTGAGGCCCTGCCTATAGGCTATTTTGTTTTGTAGGAGGGGCAGCAGCAGGGTGTGCTTTCTGGAGGAGCTGAAGCAGAAAGTCACTCTGAAGATTGTTACCTCCACTTTGCTTCACACCAGCAGTCAATCCCTAGCTTTTTCCACTTTTAAACCCTTATTGACAGAACCATGTCCCGACCTCTTACTGACCAGGAGAAGCGAAAGCAGATCAGTGTTCGAGGTTTAGCTGGAGCAGAGAATGTTTCTGAGCTCAAAAAGAATTTCAATCGCCACTTACACTTCACACTTGTGAAGGATCGCAATGTAGCTAACCCTCGAGACTACTACTTTGCCTTAGCCCACACAGTGCGTGATCATCTAGTGGGTCGGTGGATCCGAACACAACAGCATTACTATGAACATGATCCTAAGGTGAGTTGCACTTTGAACAGGTAACTGTATTCAATAAAGCTTGAGAGTCTTGATACTTTGGTACTGTTCATACTGTTTTCAATGAACACTTTCTTACTTTGTATTGAACACTAAACATTTTTTGCTGTCTTTAGTCCTATAGACTTAAAGCATCTGATTTGCCAAAATTTGCTGTCTTTCCTCTTATAGATTTAAATGTCTGATTTATCAAGCCTCATGCACACTGGACGTTGGCTCAATGTACACGGGGCACTTTTACAACAGCTCCTAAATAAGGATGAGCTCCGGCGTGTTCGCACAGTCCATGTGCAGAGCCCGCCAGGAAGTCTGCACCGTGCTGCGCTAATCACAGGCAGGGAGACATTTCCCGATGCTCGGCTGCAGAGATCGGGAAATGTCTCCCTGCCTGTAATTAGCGCAGCGCATTGCCGACTTCCTGCGGGCTCTGCACATGGACTGTACGAACACGCCAGAGCACATCCTTACTCCTAAATGATTATACACGATACGCTTTTACAACTGCTCCTAAATGATAAAACTTGACAGATAGTAACCCACGTTTAAAATGTCTGTTTTGCCGCATTTAGAAGCGTTTCAATAATAAAAAAAAATGTAAGTGCCCAAAAATGAAAAACGCCTATAAACGAAATGCTGCTAAATGCGGGTTTACTGTGTTTAGTCGCGTTTGGCGTCTGAAACGTGGAAATTTTCTGCATCTGAACCCATTTTATTGCTTTCAAAGAAACACTGTACTGCCTAAAAATGGCAAAGAAGGAGACTGTGTACATGGTCACAGGATAACATTGAATGAGTTCAGGGGCAGCTGGAAAAAGCATCCAACTGCCTCTGAACGTACGTTTAGCAGCATCCCGTGTACATGGGGCCTAAGGCCCCATGCACACGAGACGCTGGTAAACGCATGTTTAGAGGCAGTTGGACAGCTTTTTCAACTGCCCCTGAACACATTCAATGTTATCCTATGTGTCCATGCACACAGTCAAGTTTTTCAGCATTTTTCGGCAGTTGCGTTTATCCTCGTTTTTTCAGAAGCAAAAAAATGGGTTCAGACGCAAAAGTTTCCACGTTTCAGACGCAAAACGCAGCTAAACGCGGAAAAACGTGGTACCGGCGTTTTGCCGTGATTTCGTTTATAGGCGTTTTTAAAGGTGACCTATTTTTTTACATTAGAAATCTCAAAGATGATGGCAAATGATGAAAAACCATTAAAAAAACTGCATTGCATGGTGGACAAGACACAACTTGTGGCAGGTGACGTGACAAGTGGACAATTTACAACTTGTGGCAAGTGGACAATCCACAACTTGTGGCAAGTGGACACTCCACAACTTGTGGCAGGTGACATGGCAGGTTATGTGACCAGGTGATGTGGAAAGTGGATATTCCACAACTTGTGGCCAAGTGACATGGTCAGGTGACGTGGCCAGTGGACATTCCACAACTTGTGGCAGGTGATGTGGCAAGTGGACAATCCACAACTTGTGACAGGTGACATGGCCAGTGGACAATCCACAACTTGTGGCCAGGTGACGTGGCAAGTGGACAATCCACAACTTGTGGCAGGTGATGTGGCCAGTGGATGTGGCCAGTGGACAATCCACAACTTGTGGCAGGTGACGTGGCCAGGTGATGTGGCCAGTGGACAATCCACAACTTGTGGCAGGTGACGTGGCCAGGTGATTTGGCAAGTGGATAATCCACAACTTGTGGCAGGTGACGTGGCAAGTGGACAATCCACAACTTGTGGCCAGTTGACATGGCAGGTGACATGGCCAGTGAACAATCCACAACTTGTGGCCAGGTGACGTGGCCAGGTGACGTGGCCAGGTGACGTGGCAAGTGGACAATCCACAACTTGTGGCAGGTGACGTGGCCAGGTGACGTGGCAGGTGACGTGGCCAGTGGACAATCCTCAACTTGTGGCAGGTGGCGTGGCCAGGTGATTTGGCAAGTGGATAATCCACAACTTGTGGCAGGTGATGTGGCCAGTTGACGTGGCAGGTGACATGGCCAGTGAACAATCCACTACTTGTGGCAGGTGACGTGACCAGGTGACATGGCCAGGTGACGTGGCAAGTGGACAATCCACAACTTGTGGCAGGTGGCATGGCCAGTGGACAATCCACAACTTGTGGCCAGGTGATGTGGCAGGTGACACGGCCAGGTGACGTGGCAAGTGGACAATCCACAATTTGTGGCAGGTGATGTAGGCAGGTGATGTGGCCAGTGAACAATCCACAACTTGTGGCAGGTGACGTGGCCAGGTGATTTGGCAAGTGGATAATCCACAACTTGTGGCAGGTGACGTGGTCAGGTGACATGTCAAGTGGACAATTCACAACTTGTGGCAGGTGACGTGGCCAGTTGACGTGACGTGGCAGGTGACGTGGCAAGTGTACAATCCACAACTTGTGGTAGGTGACGTGGCCAGGTGATGTGGCAGGTGACGTCACGTGGCCAGTGGACAATCCACAACTTGTGGCAGGTAACATGGCCAGGTGACGTGGCAAGTGTACAATCCGCATCTTGTGGCAGGTGACGTGGCAAGTGGACAATCCACAACTTGTGGCAGGTGACATGGCCAGGTGATTTGGCAAGTGGATAATCCACAACTTGTGACAGGTGATGTGGCCAGGTGACGTGGCAAGTGGACAATCCACAACTTGTGGCAGGTGTTGTGGTCAGGTGACGTGGCAAGTGGACAATTCACAACTTGTGGCAGGTGACGTGGCCAGTGGACAATCCACAACTTGTGGCCGGTGATGTGGCAGGTGATGTGGCCAGGTGACGTGGCAGGTGATGTGGCCAGGTGATGTGGCAAGTGGACAATCCACAACTTGTGGCAGGTGACGTGGCCAGGTGACATGGCAGGTGACGTGGCCAGTGGACAATCCACAACTTGTGGCAGGTGACGTGGCCAGGTGATTTGGCAAGTGGATAATCCACTTGTGGCAGGTCACGTGACAAGTGGACAATCCACAACTTGTGGCAGATGTCGTGGTCAGGTCACGTGGCAAGTGGACAATCCACAACTTGTGGCAGGTGACGTGGCCAGGTGACATGGCAAGTGGACAATCCACAACTTGTGGCAGGTGATGTGGCCAGGTGACATGGCCAGTGGACAATCCACAACTTGTGGCAGGTGTTGTGGTCAGGTGACATGGCAAGTGGACAATTCACAACTTGTGGCAGGTGACGTGGCCAGTGGACAATCCACAACTTGTGGCCGGTGATGTGGCAGGTGATGTGGCCAGGTGACGTGGCAGGTGATGTGGCCAGGTGATGTGGCAAGTGGACAATCCACAACTTGTGGCAGGTGACGTGGCCAGGTGACATGGCCAGTGGACAATCCACAACTTGTGGCAGGTGACGTGGCCAGGTGATTTGGCAAGTGGATAATCCACTTGTGGCAGGTCACGTGACAAGTGGACAATCCACAACTTGTGGCAGATGTCGTGGTCAGGTCACGTGGCAAGTGGACAATCCACAACTTGTGGCAGGTGACGTGACCAGGTGATGTGGCCAGGTGACATGGCAAGTGGACAATCCACAACTTGTGGCAGGTGATGTGGCCAGGTGACATGGCCAGTGAACAATCCACAACTTGTGGCAGGTGTTGTGGTCAGGTGACGTGGCAAGTGGACAATTCACAACTTGTGGCAGGTGACGTGGCCAGTGGACAATCCACAACTTGTGGCCGGTGATGTGGCAGGTGATGTGGCCAGGTGACGTGGCAGGTGATGTGGCAAGTGGACAATCCACAACTTGTGGCAGGTGACGTGGCCAGGTGACATGGCAGGTGACGTGGCCAGTGGACAATCCACAACTTGTGGCAGGTGACGTGGCCAGGTGATTTGGCAAGTGGATAATCCACTTGTGGCAGGTCACGTGACAAGTGGACAATCCACAACTTGTGGCAGATGTCGTGGTCAGGTCACGTGGCAAGTGGACAATCCACAACTTGTGGCAGGTGACGTGGCCAGGTGATGTGGCCAGGTGACATGGCAAGTGGACAATCCACAACTTGTGGCAGGTGATGTGGCCAGGTGACATGGCCAGTGGACAATCCACAACTTGTGGCAGGTGGCGTGGCCAGGTGACATGGCAGATGACATGGCAAGTGGACAATACACAACTTGAGGCAGGTGACGTGGCCTGGTGATGTGGCAGGTGACGTGGCCAGGTCACGTGGCCAGTGGACAATCCACAACTTGTGGCAGGTGACGTGGCCAGGTGACATGGCAGGTGATGTGGCCAGGTGTTGTGGCAGGTAACGTGGCCAGGTGACATGGCAGGTGACGTGGACAATCCACAACTTGTGGCAGGCGACGTGGCCAGGTGATTTGGCAAGTGCATAATCCACTTGTGGCAGGTGACGTGGCAAGTGGACAATCCACAACTTGTGGCAGGTGACGTGGCCAGTTGACGTGGCAGGTGACGTGGCCAGTGGACAATCCACAACTTGTGGCAGGTGACGTGGCCAGGTGATGTGGCAGGTGACGTGGCCAGGTGACGTAGCAAGTGGACAATCCACAACTTGTGGCAGGTGACGTGGCCAGGTGACATGGCAGGTGACGTGGCCAGGTGACGTGGCCAGTGGACAATCCACAACTTGTGGCAGGTGTCGTGGTCAGGTGACATGGCCAGTGGACAATCCTCAACTTGTGGCGTGGCCAGGTGATTTGGCAAGTGGATAATCCACAACTTGTGGCATGTAATGTGGCAAGGTGACATGGCAAGTGGACAATCCACAACTTGTGGCAGGTGATGTGGCCAGTTGACGTGGCAGGTGACATGGCCAGTGAACAATCCACAACTTGTGGCAGGTGACGTGACCAGGTGACATGGCCAGGTGACGTGGCAAGTGGACAATCCACAACTTGTGGCAGGTGGCATGGCCAGTGGACAATCCACAACTTGTGGCCAGGTGATGTGCCAGGTGATGTGGCAGGTGACACGGCCAGGTGACATGGCCAGGTGACGTGGCAAGTGGACAATCCACAATTTGTGGCAGGTGATGTAGGCAGGTGATGTGGCCAGTGAACAATCCACAACTTGTGGCAGGTGACGTGGCCAGGTGATTTGGCAAGTGGATAATCCACAACTTGTGGCAGGTGACGTGGTCAGGTGACATGTCAAGTGGACAATTCACAACTTGTGGCAGGTGACGTGGCCAGTTGACGTGACGTGGCAGGTGACGTGGCAAGTGTACAATCCACAACTTGTGGTAGGTGACGTGGCCAGGTGATGTGGCAGGTGACGTGGCCAGGTGACGTGGCAAGTGGACAATCCACAACTTGTGGCAGGTGACGTGGCCAGGTGACGTGGCCAGTGGGCAATCCACAACTTGTGGCAGGTGGCGTGGCCAGGTGACGTGGCAGATGACGTGGCAAGTGGACAATTCACAACTTGAGGCAGGTGACGTGGCAAGTGACACGCTAAATACACGTACACTGCTGCTCTCTCAGCTGCTCTGGTCTCACAAAATGGCTGAAATGGTTAAATAATACTGTTTTTTGAGCTTAGGGAGGGTCTTATGATGTTTCTTAACCAAACGCTTATAAACGCAATAAAACGCTGTGAAATTCGCGGCAAAAACGGGCGTTTTAAACACCGGTTTTTGCGTTTGAAAACTTGTGTTTAGATGAGTTTGCATTTGCATCTCGTGTGCATGGGGCCTAACTCGTGTTTATCAGCGTTTCATTTATAGCCTAAAATAAAGCTAAAAAACACCAGTAGCTATGCAGTGAGTTTTTAAACTTTTTTCAATGTTTTTGCAATTGAGTTTGTTAGCGTTTTTTTGCATTTTTCCCACGTTAACGTCATTTTTATTTTTTATTTTTAATGGATCACAAACGTTAAAAAACGTTGTTGAGCGACGTTTTTGAGCATTTATCGACGTTTATCGAGCATTTTTACACCTTAAAAACGTCTCTCAAAACCCACTAGTTTTGTGTTTTTTCTATTGCTCAAAAACGCCACTGCCCAAAACTGCTGATAACAGCCTTTGGGTGCATGGACACATATAGCTAGATTCACATAGAGTTAGGCCGGCGTATTAGTAGATACGCCGACCTAACTCGGAATCTGCGCCGTCCTAAGTTTAAGTGTATTCTCAAACAGAGATACACTTAAACCTATCTAAGATACGACAGCTTGCGCCGTCGTATCTTAGGGTGCAATATTTAGGCTGGCCGCTAGGTGGCGCTACCATTGCGTTCGGCGTAGAATATGTAAATCACTAGATACGCCAATTCTGGAACGTATATCCGCCCGTCGCAGTAAAGATACGCCGTTTACATAAGGCATTTTCAGGCGTAAAGTTATATCATCAAATAGCTGGACTAGTAATGTTAAGTATGGCCGTCGTTCCCATGTCGAAATTTGAAAATTTTTACGTAGTTTGCGTAAGTCGTCCGTGAATAGGGCTGGACGTAATTTACGTCCACTTCAAAACCAATACGTCCTTGCGGCGTACTGGGATATGTACACAGACGGTGCATGCGCCGTTCTTAAAAACGTCAATCACGTCGGGTCACAGTTAATCAACATAAAACATTCCCCCCACATCCTCATTTGAATTTGGCGCGCTTACGCCGGCCTATTCATGCTACGCCACCGTAACTTAGCAGGCAAGTACTTTGTGATAAACAGAAAATGTAGCACTAACAAACTCAAAAATATATAGTACCAAGTGAGGTAACAACACTCATAATGTAAGAGCATATATGTGGACTACTGACATGAATAAAAGTAGCTCTGTTCTTTTTCTTCTTTTTCAACATGTGTTTTTAAGCCAGTAGACAAGGTAGTGTATTCAGGATTTGTACTAGACGGTGCAAGCTTATCCCTGATCTCTCTTATTTCCTTATCTAATAGAGAGAGCCTTGCCTGCTTTCTCTCTACCAGGAAAGTGATCAGTTTTAAGCCTGCATCATTGAAATATTTGTACCATAGATCAATGTCAAGTTCGCCCTGTTGTGGGAATAAATCCCATCTCAGGCCTCTAGGGACCATCTGTTCCTTAATATATTGGTCTAGGAAAGCAATATCCCATTGGAGATGCACCTCCGAGACCATTACATTTTTTAGGCGTATGAATAAACCACTTATCTCACTATCTCCAGTACTGGAGGTGAAAACCCCTTGAGGATTAAAGGACCTTGATGCCCTATATTCAAAAACATCCATTGTAATCACAAAGGAATGAGAAGCAGCAGTGATAATGTGTCAGAACAAAGAATAAAAATAAAGAAAAAACTGCGCTAATTCAGAAAAAAGGTGCCAAGCTGCTACATACAAACAAACAAAGCCAGAAAAATGATAAACAGAAAATGTAGCACTAACAAACTCAAGAATATATAGTACCAAGTGAGGTAACAACACTCATAGTGTAAGAGCATATATGTGGACTACTGACATGAATAAAAGTAGCTCAAACGGTGCTCAATATAAAAGGAAAAGTTGTAAAGTCTATATCTTAAAGTTGAATGAACATCAATTGGGTAATTGGTGCAGGGAAACAGGTGAGCTGCTATCCAGTAATTGAGATGCAACAGGTATACAAGTTGTCTGTAGAACTCTATGAAGATCACAATCACATCAAGGTATGGAGTGGGTATAAACACGCTTACCAGATGGGTTGGACTCTACTACTGTACAGCAAAGAGTCAACCAGACATTGTGGTCTTTGGAAACCGGGACCACTGAAACCGGACTAGGACCATGAGCAGGACTGGAACTCCAATGGAATGGACAACAGGAACCAGCAGTGCTTGAATGGTGTATTGCGTCAACACCACAAACTCTGAATACGATCCTTGGACCATCAGTCAGGAGGTGCAGGCAGAGGATGTAGCTAAATGTCCAAAGAAGCCATAGGGTGGATGATATAAAATGGAAAAAGGAACTCCAATAGTGCAGGTCAATTAAAACCAAAAAGGTTTATTTATAAAAGTCATAAATAAAATATGACATAGGTAAAAGTGATCACGTACAAGAATAGCAATGTGGGGTGTTCAATAGCAATACCCGGCGCGTTTCGGCTAAGTAAGCCTTCAACAGGGGCATAAGGATGCACCCCCACATTACTCGCTTAAATACACATAATGGTTACAAGGCCCTCCCCCAACAGGGTGGCGCCTTGAAACAGAATATGATGTAACAAGTATGCATTGTAACAAACATATACACCAAATGGGTACTGATTGGCGGGCCCTACCTAAGTACCACCCCACGCTTAAGGACAAATGTCACTAAGACAAGTAAAACAGAAATTGTGGGCATAAAATGTCAAACAGATCCAAAGCAGCTGCTTAAAGGTTAAAACATATGTAAAACAAAGCAGAAAAAGAAACAGGCTCCAATAGAGTCTATAGCAAGCTCTGCAGCAGCGCTGCAAACAGTGCGTTTGTGAGGATCAAACAGTCAGTTTAGTGAGATGATTCAAATGGTAGTGCTGAGTGCTCCTTTCACCAAAAGAGGGGGATGTTCACCACGTGGGGGGATTCCTGATCCCCTTTGGGGATTAAACTCACCAGAGCCCAAGAGTATATCAGCATAAACATTCAAATTCTCCTCCGATCTCTCCGATCAATGTTGTCACAGTGTGTGGTGTCCCAAACTTGGTACTCGTAACCTCATCGGCAGTTGCAAGAGATAGAGTCCCACACAAGATGTAACTTAACCAGTTGCAAAATGTTTACTTGAAAAGAATAGAACAGTTGTTATACAAACAAACTGTGCACAGATCCCTCAATGAGGGAAAAATTGATCGGTCAATACATCAAACTCCACCTCACGGCAGTCTCCTCAATGTCTCCTGATACCAACGGGTGTGAACCTGATGGCTGAATGTAGTACCTGGAAGGTCTCAAGCCAGGGAAACAAGAGGGACAAAAGAGGGCCTCCAATGGTGTAGTATAAAGTAAAATAGGACATTTATTGAAAACAAGTTGTGCTTACATAAAAACCATAAAAACGAGCATGTAAACAAACAGTGGCGTCCTCTGTGCCGTCTCATGTCACTCCTGGTGTACGTCTTGTCCTACGGCCAATCCCTACGCGTTACGAAACTGTCTTGTTTCTTCGTCTCTGTTTCAGACGAAGAAACGAGACAGTTTCGTAACTGTCTCGTTTGATCCTCACAAACGCACTGTTTGCAGCGCTGCTGCAGAGCTTGCTATAGACTCTATTGGAGCCTGTTTCTTTTTCTGCTTTGTTTTACATTGTAACAAACATAATGAAATAAATAAAATAAAAAGAGCAATAGTTCTCCAATCAAATATGCATTAAACACTGATACCGCATGCATCACATACATATACAGTAAATATCAACATAGTGCATATATCATGTCAATCAAGACAAATAGTCTGCAACACTTTGTAATTCAGCTAAAGATAGCATGGATTATACTGTGTCACCAGACAGGGAAACTCTCTAATTGGTGTGTATGGGGACACTGCGCCGCCATGATGTATTATGAACATTTCACATTTAATACAGCGCCGCAACGGAGCATCCACAAACTGCCACCTGTAAATGGCAGCGCTCATACTTGGAGCTATGAAGTCCCCCATAAGTGTATTCACAAATGGGGAACAGCCCCGCATTTTCGCTGATCATTACAGCGCTGGTACAAGCAGACCGCGCATGCACCAATCAGGCGAGACGAGGGCGTGGCGCAGAGCCGCGCCAGCCAATCGGCAGGCACCTCTAGATGACCCCCGCACCAATCAGATGTGCGATAGCGTGCACACCAATAAGGTGTCGAGGGGCGAGCCTTGTAGCCGCGCTGACCAACAAGCAGCCAGACATCTCCCCACACCATCGGAGGGCGGGCATACGTCACGCAACCGCGGCCTCCAATCGGCAAACGCCGTGGGGCTGGCAGCGCGTCATGCAACGAAACCCCGCCTACCGATCGGAGGAATCATAACAATTCACTCAGACTTACAGGCTGTAACAGCCTGAAACTCTCGGATGCACCTAATGGACAAAGTGACACCAAACCTCAAAACGGAGCCATAGATGCCAAGTGCTCCAACAAATCAGGCACTATAATAAATATGTCTCTAACTTGAGATGCGGCACCGACCAATTGGGCATGGAGGAGAGTGCTAGATACTTTCACATATAAAAACTAAAAAAAAAGGGGAGTGTCAAAAAGGTTAGTAAAAAAAAAAAAAGGGTTACACGCAATGCAAGGGTGACCTCAATTGGCCCACCCAGACTGGGACAACAAAGGCCACCAATGATGCAGTGCTGCGATCTGAAAAACTAATAAAAATAATCATTGTGGCGGAGAAACAACATGGATAACAAATAACAACCACATTGAGTCTGCACCCACAAATGATGAAAATGAATAGACATGAGACCACAAAGTGTCTAGAAATATGGGACTATCCCACACCCATAGATCCATGACAGATAGAGATAGGCATGGAAACGAGTGCAAAAAAATGAAAGCAAAAAAAAGGGAGATACAAAAATACCACTATACACTATATACACTATATGGACACACGAACTCAAGGTGTTCAACCCTGGTTAATGAAACAATTGACGTCCCAGTCAACGTTCATGCCATGTGGGGTATAGCATCTGAGCTTGTGTATCCAAAAGGTCTCGAGACGCCCCTTATTCTGGAGTCGCCTCTCCAATGGGGGACGAATCTGTCAATCACCTGAAACAATGATCCCTTGGGATCAGAGTCATGGTGTTCGAGATAGTGCCGTGACACAGTGTGTTTAGGGCAACCCTTTCTGATTTTCGCTATATGCTCATTGACTCTAATAGAAAAATTTCTTATGGTCCGTGCCACATATTGAAATTTGAAAGGACATGTTATGAGGTATATAAGAAGGCCAGTATGGTGGCCTGAGTTTATGGGAGGAGCCCGGAGGGTATTTAAGCAGCCCACTCACACATGCTCTTTGTCGGTTCAGTGTGCAGTACTACACGTCACTGGGCCGACTCTTCCCAGCTCACCTCATGTCCGTGAGTCTGCGCATTCAATCGCATTCGACATCGCAAGCGCTTTGCGGCTTTTCCCTTCATGGTCTTCGCCGGCGGTTCCCGCTTACTGTCACAGGTATGATTCAAACCTTTTCGTATCTTGTGCAATCTTACAATTCGTTATGCTTCCTATCCTGCATCCCTTTTGGGAAAAAATCTGCCTGAGTTACTTTTGCTTATGTTCCAACATCATTCTGCTCAGGCATAATACATTTGCAACTTCCTTCTGCCAAACATAAGATTCATTTGTAAATCCATTTGGAGATTGACATGTGTTTGTATGGGTTCTTTGGCAGATTGAGGTGGTAATTGGACTCACATGGTGCCTTCTCTGCTCTTGATTAGCCTGGGGGGATGGGTGGTTGGTAGGTGTTCGGTTTCAAAGCAAGGGGTAGCATACACTCTACAACCAATTCGTATCAGATTCGTTCAATACTCCTTACTATCAATTCGTATCGGATTCATTTCATGCATTTTACAACCATTTTGTATCAGATACATTGCATACTTTCTACCGTTGTCATTCATTGTTTCCCCCATGTCGTGTGTTTTAGTTCCCGCTGCGGAACTTACGAATTGCTTGTACACGGCTCTTCTCTCTCATTTATTTACCAAAGTTATTGCCTGTGTGTCATGCATGGCACCACACCACACTCTTGGGATGTGTTGCACATCCACTCCAGTCCAAAGCAAACCCAGTCGCACGTTCACTGTCCCAGGTAGGATTCGTTAGCTTGTTTGTCATGTCAAATTCGTGGCCACTCATGGTGCCACCTGTACCATATGTTTGGTTCCCACAGTGGAGCTTACAAAGCATTGATACGTACTTCTTGTGTTCTATTTTCTACACCAAACCTCGTTGTTTTGCCCCATGCACGGCAGCACGCTACACCTTCCCGACATGTTTCACTCCAGCCACAGTCCGCCGCAAACTCACTCGCATGGCCCACTGTCGCAAGTAAGATTTGTTATTACATTCTTTATGTTCTATCAATTTGCTACCATTCGTTGTCTCCCATATCGTTCATTAGTGGCCCCTATGGAACCTACGATCCAAACAGGCGTTGTCCTTCTACCTTATACTGCTTGCTTAAGGTACAAACAAACCAGGTGTTTCTATCCTTTCTCAGTAACCCAATTCTTATTGATTGAGACCTTGCAACCATGCAAATCATCTCAGCAGTCTGATACCCTTGCTGAGACCCTGGCAACACATGACCCTTACAAAATGCAAAAAAAAAAAAAAAACGCAAAAAGGAAAAAAATATATAAAACGCAAAAAAAAAAAAAATATTGCCACCACGTAATCTCAGCCCAGCAACCTGACACCTGTTGAGACCATTGCAACGATGCAAAATTCGTCTCCACAGCCTGACACCCTTGTTAAGACCCTTGCAAACGCAATACCGTCTTAGCAGCCCCACACTCATCGAGACTCTTGCAACCACACTAAATCGTCTCAGCAGCCTGACACCCTTGTTAAGACCCTTGCAACACATGACCCTTACAAAACGAAAAAAAAAAAAAAAATGCAAAAAAAAAAAGAAAAAAAAACGCAAAAAGAAATAGAAATATAAAAGTGCAAAAAAAAAAAAAAAATGCCACCACACAATCTCAGCCCCGCAACCTGTTCAGACCGTTGCAACGACGCAAAATTCGTCTTCGCAGCCTGACACCCTTGTTGAGACCCTTGCAAACGCAATACCGTCTCAGCAGCCCCACACTCATGGAGACTCTTGCAAGCACGCAAAATTCGTCTCTGCAGCCTGACACCCTTGTTGAGACCCTTGCAAACGCAATACCGTCTCAGCAGCCCCACACTCATGGAGACTCTTGCAAGCACGCAAAATTCGTCTCTGCAGCCTGACACCCTTGTTGAGACCCTTGCAAACGCAATACCGTCTCAGCAGCCCCACACTCATGGAGACACTTGCAAGCACAGAAAATTGTCTCAGCAGCCTGACACCCTTGCAAACGCAATACCGTCTCAGCAGCCCCACACTCATGGAGACTCTTGCAAGCACGCAAAATTCGTCTCTGCAGCCTGACACCCTTGTTGAGACCCTTGCAAACGCAATACCGTGTCAGCAGCCCCACACTCATGGAGACTCTTGCAAGCACACAATTGTCTCAGCAGCCTGACACCCTTGTTAAGACCCTTGCAACACATGACCCTTACAAAACGCAAAAAAAAAAAAAAAAAATATGCAAAAAAATAAAAAAAAGCAGAAAAAAAAAAATTGTCACCACACAATCTCGGCCCAGCAACCTGACACCTGTTGAGACCATTGCAACCATGCAAAATCGTCTCAGCAGCCTCACACCATTGTTGAGATCCTTGCAAACGCAATACCGTCTCAGCAGCCCTACACTCATCAAGACTCTTGCAACCACACAATACCATCTCAGTAGCCTCACACCATTGTTGAGACCCATGCAAACGCAATACCATCTCAGCAGCCCTACACTCATCAAGTCCCTTGCAACCACGCAATACCATCTCAGCAGCCTCACACCATTGTTGAGACCCTCGCAAACGCAATACCGTCTCAGCAGCCCCACACTCATCAAGGCCCTTGCAACCACGGAATACCGTCTCAGCAGCCTCACACCATAGTTCAGACCCTTGCAAACACAATACCGTCTCAGCAGCCCCACACTCATCAAGACTTTTGCAACCACGCAATACTGTCTTGAGCAACCTCCCACTCGCCAAAGACCTTTGTGACCATACAGTCTCGCCCCAGCAACCTGGCATTCATTGAGACCCTTGCAGCCAGACAAATCATCTTTGGCCTCATGTACACTGCTGTTGGTAAAAAAAAAAAATAATGGGTTCAGACGGATGTTCAGAGGCATTCGAAACGCATTCTAAACGCCAATGCCTGTAACAGCTTGTAAACACTGCCAGATGCGGTAACTCATGTTTACCAGCGTTTCATTCACAGTCGTTTTCATAAAAAAATTAAAATAAAGGGGAATATTGTCTCAGCAACTTGACACTCATTTGAGACCCTTGCTAAATGTAATATCATCTCAGCTACCTCACACCCTTCTAGACCTTTGCAACCACACAATCTCATCTCAGCAACCTGACAGCCGTTCAGACCTTTGCAGCCATACAAAGTCATCTTAGCAACCTGACACTCATTTGAGACCATTGCAACTGCAATATCGTCTCAGCAACCTGACACCCATTCAGACCCTTGCAGCCATACAAAGTTGTCTCAGCGGCCGACACTCATTTGAGACCATTGCAAAACGCAACATCGTCTCAGCAACCCCTCACTTGTTGAGACCTGTGCAACCACACCATGCCATCTCAAAACAAACCTCATAATCATCGAGACCTTTGTAACCACGCAATATCGTCTCAGCAAACCAGACAGACCCTTGCAACCACCAATACCATCAAACCTTCATACTCAAGGCCCCTGCCACCACACAATATCGTCCCAGCAACCTGACACTCACTGACACCCTTGCAACCGCACAATATTGTCTGCAGTAGTATAAAACACTTAGCGGCACGCACCTACATGCAAACCCGAATACAAACTAAACTTGCAAACACACCTCAGTGACAAAAAATCAGCCACACAAACACACAGTGGCACCCAGTTGGCCATTAATCTTCAGTGGCACGCGGGCCACTCATCTTTTCTCAGTTTTTTCCCTGCGGTTAGTTCAGGTTTTCATCCAGCACCAGCGAGTGCACGTTGGCCTGCGAGTGCACGTTGGCCTGCGAGTGCATGTATATCGTCTTGTTGAGCACCTCTGTATTGTCTTGATTTTCTCACACCAATGCAAGATCCAGTCCAAGTTCTCAAACTAGACCAAGCATCAGTAGCAGACTTAGCTATGTGGGACAACTTCCCCACCTGATAGAACATCATTTCAATCTTCATCCCGACAGTGTCAGCTGAGCCACCAAAGGCTTTTGCAGCCATTTTTAGGCCGCCACTGGTTCTCCAAAACTTGGCCCCCAGAAATTCTCTTACATTTTTGCTTCACCCAGTCTTCATCACACCTCGTGCTGCACCCCATCGTGGCAGCTGCCCAGGTCTGGGACCACACTTGAACAGGACAGACACTGTTCTTCACCACAGACAATCAGGCCACAGCCGACATCATCAATTAAGATAGATCTAAGTCACTCCCCATCACTTCCTGCGCAGGCTCACGCAGTTGTCACTCCGTCACCAGTTAATATCTTATGTAGACGTTTTCCAGGCAAATGCAAAAAGCAGCTGATGCGCTATCCTATTCCAACCTTGGAATGGATGTTTTTTCCAGCAAGAGCCTGGAGCCGACCCAACAACTATCCCTGTCCCACCATGGACATTGCTGACGACGGACTGAAGTCGCATCTCGCCAACGCAATCCAACTTATTAACCACTCCTTGGCACGCAACACACTGAAGGCCTATCGCACTGCTTGGAACACTAATCGCAAATTTTTGGCCCCTTGCCCCGGAGCAGCAATAGGCAACGTTGGACACATCCTAGCCTTCATATCGTATTGCCACATGCAGCTGACCATTTCTCAATACTATCACGCCATATCTAGATGGCATCCAGCATTTCCTGTCCCTGCAGGACCCCAGTAAACCGTCAGTATTCTCGAGCCCATGCAGTCAAGTCCCTCCTACAGGGCATACAGAAGCACCAACCTGTAGTCAGTGGCAAGCGCCTACCTTTCAAGAGTCCCCTCTTTAGGGACATGTCTAAAATCCTTACTCGTTCCCTGTTTAGGGCTTTGCCCAGTCTAGTCACCCAACAACCATCTACCAGGCCTTCTACGGTTCCCTACAACCTAGTGAATTTAGTCAGCGGCTCCGGCAGTCACACACTGCTCCGACGCCACCTGACTCGCTTTCGAACCACTACACTCTCACAGTCTGCAAACGCAACAAACAGGCCCCTGGGGTTGACATCAACCTGTTTCAGACTGACAACGCCTGACGCCCAGTGACGGTGCTCGACCCACTACTGCTCCATCTACCCAGCCAATCTGATGGTAGCTCGTTGCTACCCTTTCTAAACCAGCTCCCTGAGTGTCAGCCAGTGTGTCAAGCATGTCAGAATCCTCCTAAGTAACTTGGGCTTCAAACCCCAGTCAGTTCTCTGGACATTCTTTCCGAATTGGAGCAGCCTCAGTTGCCTCCCAACAGGGAGTACCAGACTACGTAATCAAAATACCAGGCTGATGGAAGTCTCCTTGTTTTGCCACATACATCCCAAATCCTCATGAAGGAATGGCACAAGCCTTTACCAAGCTGGCTCAAGAAATCAATATAAACTATTTCCCTATCTGAGTCTTTTGCCCCCTTTTCTTGGCATACTGACCAGACCACCAAGGCACACTTCAGGTCTATTTATGTTGTAAGTCTTGTCGCGTGTTTATGTGATCCACATCTCTCTCGGTCAGAGGGTAACGACCATAAATAAGAAGGCCAGTATGGTGGCCTGAGTTTATGGGAGGAGCCCGGAGGGTATTTAAGCAGCCCACTCACACATGCTCTTTGTCGGTTCAGTGTGCAGTACTACACGTCACTGGGCCGACTCTTCCCAGCTCACCTCATGTCCGTGAGTCTGCGCATTCAATCGCATTCGACACCCTCCCGCCCTTCCCTTTTTCAGGGCACTTCTCAGCATGTCCTTCTTCAATTAACTACCCATTACTTACCTTGGGTATTCCCCCTTTTCTTGGCATACTGACCAGACCACCAAGGCACACTTCAGGTCTATTTATGTTGTAAGTCTTGTCGCGTGTTTATGTGATCCACATCTCTCTCGGTCAGAGGGTAACGACCATAAACAATAAAGCTTGTAGTGAACTGCTTCATAGTGTACATCCAACCTGTCACTGTTGAGGAGAACGAATCTATTTTACGTCTGGCTATGGTATTAACGACACAGACATTGCAGGAGCGAAATTGATAAAATCCATTAGCCTCAGGAAAGAATGATACTTTCTTTGGGGGATCAATAGTATTGGGGGCTATGTTGCTTTGAACTGAGCGGGCACCCCTAAAAATGATACCGGCTCTATTAGGTAGTGAAGGCCCCAAGATCCTGTCATTAAGAAGAATTTTCCAGTGTCGATTTAGGATTTTACTAATCTCACTATGTTGGATGGAATAACTAGTGAAAAAGGACCACTTAAAACTCTCCTGTTTGGCCACCATGGGTATAACCTGTAAAAGGGAAGCCCTGTCGGTGGCAGACACAGAATTGATAGCATTATCCACCAATGCAGGTCGATACCCTTTATCAAGAAATCTAGTCTTTAACATATCACTCTGAAGGTGGAAGTCACTGTCCCTGGTATAGTTCCTCCTAAGACGGAGGAACTGACGGTGGGACAGATTCTAACCACCTGCGGTGATGACAGCTATCGACCGGAATGTACCCATTCCGGTCGGTAGGTTTGAAATAAGTTTTAAATTCCAATCTGTCAAGGGTAGTGGTGATCTCCAGATCCAAAAAGTGTATTGAGGTGGGACTAGCCTCATAAGACAATACAATCCCCCAGTCATTGTCATTAAGCTGGATCATAAAGGCATCTAAAGATTCCCTGTCACTCTTCCAGAGGAAGAGGACGTCGTCTATATACCTGGCCCAAAAAAGTAGCTCAGGTCTCCTAAGAGCATAGACGACGTCCTCTTCCCACTGGGCCATAAATAAATTTGCTAGGCTGGGGGAATATTTAGCCCTCATTGCCACGCCCCTGATTTGGGAGTAGAAAACCCCCTGAAACCAAAAATAATTATGCTTAGTAGCAAATACCAGAAGTTCCATGATAAAATTTCTCTGTAAAATAGAGAGCAGGGAGTTTCTAGTCAGAAAAGCTTCGACAGCGGCCAACCCTAGATGATGTGGTATGCATGTATATAGTGCTGCCACATCAGCAGTAACTAATAGGATGTCACCCTGGTGTCGAATCTTTTCCAATAGTCTGATCGTATCTTCTGTATCTTTAAGATATGAGGGGACTAGCTTTACTAAGGGTTGAAGATAATGGTCTATATATTTTCCTATCCTCAAAGTCACAGAATCGATCCCGCTGACGATAGGTCGTCCAGGGGGATTAATCGAATTCTTGTGAACCTTCGGCAGGTAATATATGATGAGGACTCTCGGGGCCAATGGTACCAAAAAGTCCAGTTCTTTTTTATTTAGAATATTTAGAGAGGAACCCTCCTTAACAATATCTACCAAAAGTTTCTTATATTTAGTAGTGGGGGCATTAGGTAAGATGGCATATGTGGTCCTATCTTCGAGTAGTCTATTCATTTCTAAAATGTATGCAGCTTTATCAAGTATGACAATCCCCCCTCCCCTTGTCGGTGGGGCGGATAACTAGATCCTTCCTGAGGCACAGTGCTTTTAAACCTGCCTCAATAGATGGATCCTGATGGAACTTTTTGGGAGGTAATTTGTCCAAATCCTCCAATACTAAACTCCTGAATACATTAATAGATGAAGATGTACTCGGAGGATTGTATAAAGACGGATTTGACAATCCAGAATGAGTAACATTATCAGTGGAGCTGATGGTATGACTGTTGGTTGGTCCAGTGGGCATAGGGCCTGTCTGGCTAGAACTCACTGGATCCTGACTGGGTGTCCACAAAAAATGTCTTTTGAATGTTCAATTTCCTTACAAATTTTTGTATATCAATAAAGGTATTAAACTTGTTTAATTTCCTGGGCGGAACAAATTTTAACCCTTTGCCTAATACTTGTTGTTCATGTTCGGAAAGTGTAACAGAACTTAAATTAAAAATTCCTGCATCTATTTTGAGGAGTGTGTGAGGTGTGGGTCCATGAAAATCCTAATCATAAGACTGGTCAGGGCCCTCAGAATGGTAGTTATAAGGCATTCTATGATACTCATCAGAGTCATTCCTATTAGAATGGGAATACGGTTCGTACTGTGTATCATAGGTCCTATACATATTAGGAGGGATAGGATAGCCTTGTTTCCTTATGGGAGTGTGATGGGAGGGGCCTTCCCCATTGGGTCTTCCCCGACCATCATACCACCCATTTTGTGGGCCATTAGGATATGTGTAATTCCTATCCGCATAATTTTGACCACCACCTCGGTGGGACGGGGCTCTCCCTCTGTTGGGGTTTTTACCACGTCCTCCCTCACGATTAGGTGGAACAAAATTCTTTCTGTTGCCATTGGCGTTAGAATGGTATACAGTAGATGTCTGCGGAGGAGTGGAGGAAGGTGGTTGAAAAAACAATCTCCTATCAGGGATAATGCCTGTAATAGGTGGAACCTCCATAGCCTGAGGGTTCTCTGCAGAGTTGCCATTACTGGCCATCTTTTTTTGCCAGTTAAAAAACAATTGGGTAGCATAATCTGATACGTCCCTATTGTATTTTTTTTTGTTTTTTATTTCTCTGGTCTTTTTCTTTTTCAACATGTGTTTTTAAGCCAGTAGACAAGGTAGTGTATTCAGGATTTGTACTAGACTGTGCAAGCTTATCCCTGATCTCTCTTATTTCCTTATCTAATAGAGAGAGCCTTGCCTGCTTTCTCTCTACCAGGAAAGTGATCAGTTTTAAGCCTGCATCATTGAAATATTTGTACCATAGATCAATGTCAAGTTCGCCCTGTTGTGGGAATAAATCCCATCTCAGGCCTCTAGGGACCATCTGTTCCTTAATATATTGGTCTAGGAAAGCAATATCCCATTGGAGATGCACCTTAGGCGTATGAATAAACCACTTATCTCACTATCTCCAGTACTGGAGGTGAAAACCCCTTGAGGGTTAAAGGACCTTGATGCCCTATATTCAAAAACATCCATTGTAATCACAAAGGAATGAGAAGCAGCAGTGATAATGTGTCAGAACAGAGAATAAAAATAAAGAAAAAACTGCACTAATTCAGAAAAAAGGTGCCAAGCTGCTACATACAAACAAACAAAGCCAGCAAAATGATAAACAGAAAATGTAGCGCTAACAAACTCAAAAATATATAGTACCAAGTGAGGTAACAACACGCATAGTGTAAAAGCATATATGTGGACTACTGACATGAATAAAAGTAGCTCAAACGGTGCTCAATATAAAAGGAAAAGTTGTAAAGTCTATATCTTAAAGTTGAATGAACATCAATTGGGTAATTGGTGCAGGGAAACAGGTGAGCTGCTATCCAGTAATTGAGATGCAACAGGTATACAAGTTGTCTGTAGAATACAGTACTTGCCTAGCTAACTTACGGCGGCGTAGTGTAAATACGATACGCTACGCAGCCGCAAAGATGCGGCGGTCTATTTGAATCCACCTAATAGGATAACTTGGAGAGTTTAATGACTGTAGAAAAAAACATCTACAGCCAAAAACAGCTGCTGCAAAAACTTCCAGTGTGCATGAGGCCTCAAGGTTATTCAATCACTACTCAAAATATAAAAAAATTCAAGGATAACTCCACTTTTGTGGGAAAAAATTGTAAATAAAGAAAAAATAATATAGCATACAATTGCGACATAGGTCATATTGTAATTGAATGTTATTAAAAATTACCTTTTTCAATCTGCAGCTCTGTAATTTTCAGAAAATTCAATGCAATATGGCTACCGGGAGGTGTACAGGAGGTGTACAGAATATGTACAGAACGCCCCCCAGAAACATAATTTCCTACTTGTGTGATTGGCTTATCAATTTTCCCAGAATCTGCCCTAAGATACAAGTCATATTAGAGGCATCCCTTGCAACAAAAATATCATTTTTGGTGAGATACAAACAATAGGAAATCATGTCTAAAGGGATGCAGGCCCAGCAGCTTTCCTCATTCGTGCCCTGCTGGTGCTACAGCTGATTGATAATTGATTGATTGATAATTATAAAGCCACTCCCATTAGAGACAAACACACAGGGATTTCTTCAGAATAACAAAAAGTAGGAATCTGCAACAAAATTTGTAAAAATCCTTGAAATGTACATCACCCAGACTCACTCGTCTCCATGTCCATGTCACACAAGGAAGCAAACGCGATCACCGCTGCCGTTGCTGGCGGCTCCGGTAGGCGGTGGAGGGCAACAGAGAGTGGCAGGAGGGGGGCCCTCTCCCGCAGCCAATAAAAGTGATCTTCCAATGAATCCACTGCAGAGACCACTTTTATCTTGAAGCAGACCGCCCGCTCCTGAAAAGGATACTGGGGTTATGGTAGGTAACTGCTACCATAACAACGGTATTCTTCTTCTTCTGGCGGGCGGTCCGGAAGTGGTTAAGTGGTTAAGCATGGATTAGATGTAATTACTGTAATTATTTGCTATTTTTTCATAGTAGTTTCAAAATGTTAGTCATTATTAAAGAAGAGAAAAATATAAATCGCGCTACCTCTACCACCCTTCTTGACAAACACGAACGTATAAAAGTGGGTGATGTCTAGCGATATATATGAAAAGCTCGCTGTTAGATCAAAGCACTGACATATGATGGCCGCTAGGGTGCACCATGCAGCCACCTCCACACCCCTCAACAATAATAGTGATGGTGATTAAAAGAAAAAAAACAAATAACACTTGGATCAAAAACCATAAACTGAATTTGAATTTTAACTCTGAATAAAATAATAATAATAGTGATAATAAACAGTCCAAAGTATTGACAATAGAAAGTCCATATATAGCAGGTAAGATGTTAAACACCCGTGCATCTGTATCAGATTAGTTGTCCAAAAGAAGAGAGTGACATGTTAAAATTGCACTTACAATTATGCAGTAAAAAAATCGGCTTGAATCTAATGTTCCGGCCGGTACAAAAAACTCTCAGGCACCCATCCACTGGGGGAACGTTTAGAGCTTCTTGGGTGACGACAGCGCACCCCTCGCCCTACGTCCGTTTCGTAAGATATTACTTCTTCCAGGGGCACGAGCAGCGCGCTGCGTCACCTCTATATATTTAAACACAAATAAACCAAGCCTCGCTCTGGTTCATGGCCACCTCCCCGACCTGCACACATGACAGGAAGGAAAGAGGGCTCCAATATGGCGCCCATTATTGCAGACAGAGGGGCAGGTTCACATAGAATCCATTTACACTACGCCGCCACAACTTACTGGAGCAAGTGCCGTATTCTCCAACATAGCGCCCACCGCCTGAGATACCTGTGAACGTCCAGTGCGGGTGGACTAGGCAAAATGGCGCCCATCCCTGTGCATGACATTCATTGTATGCGGCGTGTGGGCTACAACATGGCGCCCAACCACGCAGACATAGGGTCAGAGCAAAACGAGTGTTTTAAAAACAAAAAAACACTCACATATCGCCGTCACCGCAACTCTAAAGATGTGGTGACGGCCAACACCATATGAACATTAAGACCCTGTCAAAGGCCTTATCAGTATTGCTTTATATATGTGGACCTAGATGTAATCTGCCCGCTAGAGCGACATCTAGTGGTCAATATCAATAATGCATTAAAAACACTAATAAATGAGTGTATTAGTGGAACAATGTTACTACATGGCACCCCATGAATACAAGTGTGCCATCAAAAACAAAGGGAAGGAAAACCTTTTTTTGAGATCTGATTCACAATATAGACATGCTCGAGGAGAGCCCTCAAAGATGTATATGTCCACTTGTATTGATACCGAAAACCAATTGGAATCACACAAGTGGGACATATCTTAGATATACTGTCCTACATATAGAAATGGCTGAATGTTAAATGAATATAATAGGTGCCAGGAAACCGACTCAAATAAGATCACTCGGATCTAGAGTGGCAGCCTAGGTAAAATATCCAACCACTTAATTGAATATTAAATACAGATTATTAAAGAGACTTAATAAATGTGAAAAAAATTTAATTAAATGACATTAAAAAACTAGTGATTATACAAGTGTCTCGTGAAAAATTGCATATTTAATTCCTAAAGGAAAACCACTGAAATAATGTGGTTTCCACCGTTTAATCAAAGTTGTGAACTGTGAATAAAGCTTTTTAACCCCAGCTTTAAAGTGCACTGGTCTATGGAGTAAACAATGAACCAGAACTAGACTTAGTGAAAAACATATTATAAAGTCCAAAAACAATATATCCTGGACACTAATCTAGTGCTAAGAACACCACACAATATTGACAAATGAAAAAAAACAAAAATATCTAACACCACTAAGAAGTATGTATGATGCATATCATTCTAATCTCCAAAAGCCCATAATCAGCAGATCAGGAGTTATTGATAAAGGCATTCACGTCAGTATCGACGTTTAAGCCATGGGGCACATAGGTCTTCATTCACATAGGTCTTCATTCTATGGATCCAGGTCATTTCTTGCCGGGAAATTTTCCTTACAAGAGAACTACCTCTCCAGTGCGGCTTATATACCTTCTGGTGCTGTATGGTCTCATTTTTATGAGCATATGTGCATGAGTTTAAACTTTTATGTAACTTTTCCAAATTGTGTACTGTGATAATATGCTGATACTGTACTGTCTTGTTCACGAAGTTCTGTTTATCATCATTTTTTCTTCGTATAACCCTTTTTTTATGAATAAATATATTTATAGATTTTCTACAATATCTACTTGTACCGTCAAAAGTCCATTCCATTAGCCCAGACTATTTTCCAGTTTCAAGAGCCCTTTTAGTCCTCCCTATATATTGGAGCCCACATGGGCACTGGATGAGGTAAACCACACCCTCAAAGGAACATGTGATAAATGGCTTGACTTCAAAACTCTGTCCTGTGCTACTGGACACAAAATTGCAAATTGTTCTATCTCTGCAGATATTTAAAGTGCAGACTTGGCAGTTCTTGCACCGATGGTAACCCGTGAGTTGTTGGAAAAAAGTCCTCGTGCTCGTCGGAGGATCAGGGGCAATCCTATTGCCAAGCGATGAGGCGCCTCTACAAATAACTT
The DNA here is from genome assembly GCF_905171775.1 of Rana temporaria. Lineage (NCBI taxonomy): Eukaryota > Metazoa > Chordata > Amphibia > Anura > Ranidae > Rana > Rana temporaria. Next base: position 95,832,637 of record NC_053499.1, read on the forward strand.
GGGGTTTTTCAGGCAGTATACTCTTCAGTATACGATCACTTTCTAGTATATCCCAGTGCTTCTGAATCATCTGTTTAACTTTCCGATGCTGTATAGAGAAAGTGGTAATGAAAGGTACAGATACTTTATTGACCCTTTGTTCAGTCCTCTCTACCAGAAGTGACGATCTATCCATTTCTCTAACACCTCTAACAGTTTGTGTTTCTGAATCATATCCTTTCTCCAAAAACCTGGTTGATAGTATGGAGGCTTGTTCATCAAATGTCCCTACCTCAGTACAATTTATTCTAAGGCGTGTAAACTGCCCACGGGGCACAGCCTTAAGCCAGGATTCGTGATGGCAACTGTCCGTGGCTATGTAAGAATTTCTGTCCGTGGCCTTGAAGTAAGTAGACGTGATGAACTTCCTGTCCCCGATTTTAATCGTAAGGTCTAGGAAATTACTAATTACTTGCCTCAAAATTTAATTTGATACCTCTGTCATTCAAATTGAGGGATGACATAAAAGTCAACAGATCCGGCTCACTGCCGTTCCATAGGAGGAGGACGTCATCGATATATCGCGCCCACAAGACCACCTCAGGCCTCCTGTCACTATCGATGACGTCCTCCTCCCACTTGGCCATGAAAAGATTGGCCAAACTGGGGGCATATTTAGCCCCCATTCTTGACGATAGAATTGATGGTCAAAAAAGAAATAGTTGTGGGTGGCCGCATACTTCAAGGGCTCCATGATGAACTGAATCTGAGTTGAAGCCAATCCAGAACCTCTTCTCAAGTACAAATTAACAGCATCAAGACCCAAATTATGTGGAATGATTGTGTACAGTGAGGTGACGTCGGCTGTAACCAACCATAATCCACTTTCTGGTGTAATCCCCGCAATAAATTGATTACCTGTTTGGTGTCTTTTATGTAAGACAGGATTTTCTTTACTAGGGGCTGGAGGTAGCAGTCAATATATTTCCCCACCTGGGATGTAACCGAATTGATTCCACTCACGATCGGCCATCCCGAGGGGTAAACTAGACTTTTGTGGACCTTAGGAAGGTAGTAGATGATTGGTGTGCATCGAGCACTCGGTACCAAATACAACCTCTCCTTTTCCGTGAGGATACCCTTATGTGATCCACTATCTACTAATAGCTGCAACTTCTTTTTTATACTGTGCAACTGGGTCCCTGCGGAGGGGGGGTGTAAGTGTCGCTGTCACCGACTATACAATGTAGTTCTGTCGCATAGTCACAGCGATCTAGAACTAAAATACCCTCTCCCTAATCCGCTGGCCTGATTGTCAGAGATTTGTTCTGACACAATGACTCTAACCCAGCTTCTAGGTCCTGCTGCATCTTAACCTTTTTAATCCTCATATCTTCTAGATCACGAAGTACCACATCTCTGAAGACCCTAATTGGGGGGGGCCAAGGTACCGGGGGGATTAAAGAGTGAGGCATTTGACAGGCCTGAGTGTACAAACTCTGAGTCTGTAGTCACCACCCCTCCATTTGAGTTGGTCATTATGTAGCGTTTGATATTAAGTTTACGTACAAATTTATGTACATCCATAAAGGTCTGGAACTTGCTCAGACTCCTAGGTGGAGCAAATTTCAGACCCTTATCCAAGAGCTTTTTTTCCTGATCTGTTAATTCCTGTTTGCTGAGATTGTATATCCCAGCACCTAGGTTCTTTTTCTCTTTGGCCGATTGAACATGCCTCCCCCCTCTCGTTCCTCTCTTAACTCTATAGGCCTTCTTTGGCCTTGGGGGTTCCTGGGAAAACCCCAATTCTCGTGTCTCTGATTTCCATTGATCTCTGTTGCCCTGAGTATCCGTAGTTCTCCACATAGTGTGTGTCCTGTGGTCTTCTAGGTGAATCATATCCTCTCTCATTATAACTCATAGGACCTTCCATATCAGATAAGGGAAAAAAACGATTTTGAACCGGTAGATTATATCCTTGGTTCCCTCTATTTTCATAATACTGGGATGGGCCCTCCGGATATTGATCTCCAACATCAAATGGAGGTCTCTGTCTCGTTGGGCCCTCATCCTTTACTAGGGGGAACATAGATTGAGGGCTCCTGCTCTGGTTGTCCCATTTGTAGTTATTCTTAGATTTTTTTCCCAAGGGGGGTTGAACTATACCCTTCCCATTGGGCTTGTTGTAATTATTTCTAGGGGTGTTCCTTCTTGGAGAAAGATGAGGTTTACTCCTTGAAACAACGGGGGTTGGGGTGCCCTCCAGTCCGAACATGGACCCTTGGGGCTGAACCACCATCCCTCTTTCTCACTCTGAGTCAGATGCCAATTTCTTCTGCCAAGCAAAAACGAGTCTGGTCTCGTTCTTCCTTTTCAATGATTTTCAAGAGAGTTTTGGAACATTCCTTATATTCCTCACTAGTGACAAACGGTGTTAATTTGTCCTTTACCACTTTGATCTCTAGATCAAGGCGTGATAGTTTCTCACTTTTCCTCTCTGCCAGGAAATGGAAAAAACTCACACTAGAATCGTTGAAATATTTGAAACCAACTGGTCAGATCTGATTCGCCCTTCTGGGGGCTGACCTCCCACCTTAGGCTCCTGGGTACCATAGCTGCCTTAATATATGTTTCCAAAAACACTATGTCCCATTGTGTGTGTGGATTTCAGATGTAGTGAGATTCTTCAAACGTACAAACAGACCACTGACATCTGAATCTATGGATATGGGGTTAGTGTCAAATACCCCTGTGGTGTCGACAACCCTTAAGGCCCGAAACTAAAAAAGATCCATAATCGTAAGATGGGATTGTCCTAATTAAAGCTGCAGTAAATAAATTGTAAACAGTATGTGGAAAAATTGGAAAGAAACTGCACTAAAATAACAGAAAGCAAAAAAGGAAAGAAAAAAGTCCTGCAACGTAGTCAGTCTATTCCTCCCAGGTGCTTCGATTACTGTGTAAACAATAAATACAATATAAATCGTGCTACCTCTACCACCCTTCTTGACAAACAAACGTATAAAAGTGGGTGATGTCTAGTGATGTATATGAAAAGCTTGCTGCTAGATCAAAGCAGTGACATATGATGGCTGCTAGGGTGCACCATGCAGCCACCTCCACACCCCTCAACAATAATAGTAATGGTGATTAAAAGAAAAAAACAAATAACACTTGGATCAAAAACCATAAACTGAATTTTAATTTTAGATCTGAATAAAATAATAATAATAATAATAATAATAATAGTGATAATAAACAGTCCAAAGTATTGACAATAGAAAGTCCATAGATAGCAGGTAAGATGTCAAACACCCATGCATCTGTATCACATGACAGATTAGTTGTAAGCGTGTCCAAAAGAAGAGAGTGACATGTCCTCCACCAGACTTATAGATTGGCTTCTTACCGGATTTCCACGATCCCTTATGACAGCGGATAAGAAACAGCATGTAATAGGTCCCAATCTCACGGTTTCAGATATATGTGGTCCTGATGGATCTCGTTCACAAGAAATTTCACCTGTATTAGTGCCCACCATGTAAGAAACAGTAACAGCTCCACATAGTGTATTAAATGAGTGGAAATTTATTTAAAAAGTTAAAATTGCACTTACAATTATGCAGTTATAAAATCGCCTTGAATATAATGTGCCGGCCGGTACACAAAACTCTCAGGCACCCATCCACTGGGGGAACGTTTAGAGCTTCTTGGGTGACGACAGCGCGCCCCTCGCCCTACGTCCGTTTCGTAAGATATTACTTCTTCCAGGGGCACGAGCAGCGTGCTGCGTCACCTCTATATATATATATATATATAAACACAAATAAACCAAGCCTCGCTCTGGTTCATGGCCACCTCCCCGACCTGCACACATGACAGGAAAGAGGGCTCCAATATGGCGCCCATTATTGTAGACATACTGCGCAGCCAACAATGAAAACAGGTTCCAGCATGGCACTTGACACCATGCCTGGCCCGCTACAGTTACCATAAATAAGCCACAGATGTGTGACTAAAACTTATTCTAATGTCTAAAGATGCGGTGACGGCGATATGTGAGTGTTTTTTGTTTTTAAAGCACTAGTTTTGCTCTGACCCTATGTCGGCGTGATTGGGCGCCATGTTGTAGCCCACACGCCGCATACAATGGACGTCATGTGCAGGGATGGGCGCCATTTTTCCTAGTCCACCCGCGCTGGACGTTCACAGGTATCTCAGGCGGTGGGCGCCATGTTGGAGCCCTCTCGACTGTACGGCGCATGCGCACAACTGGCGCATGCGCATGATCGGGCGCCATGTCGGAGCCTAGTCTGCTCGCCATGGCTTTGATTTAAATAAGGTAAACATTAGAATACGTTTTAGTCACACATCTGTGGCTTATTCATGGTAACTGTAGCGGGCCAGGCATTATATGTCAAGTGCCATGCTCGAACCTTTTTTCATTTTTGGCTGCGCAATATGTCTGCAATAATGGGCGCCATATTGTGCAGGTCAGGGAGGTGGCCATGAACCAGAGCGAGGCCTGGTTTATTTGTGTTTTTATATATATATATATATATATATATATATATATATATAGAGGTGACGCAGCGCGCTGCTCGTGCCGCTGGAAGAAGTAATATCTTACGAAACGGACATAGGGCGAGAGGCGTGCTGTCATCACCCAATAAGCTCTAAACGTTCCCCCAGTGGAAGGGTGCCTGAGAGTTTTGTGTACCGGCCGGCACATTAGATTCAAGGCGATTTTTTAACTGCATAATTGTAAGTGCAATTTTAACTTTTTAAATAAATGTCCACTCATTTCATACACTATGTGGAGCTGTTACTGTTTCTTACATGGTGGGCACTAATACCGGTAATATTTCTTGTGAACGAGATCCATCAGGACCACATATATCTGAACCGTGAGATTGGGACCTATTACATGCTGTTTCTGATCCCCTGTCATAAGAGATCGTGGAAATCTGGTAAGAAGCCAATCTATAAGTCTGGTGGAGGACATGTCACTCTCTTCTTTTGGACACGTTTGCAACTAATCTGTCATGTGATACAGATGCACAGGTGTTTGACATCTTACCTGCTATCTATGGACTTTCTATTGTCAATACTTAGGACTGTTTATTATCACTATTATTATTATTTTATTTAGAGCTAAAATTCTAATTCGGTTTATGTTTTTTTAATCCAAGTGTTATTTGTTTTTTTCTTTAAATCACCATCACTATTATTGTTGAGGGGTGTGGAGGTGGCTGCATGGTGCACCCTAGCGGCCATCATATGTCACTGCTTTGATCTAGCAGCAAGCTTTTCATATATATCACTATACATCACCCACTTTTATAAGTTTGTGTTTGTCAAGAAGGGTGGTAGAGGTAGCACGATTTATATTTTTCTCATGTCCATTTCTTGTATTTATTGTTTACACAGTAATCGCAGCACCTGGGAGGAATAGACTGTGACTACATTGCAGGGCTTTTTTCTTACCTTTTTTTCTTTCCGTTATTTTAGCGCAGTTTCTCTCCAATTTTTCCATTATTAAAGAAGAAATGCTTCTGTGTGATGTAGTGCTGTCACATGTGCCAAAGCACAACCAGACATTTCTTTGATACTAAACCTTTTTCATAAATACCTTAAAATTAAAAAAAACGACAGATCAGAATTCTATTTACATTGGCATGCATAAAACAAAAACAAATGGAAGGCCTGGTTCACACTTGTGTAACAATGCTCCGACTTTGAGAGCACAAGCCACATGACATGTAAAAATCAATGTTTCCCTATGGGAGCTGTCTTTAACTGGTCCGACTTGTGTGGGTCCAATTTTGGAAAAGGTTCCTGCACTACTTTGGTCAGACTTCTGTCCGATTTCAGCCAATAGAATTGAATGGAAGTCGGATCAGCATCTTAATTGATTCGACTTGTGACATTCGACTTGTGCTCAGAGGCAATGTTGGCAATGCAAATTGTACTGAAAAAAATAATCCGGAAGCCTCCTTTAAGAAACGGGCACCAGATTCCACTCCCTCTCTGTGTGAATGAGTATGGGGTACATAGCACCCCTACCTATTCACCCCCCCCCCCAAAAGAAAAAGTGTAGTGTAACAAAAAATATGATGCTGTTTTTATCCTTTATTAAAAATGAATAATATCCCCCCGATCTAGGTCCAACGTCAATCACCATGTCTTCCTCTGCCGATAAAATACAATTAAGAAAAATTGCTTTGAAAACTTTCATCCGGGGAGGAGCGTTTTTTTTTTTTTTTTTTAAATCGAGTTGTGGCAGCGGCGAAAGACATCGTAATTGACATTGGATCTTCATCAGGGGGACATTATTATTTTTTAATAAAGTACTTGTCAACTTGCCTCGTGTTTTTTTTACTCTACACTGTTTTTGGGGTACCATACTCAGTCACATGGGGGGCTGGGATCTGGGGGGCCCCCCTGCCTCAAACCACCGCCCCATGTTGAGGGCATGTGGCCTGGTATGTGGCCTTACCAGACCCAAGGGGGGGGGGCCTCTCACCATTTAGCATGGAAATCCATACCATACCCAAGTCGCGCTCATCTCAAGTTCGATCCTAATCATTAAAGTCGGATTGATGTCGGACCGAAGTCGCAGTGCAAAGTCGGGTCGAAAGCGTTCGATACAGTTCCCCACACATGGCAAATGTGTAAGGTAAAGTCTACAGGCTTGGAAATATCAGTTTGGAAACGGATAGAAAACTGGTTAAAAGACAGAATTCAGAGAGTAGTGGTTAATGATTCTTACTCTGAATAATCTAAGGTTATCAGTGGTGTACCCCAAGGTTTAGTAATGGGACCCTTCATTTTTAATATCTTTATAAATGATATTGGGTCTGGGATCAAAAGTAAAATTTCTGTCTTTGCAGATGACACTAAGCTATGCAGTGGAATATTGTCCTTACAGGATATCTCCAATTTACAAGTTGACCTCAATGCACTGTCTAGATGGGGGACTATGTGGCAGATGAGGTTTAATGTTGATAAATGTAAAGTTATGCACTTGGGGGCTAAGAATATGCTTGCATCATACATACTAGGGGCAGTACAACTGGGGGCATCCATAGTGGAGAAGGATCTGGGGCTTTTGGTAGATCATAAGCTCAATAATGGCATGCAATGCCAAGCTGCGGTTTCCAAAGCGAGCAAAGTCCTTTCTTGTATTAAGAGAGGTATGGACTCCAGAGAGAGAGAGAGAGAGAATTTTGCCACTGTTAAAATCATTAGTAAGACCTCATCTGGAATATGCTGTTCAGTTTTGAGAACCAGTTCTTAAAAAGGATATTGGGGAATTGAAGAAAGTGCAGAGAAGGGCAACCAAACTGAGAAGAGGCATGGAGGAGCTCCGCTATGAGGAAAGATTAGAGGAACTGAATTTATTCACTCTTGAGAAGAGGAGATTAAGGGGGGGATATGATCAACATGTACAAATATATAAGGGGTCCAAATAGTGAACTTGGTGTTGAGTTATTCACTTTACGGTCAACACAAAGAACAAGGGGGCACTCTTTACGGCTAGAGGAAAAGAGATTTCATCTCTAAATACGGAAAGGTTTCTTCACAGTAAGAGCTGTGAAAATGTGGAATAGACTCCCTGCAGAGGTGGTTCTGGCCAGCTCAGTAGATTGCTTTAAGAAAGGTATGGATTCTTTCCGAAATGTACATAATATAACTGGGTACTAACATTTATAGGTAAAGTTGATCTGGGGAAAATCCGATTGCCTCTCAGGGATCAGGAAGGAATTTTATCCTGTAGCAATTTGGATCATGCTCTGCTGAGGTTTTTCGCCTTCTTCTGGTTTAACTGTGGGTATAGAATTGGGTATATGGAATTGTATGATATTATTTAATTTTTTTATGGTTGAACTGGATTGTCGTTTTTCAACCCAACTATGGAACTATGTAAGTCGTGCGAATTTTGTGTTGGATCAGTGTGAACAGGGCCTAAATGTGGAAAAGGAAGGTCTGTGATTTTTGTTTAGATTGGACATTCATCTATTTGTAAATCCTGACTTTTTCAACCATGGGTTCTTTCAAACTTAAGCGTGCCATTAATGGACAAATGTTAGGCATGTTATGGCACAAATTTCCTTAAAGCACAATTGCCCTGGTCTGTAAGCAAAAAAAACACTGCAATTAGGCCCCCTCCACTGCAAGGGTTAACCACTTACCGCAAACCGTCGTAGCTGTACGTCGGTAATTTGACATAGAATACCGGGGTTATGGCAGCAGATAGCTGCCAAGACCCCGGTATTTTCTGCAATGGCAGGCGGTCCTCTTTCAGATAAAAGTAGTCTCTGCAGCGGATTCACTGCAAGATCACTTTTATCATTGGCAGGAGAGGTCTGCCTCGCTTCGTTCATCTCCACTGCTTACTGGACCCAGACAATCCGATGCTGTCCCCTCAGTAGCATGGAACCGAGTGAGGGAAAGATGGCCCTCACTCGGCTTCATTACATTGTATGACGCAAGCTACGTCAAACGTCACTTCCGCCCAATGGTCTTAAAGGGGAATTTTTTAATGGAATTTAAGTGTAAATATGAGATATGGGGTCTTTTTGACCCCAGCTCTCACATTAAATTGGTCATGTCATGTTTTTTTCTATTGCAAGGGATGTTTACATTTTTTGTAAAAGAAATAAAGTTAAATAAATAAGTGTATGCTGTAGCAGCCCCCTTTCCCTTAAGATAAGCAGGCCTACCAATACTTGCCCCCAGGACTTATAACACAATGCTATAGTGCCTGGCCACCACACCAGGGCACATGCAAATAGAGCAAACGACAGACTACTTGTAGTTTAGCAGACAGATAGTGTGTTTCTAAGACAGTCCAGGTAATTAGGCAGGCTGAGTTAAGGGAATAGTCCAATATCCGATCCGGGTCATACACAAGGAAATCCAACAGCAAAGCAAGGCAGACAAACGGGGGGCTGTTCGGTTTGCTTATATCAGGTGACTGATCAGATCAATCATCTTGCAGGTGAACACAGAAGGGGGAAAAGCAACAACCAACACCTGGGTGCTGGAATGAGGAACAGGGGCACTAAGCGATAATGACAATCTCAAAAATAAGTTTGGTCCTTAACCACTTCCCTACCGGGTCTATTCTGGCACTTCTCTCCTTCATGTAAAAATCATTGTTTTTTTGCTAGAAAATTACTCAGGACTCCCGGCACAAAATTACATTTCTAAAGGAAAAAACATAATTTAAAACTATTCGCGGCTATAATGAATTGTCGGGTCCTGGCAATACAGATAAGTCATTGAAAAAAACAGCATGGCCCCCCCCCCAGTCCATTACCAGGCCCTTTTGTGTCTGGTATGAATATTAAGGGGAACCCCAAAACAAAATAAAGAAAAATGCATGGGGGTTCCCCCCAAATTCCATACCAGGCCCTTCAGGTCTGGTATGGATATTAAGGGGAACCCTGCACCAATTAAAAAAAAATGGCGTAGGGGTCCCCCTCAAAATATGGATTTTAAGGGGAACCACATGCCAAAATTGGAAATAAAATGGTGTGCGACTCCCCCTAAAAATCCATACCAGACCCTAAGCATGCAACCTGGAAGGCCGCAGGAAAGAAGGGGGGGCGAGAGCCGCCCCCTCCTGTACCGTACCAGGCCACATGCCCTCAACATGGGGAGGATGTCCCCATGTTGATGGGGACAAGGGCCTCATGCCCACCACCCTTGCCCGATGGTTGTGGTGGTCTGCGGGCGGGGGGCTTATCGGAATCTGGAAGCCCCCTTTAACAAAGGGGATCCCCAGATCCCGCCCCCCTATGTAAATTGGTAACAGGGTACCCCTACCATTTCACAAAAAAAGTCAAAAATGTTAAAAACCACATTAGACTTGGGACAAGTCCTATTAAAAAGAAGAAGAAAAATGACAGCGATGTAATCCATTCTCGAGCAAAAAAAATGCCGTCACGATCCTGCTTCACGGAATGACGCTCTCATGCCGTGACAGCTCTTATATAGCTGAGGGCGGGGCCACCCATCACGTGAGACAGTGACCCTGCCCCCTCTGCCTTTTTTTCCTCCGTATCGCTCGAGAATGCATTACATCGCTGGAATTTTTTACCAATTCACATGGGGGCGGTAATACGGGGTCATGGGGGCGGTAATACGGGTCCAGGGAGCAATTAAAGAAAGGAACTTTTGAAGAAGTTTGTTCAATCCGCAGTTAGATCTGCGCAGGACATGCCTCAGTGTAACTGGGGCATCAGAACAGAAGAAAACATCTTTCAGCTGTAGGGCTAACAAAATAGCAGCAGGTTTTTGGGGTTTGAATCAGATATTTAGACCAAAAAGTGCGGTGTACACTCAGCGTGCATCTTTAGGACTAGGGCGCCCCCTAGCATTTAGCCAACGCGAAGCTTCAGTGGGAGAGTTGAAGAAGAAAACTTTGCCCCTGTCGACCACTCTGAGATTTACTGGGTACATCATACTATAAGCCATGTGCAGGTCCCGGAGCCTCTTCTTGACATGCACAAAGCTGGCTCTTCCGCATAGCTGCAGAGAAGTCAGGGTAGATAGAAATACGGTTCCCATTATAGTGCAAGTCCCCCAGAGTGCGGGCTGCACAAAGGATGTTTTCATGATCTCTGAAGTGCAAAATACGGGATACATCGGATGCAGATAGGAGCCAGGGGGGGGGGGGTTTGATGGAACCCTGTGAGCCCTCTCTATGGCAAAAAAGTGTGAAAATATAGTGTCCGCCATATTATCTTTGAGCCACAGCTCAAGAAAATCTTCAGGCTGTTTGCCCTCTGCTTTCTCAGGGAAGCCTACATGGCGGATATTGTTCCTCCTCTGGCGGTCTTCCATGTCCCCGAGCTTATCAGTATAAGCAATTACTTCACAGTGCACATTCTGCAGCTTATTCTCCAAAGGGCGAACCACATCCTCCAAATCACCAATTCTCTGCTCAGCTTCAGTAGCCCTCTCCCTAATGGTCTGCACATCATGTTTTAGAAACGACATCTCAGCTCTTATGTCATCGATATGCTCAGTTAGTGTGGCCTGGCAGGTGCATATGGCTTCCATAATCTGCTTCAGGGAGGGCTCCCCCTCCCCCACGACTGGCACCATTTCCCCCATTTCCTTTGGCGGTAGTCTGTCCAGGGACGATCCCCCTTCTCAATCCCTTAGTTATGGGGGGCAGCAGGCTTACCTTGCCAATGTGAGAGGGGGGCTGATCGGGGCCGATCAGTGCCGCTCCGCTGCGTAGTGTTGGGGCCTTGTTCATATGCCGCATTGCCGCCATCTTAGGATCCCCAGGCATACTGAGAGAGGTGCTCTGTGGGAGATTCCATGGGTGCCCGCCCGTATTTGACCATACCTCCATGATCAGCACGGTCTAGGGAGTTAGGTGGTGCCATTGCTGCGGAAAATCTGTGACTCTGACACCCAGGATGTCTGTAGAATTGTCCTGCACGGAGCTCCGGTTCAGCGCTGCTCACATATCAGCCGCTAGCTGCAAAATTTACTTTTTTTAATTAAAAAATAGGACAACAGTAAAGTTAGCACAATTTTTTTTATATTGTAAAAAATGATGTTGCGCCGGGTAAATTGAAAATCTCCATATGCAATGTTTTAAAAAATTCTACAGGTTGCATGTTTTGAGTTATAGAGGAGGTCTAGGGCTAGAATTATTGCTCTTGCTCTAATGATCACGGTGATACTTTACAGGTGTGGTTTTAACACCGTTTTCATATGCGGGCGCTACTCACTTATGCATTCGCTTCTGCACACGAACTCGGCGGGACGGGGGCGCGTTTACATTTACATTTTTTTTCTTATTTATTTTACCTTTTTATAATTTCTTTTATACTGTTCTTTTAAAAAAAGAATTGCCACTTTTATTTCTATTACAAGGAAGACAGCCATAATAGAAAACAAGCATGACAGGACCTCTTAAATATGAGACCTGGGGACAAAAACACCTCAGATCTAATGATTACACTAAAATGCAATAAAAAATGTTGCTTTGGGGGGCGTGGCCAGATGCGAACGAGGGAAGACGTGTCTTGGAGGAGCTCCGCCAAGCCCGATTACATCCGCATCCATCCCGAGCTGGCGACCGAGTTTTAGCCCTCCAAACCCCCCTAATCTGAATCCTCGCTCTCCCCTGTGCAGATCCCTACCTGAGCTGGGTCTGAGGGACACCGGATCGCTCTGCAGTGCGAGCTGCAGCTGGCGCCATACACCGCTATTCTGCCGCCATCTTGAGGCCTGTGAAGCCTGGCAGACTCGCCGAGCCCGAGTGCTACGACCGCAGGACGAATGGCGATCACCTTCGGACCCACCCGCTGCGGCAACACCCGGAGGTAGGACAATCAGAATCGCTCTCTCGGTCCGACGATCGCGGACCCCCGGCCATCTGTAAATCCAGGCTGCGGCTTGGGCCTACACGCGGTGGCCATCTTGCTCCTCCTGATCGCCAGGCCAGCGCTACTCCCACCCTCGATTGCAGATCCCTGGCCAGACACTTTCCCACAGACCCACCGCGGTTACCCACCACGCCATATGTACCCTGCAGTCTGATCTGTGACACCCCTCTGGAAGTGACTGCAGGCCCTGGTAAACCCCAGCAGCCATCTTGGTACACCCCAGCAGCCTCTATACCTGAGATGTGCCTCCATCCATAAAGTATTCTGCCCTGGGGGGTGTGGCCTAGAGGGGACCCGAGATGACCGCATGAGTTGATAATTCCGGCGTATTGAGGACGAACAGATGCTTTTTTTTGGGGGGGACCTAACTTACACTTCCGAATATGGGAAGAACACACAGGAGTACCTCGACCCCCGATCATCAACGGAGAACGGATCGCAACTCGGATCCAACATACCGGAGATGTTCCGGACTCGGGCCTCGACTCACTCCGCGGAGCTCCTGGCCTCCCAGGCCTCCCTGACACCACAGGCCTTATCTCCATCCCAACCAAGCAGGTCGGCGGCTCAGGTGGCTGGAGATACCAGAAGCGCAGCGCCCAGCCTTCTTGATCTACAGTCGGTTGCGTTGGACATTAAACACACCCTGACGGCGGCCATTTTCGATCTGAAAACCGACCTCCAGGTGATGGGGAACCGCCTGAAAGACGTGGAAGAAGACACACAGCTCCAGGCCGCAGCAATAAGGCAAGTGCAGAAGACCTACGACATGCATCTCCCCCACATGTTTGACCTTCACAGACATGTGGAGGACCTCGATAATAGAGGCCGCAGACACAACATTAGGGTGCGGGGCCTCCCTGAGGGAATCGACCAGGCCTCAATGCCCTTGGCGGTGTGCACCATTTTCAATTACCTGCTCGAGCGGCCTGTTTTCCCCCCCCTTCGAGATGAAAAGAATCCATCGTGCCCTGAGACCCCCGCCCAGAGGCTCTGAGCCACCCAGAGATATAGCGTGCTGTATAGTGAACTTTCCCCTGAAAGAAGAGATTCTTAAGAGAGCCAGAATCCGGGGACGTATTTTACACAATGGCGTAGACATAAAGCTGTTCCAGGACTTGTCCCAGATAACTTTGCAAACTAGGCGCACCCTGCGCCCCCTACTGGACACTCTTCGGGCACGGAATATTCAATACTGGTGGAAGTTTCCATTCTGCCTGTCTGCTACCTCCAGAGGGCGCACCGCTCTCCTACTTACACCGGAAGACCTTCCTGCGTTCTGTGAACAACTCGACATACCGCCCATCGACATCCCGGAATGGTACGCATTCTATTTTCCGACGGATCCGTGGAAACCAGTCTCGCACGCTTCATCACCCAAGGCACAGCGCCAGAGATCCAGACGCCGCAGATTGGACCCTTCATCTCCTGGTGACCGTCCATCCCGCCGCGACTTCCAGGCTCACCCTCCGGGTCACGCTGACACCCCACGGAGGGGTAATCGAGACGTGTGAGCACTTCAGTGTTCGGCTCTGGAACCGTGGTACCGTGAGTTAAACTGTTTCTTCATTTTTCCTGCTCCCAGTCTGCCTCACCTCACCCCCTTCCCTCCAAGATCGCGTAGAACTACCCTGGTTGCGATTTGCTTTGACTATATACCATGGGGGGGCGACCCTCTCCCATGTCCTCATGCCTATAGCTCTGGCACGTCTTTACTCACAACATGAGCCTAGCGGAACTTTAACTTGCTACCCAAAAGGGCCCTACGAACTCTCATGTTGGTCAGTCTGCTCCTTTCAATGACATTGGGAGATCTGGGATGAAACCTGCTCTGATCTACCCGACATGCACCCTGAACTCGACGCTTGCGAGCACTGACAGGAAAGACTGCTTACTGATCCTTGGGTCTTTTGATTACTTGTTTTACCCCATGACAACTACGCTTAGACTCTGTGCCTGCCCACCCCTGGTGGGTAGCTATAGACCCTTACTGCCTTGAATACAAATCCTGGGAGAGGCCTCTCCCACTCCCAGGCCTACCTACTAAACCCTGAGGCTAGTTAAAGATTGGGCCTGAGATCATTTTTGTTATCACCGTCATAGTGCCTTTTAACCTTACTTCTCATTTTCAGGAAATGTTATGTTCTCAAGCAAGGTTACCTGACCTACGACTTCATGGCTGAGCTGAACTAAGTTGCAGTAATCCAGGTTTCTAGTTTATGTTATACATGTTAATGTTATGCCTGACGCAAAAGCCATTTGCCACCTCACAGCTAGGCCCACGAGTTTGACCCACACACAGGGGCCTCTGAGGGATTCCCCCATGCACTTAGTCTGTTGTGCCCCTCCCAGGCCTCCTTTAACTCTCTTGACCCCATATGGTTTCCAAATTGCCTTGCACTGTTTTGTTATTCTTTAAGTAGTTCTGGTAAACCAATTTACATTTCCTTGTCGTCCTCCCTAATGCCAAGTCTCGGGTTCCCCTTTGGATTTACTACCCCCACACAGCTGTCCAACAGGACTACAGCTGACATTACGGAACCCTCACCCACCTTACCACACCCTCTCTATCCACCCCCCCCCCCACTAGGTGTCTCGACTCGCCTCGCAGTCACCTCCGGATTTTTCCCCTGTCCCCCCTCTAAGACTGAGGGGACGTGATTACTGAGTTTGATATTTAAACCCTCTCCCCCCCTTGTCTCACCTGTAGACTCGGGATCCCAACTCATACCACTCGATTACCTGATTTCCCCCCTCTCCTGTCTGTCCCCTACTACCTTTTAACCCCCCTTCCTGTCCTATCTACATCCCACGCAAACCAGACCCTCAACCCTCTCCTCCTCTTTCCCTCCTAGAAAGACACTCCTCCTCCCCTTCCAGCAAGGTCACGGCCTTTCCTGAAATCTCTAGAACTCCACTAAAATGGAGTCCAACCATTTATCTCTCAAATGCCTCTCTCTGAATGTGAAGGGCCTTAACATCCCTGAGAAAAGGTTGAAAGTCCTGGCAGCCCTCTCCAAACACAAAGCACACGTTTTACTACTTCAGGAGACGCATTTCAAGTCAGGAGCAGTGTCAAAGCTGTCAAACCACATATACAAACAAGCCTGGCATTCCACCAACCCCTCCGCTAAGACCAAGGGGGTCTCTGTCCTCATTTCTAAGCATGCCGATTTCCGTCTGACTGATACCTTAATTGATCCAGAAGGCAGATTTATTTTCCTCAAAGGCAAGTTCGCAGCTAAACCAGTCACCATAGCTAACATTTACAGCCCCAACGAACACCAAGTTACATTCTTCAGGAGGATGGGAGATTTGCTCTCCACCTTCCGGGAAGGACTGTTAATCCTCGGCGGGGAACCTAACACTACACGACACTTGGCGTACACTATTCCCAAACGTCAAAGACTACACATTCTATTCCTCACCTCATCAAAAATATTCGAGGATAGACTATCTCTTTCTCTCCCAAGCAGACTTGTCATTTCTCTCTCACGCTACTATAGAGCCAATGTTCTTATCCGATCACCATCCTATAACAGTGACGCTATCATTCCCGGAAGTAAACGTCTCCACTAAAACTTGTCGCCTAAACCCCTCTCTATTGAAGGACCCTGTTACAGTAGCCCAGATCAAGTCCCACATCCAAACCTACTTTCATGAAAACTCTGACCCAGACATTACACCTGTTACTCTATGGGAAGCGCACAAATGCGTAGTGAGGGGGGAAACTCATAGCCTTGGCGACTGCCGCCAAAAGACAACACCAGGAACGTGTCAGAACGCTCATCCAAACTATCAATAGATTAGAGAGAATACATAAACAAGCAGCCTCACAAACTGTCCTACAGGACTTGGTGCAGGCCAGATCTACACTCCTGGACGAACTCGGGAAACGTACGAGGAGGCGTTACGTTTTGCAACAAAAAGTGTTCTATGAACACGGCAACAAAAGTGGCAGGATGCTGGCCCGCATGATACAGGCAGCCAGGCCTTCCTCTAAAATCCACCAAATTCGAGATAAACACGGGGCTCTCCTCTCTAAGAATGAGGACATAGCGAAACACTTTGAGAAATTCTATGCTGACCTCTACAATCTACCCCGGGTGAATCCAGGAAGTGGCACTGCCTCCACCCGGGCCTCCCGAATACGGGAATTTCTGGCCGAGTACTGCCCCAAGCCCATTTCCTCACAACAAGCCAAAGCCCTTGAGTCTCCCCTTTCCAAAGAGGAGCTTCACTTAGCCATAAAACAGATGAAAGTGGGGAAGAGTCCAGGGCCGGACGGCTTAACCCTTGTTTACTACAAAACATTCCAGGAGACTCTAAGCCAGGAGATGCTCAAAATGTTTAACTCCCTAGCGGACCCTCAAACCCGGATGGGCAGGCTTCTAGAAGCTCACATAACGGTCATCCCTTACTAGCCGCAAATTACAGACCCATCTCCCTCCTCAACGTAGATATAAAACTCTACACAAAAATTTTAGCCAATCGACTGCTCCCTCTCATCCCGGTACTGGTCACGTTAGATCAAGTAGGATTTGTACCAGGCAGGGAGGCCAGAGACAATTCCATACGCGCTCTAAACTTACAACATTGGCTACAGACGTCGACAGCTAGGGGCTTATTTCTATCCCTTGATGCGGAGAAGGCGTTTGACAGGGTAGCCTGGGACTACATGCGAGAGGTCCTAAAGAGCATAGGCCTAATGCCTCACATGGCTACGTATATTGACGCCCTCTATTCCAACCCGTCGGCCAGAGTAAAGACCAGCGGCTTCCTGTCAAACGCCTTCTCCATTAGCAACGGCACCCGTCAAGGATGCCCCCCATCCCCCTTGATCTTCGTTCTGACACTAGAACCCCTCTTGAACAAATTAGGCAATAACCCTGACATTAAAGGAGTTACCATAGCGGGGAGGGAATTCAAAGTTGCTGCTTTTGCAGATGACATCCTGCTGTCTCTACAACTGCCCAGGATCTCACTGCCAAATCTTCTAAAAGACATAGGCCAGTTTGGAGAACTCTCAAACCTAAAGATAAACTATTCTAAATCATATGCCTTAAACGTCTCGCTGCCACACCAGGAAATGCTACACTGCCAGGATTCCTTCCCATTTAAATGGAAGGAGGTGGCTATTACATACCTAGGCATCCAGATTGCCAGGAATATGACGGAAGTCTACAAACTAAATTTCCTGAAAGCTCTTACAAGAGCCCAGAAAGACTTGAAAGACTGGGCTAATTTGAACATTTCCTGGTTTGGCCGCGCAGCTCTAATCAAGATGGTGATCTTACCCCGTTTATTATACCTGATACAGTCTATCCCAATTCATCTCCCCCTTCTTTTTTTGCGGCTTATAGACAAGCCTGCTCCAGTTTCCTGTGGAGTAATAAACCCCCACGCATTAAATACTCACGTCTCACTCTCCCCAAGGAGCGTGGCGGAATCGGACTGCCAGATCTTTACAAGTATTACTTAGCTTGCCACTTGACAAGGATTGCGGATTGGAAAATCCACTGCCTAGAAAAGGCTTGGGTAGCCTTGGAAAGGCTATCAATTCACACTCCAACACACATACTCCCGTGGCTCCCACCTCATATATGGCCCCAGGTAATTAAAGCACACCCGCTTATCTACCCAACTCTAGTAGCTTTCAATAAAGCGGTTTCCCAACATAACATATCCTCCCATATAGGCCCACTGACGTCACTAAGGGGGAACCCGGACTTTCTCCCGGGCGACCCCTCATTTCTCCAGAAAGAATGGCCACACTCGGATATCTTCGCGAAACACTTGTTTCGGGGAGGGAACCCAAGGCCTTATGAGAGACTGGCAGCTGAGTCGCGCACGCAGTCTATCCCGTTTTGGCCATACAGACAAATGAGACACTATCTTTCGTCTAAAGCCCCGAATACGACCTGGTCCAGGCCCCTTGCCCGCTTCGAATCTCTGTGCCTTCGGCAAGCCCCACAAAGGCACCTCATCTCATCCATCTACACCTTCCTCCAGACAGACTCCTTCCCATCCTCCTCCAAACACCTACATGAATCCTGGGAGAAGGATCTTAAATTGACCCTCACAGACGAGGACTGGACAAACATTTACACGACTGCCCACAAAAGTTAATTAAACGTAGCAATCCAAGAAAATGGGTATAAAATCATTACCAAGTGGTACAGGACCCCTTCACGTCTACACAAATTCTCGCCTACAATCCCTAACATTTGTTGGCGATGTAATACTGATGTGGGATCCATGATTCACATATGGTGGGAGTGTGGGTCCATCCAACCGTTTTGGGAGAAGGTGCACTCCATCATTAAGACGGTAACAACATACAAGCTGGACTACAACCCTGCCCAGTACCTCCTACACCATTCAACCCTTCCAAAAATCTCTTGCCACAAGTCTTTAGCCATGCATATGGTGAATGCAGCCAGGCTATGCATCCCTAATCATTGGCGCTCACCTGACGCACCAACCATCAGAGAATGGCTATCTAGAATTGCAAAGATTGCAGAATTAGAAGAACTCATTTACACATCCCAGGAACGTTTACAGAAATTCACCCTAACATGGGCATGCTGGACCCACTTCACATTTTCTGACAGCTACAGATCCTACTTCCCCCCCTGAACCAATGCGTTAATGATTTGACCACATCCTGTAGGGTCCATGCTCTTCCCATCCCTATGCCCAGACCCCTCACCCTTTAGGACCATATGAAGGAGGAGTGACCTTCACTCTCTCTCTCCATCCCCTCCCCCCATCCTTTTCATCTCTTTTTTCTTCCCCTCTCTTGGAATACCCCAATCCCCCATTTGATAGTATCGTTTGATGGGTATTCTCTGTTCATTTATTTGTTGCAATGTATGCATGTCACTGAAACCAGTTATACTTCTGTTTTGATACTTGTCTATTGTGACTGTCACATACACTTGTAATGCTTCTTTTTACATCAATAATAAAAAAAAAAATTGTGGAAAAGAATAATGTTGCTTTAAGAGCTATGGGCGGAAGTGACGTTTTGACATTGCTTCTGCCTTGCTATGGTATGGAGCTGGGTGGGGGCAATCTTTCCCTCACAATCGGCAGAGGACACCGGAGCACTGCAGAAGGGGGGACCCTATCCTGCCACCGATAAAAGTGATCTTGCGGCGCATTTGCCGCAGAGACCACTTTTATTTGAAAGAGGACTGCCCGCTGAAGAAGAGGATATTGGGGTTATGGCAGCTAGCGTCTGCCATAACAACGATATCCCTCTTCAAATTGCTGACGTATAACGATGGCGGGTGGTCCGTAAGTGGGTAAATAACAAACATGTTCTACTCATCTGCTATGTTCAATGGTTTTGCACAAAGCAGCCCCAACCCTTTTCCTGGGTCCCCTGCTGGCACTTCTGGCTCCACTCCCTGCCAAGTGCCCCCATAGCAACCTGCTAGCTATAGGGGTACTTGTGCATGCTTGCTCTCAAGCCTCGTTCTGTGTGTCCATAGGACACACAGAATGGGGCTTGGTCTACGGCCCTGCCTTGCCCCCTCCTCACTGGCTATGATTGACAACAGCAGGAATCAATGGCTCCCGTTGCTGTCTGAGCCAATGAGGAAGGAGAGAGCCAAGAGAGTCTCTGCTTTCATGCACATCGCTGGATTGAGATCAGGCTCGGGGGGGAACTGCATGCAGAATGTTTTTTACCTTAAGGCATAGAATGCAGTAAGTTAAAAAAAAAAATTCTGTGATAGATAGTACACTGCAGAGAAGCTCCGTGATTAACAGTGCTTACTACTGTGTATGCAACAAATTACAAATTGGTATTAGAGTGAAAACGTGTAAAAAAAACACAAAAAACATTAACCGCTTAAGCCCCGGACCAATATGCAGCCTAAAGACCCAAGGTGTTTTTACAGTTCGGGAATGCGTCGCTTTAACAGACAATTGCGCGGTCGTGCGACGTGGCTCCCAAACAAAATTGGCGTCCTTTTTTTCCCACAAATAGAGCTTTCTTTTGGTGGTATTTGATCACATCTGCGTTTTTTAGTTTTTGCGCTATAAACAAAAATAGAGCGACAATTTTGAAACAAATGCAATATTTTTTACTTTTTGCTATAATAAATATCCCCCAAAAACATATATAAAAACATTTTTTTCCCTCAGTTTAGGCCGATACGTATTCTTCGACCTATTTTTAGTAAAAAAAATCGCAATAAGCGTTTATCGATTGGTTTGCGCAAAATTTATAGCGTTTACAAAATAGGGGATAGTTTTATTGCATTTTTATAATTTTTTTTTTTTTTACTACTAATGGCGGCGATCAGCAATTTTTTTTTTCCTGACTGCGACATTATGGCGGACACTTCGGACAATTTTGACACATTTTTGGGACCATTGTCATTTTCACAGCAAAAAATGCATTTAAATTGCATTCTTTATTGTGAAAATGACAGTTGCAGTTTGGGAGTTAACCACAGGTGGCGCTGTAGGAGTTAGGGTGCACCTAGTGTGTGTTTACAACTGTAGGGGGGTGTGGCTGTAGGACTGACGTCATCGATTGCGTCTTCCCTATAAAGGGGATGACACGATCGATGCGCCGCCATAGTGAAGCACGGGGAAGCCGTGTTTACATACGGCTCTCCCCGTTCTTCAGCTCCGGGGAGCGATCGCGACAGGGCGGCTATAAACAAATAGCCGTGCCGTGGTCCCGGATCGCTCCCCGAGCGAACCCGACCGCCGCATGTAGCGGGGGGGTCCCGATCGGACCCCCCACCCGCTAATAGGCAAGGACGTACATTAACGCCCATGTGCCTGTACGTGCCATATTGTGGACGTACATTTACATGCGGAGGTCGGGAAGTGGTTAAACACCAACCAGGTCTCCCGTCAGGCAGGGTGGACCAAAAAGAAGAAGAAAAAACTCCCCATAGTGGTAAGCATGTAGCGGTAAGCAGTAAAATTGGTCTATGGGTCGGCGTAAGTTCCACCTAGGACTCAGCTACTCACACCGTGCGTATCAGCTTGACGCATTTTGTCATTGTTGTAATTTGCATACACAGTAGCAAGCACTGTTAATCACGGAGCTTCTCTCCAATGTACCATCACATTATAACTCTCAGGTTTGTAACAGCAGCTGCTTTTTTACACATTATTGATATATAATTGTGGCACAGGTGTGTGTATAGTGTGACAGGAAGTCAGGTAAATCTGTGGGTGTTGTCACAAATGGGACATACATTTCTGCCTTGCTTAGACAATACACTAATCATTATAAGGCGTCGGCTGCGAGAAATAGCCAGACAAGGTCTAAGGGCGTTGAAAGACTCCAGCTGTTCATAATGAGGCAATTAAGGCCTCTATAAGTAGCCCAGAGGATTACCACTAATTGGCTGCATCACTCCTAAGGCTGTGTGGGTAGGAGAGCAGTGCCAGAAGGTCTTCTGTGGAGGTGAGGAGAGGATTGATTTGTTCTGTGTGAAACAAAATCAAAAGACTATTGTTTTGTGCTGTATGACCAGCACTGTCTACCCAGCAGTAGGCTGTGTTAGACTTCATAGATAGGTTCCTGTGTGGAAGGTAGACGCCCAGAGTGGCTAGGATTTATTTTAGGTTTGATTTTGTTTATGCTGTTTGGATGCTTGCAATTGTTTTCCAGCAAGATGGAAAAATAAACGAGAAACTGTGTTTTCAACCATCTTCGACTGCCAGTCTGTATAAATTCAGTGTGTGGTGAACCCATCCAAGGGGTCACACACCCTGCTACCGAGCTAACCCCTCACAATAGATATATATAGTGTAAGATTGCGGTTATTAGACTCCAGCGATGCGTTTTCCAGTGAGTTTAAGGGCCTGGTAGCCCACTTTTATTTAAAAAACATGAAAGTTCACAAATACAATAGTACCATTCCTGTATCTTGACAGCCTCCTGTCTTACACACACTTGCCATCCGGCTGTCTCAGGCATTTAGCCTAGGCCTAGTTCTGTTCCTCAGAACACACAGTTCAGCGTCCTGCTGCTCAATCTCTGTTCGTCAGAACAAACAGTCTCCTGGAGTTAAGCTCAAACCTTCGCTTTCTCCTAATGACATCTGCCTCTTGCAGACATCCACACAGCCCCTGACTCCACTCAGAGGGATTTGGAATCCACCTGATTCCTGGGACAGACCTCCTGTCTGTAGGGTGGGGCCCTGAGCTATAGTCAGGTCAGAACTAAATAGCTGGAACACACAGCTGTCTAATTAGTGTGTCTTTCTCTCCAACATATGGCGTAACCCAGCAATCTTTCCCATAGCACAGGGTCCTGCCCTCACAATAGATATATATATCTATACACACACACATACACTGCTCAAAAAAATTAAAGGCGAAAAGGAGGCATATTTGGGGGGTGAGGGTAATTTTAAATTTAGAGGATTTTTCAAACCTAACCAAAGCAGCATACACATTGAATGATAGTCTCCAGGTTTTCGATCTCAAATGGTCATACTGGAATCTTGCTCAGTAATTGAATGTTCCATTTCCTATACAATTTTAATTCAAGGCCCCAATATATGTTTGCCCTTGATCTACATGCAATCTAACCCGTAACCCAATTTTTCTAATATCCTTCTGTATGATGCTCTGTATAATATACTGCTGATTCAATGTTGATTCTTTTTTCAGTTTTATACTTGTAACTGCACTTTAAAAACTTACAATAAAAACATTTGTAAACAAAAAAAATTAAAGGAACACTTTGAAAACATATCAGATCTCAATGGGCAAAAATCTCATGCTGGATATCTATACTGATATGGACTGGGTAATGTGTTAGGAATGAAAGGATGGCACATCATTTGATGGAAATTAAAATTATTCACCTACAGAGGGCTGAATTCAAAGACACCCTGAAAATCAAAGTGAAAAAATTATGCAGCAAGCTAGTCCATTTTGCTGGAATTTCATTGCAACAACTCAAAATGGTCCTCAGTACTTTGTATGACCCCCAAGTGCTTGTATGCATACCTGACAACATCAGGGCATGCTCCTAATGAGATGATGGATGGTGTCCTGGGGTATTTCCTCCCAGATCTGGATCAGAGCATCACTGAGCTCCTGAACAGACTGAGGTGCAACCTGGCGGCACCGGATGGACCGAAACATAATGTCCCAGAGGTGTTCTTTTGGATTTAGGTCAGGTGAGCGTGGGGGCCATTCAGTGGTATAAATTTCTTCATCCTCCAGGAATTGGCTACATGCTCTTGCCACATGAGGCTGGGCATTGTCATGCACCAGGAGGAACCCAGGACCCACTGCACAATCGTAGGGTCTGACAATGGGTCCAAGGATTTCATCCCAATACCTAATGGCAGTCAGGGTGCCATTGTGTAACCTGTAGAGGTCTGTGCGTCCCTTCATAGATATGCCTCCCCAGACCATCACTGACCCACCACCAAAACGGTCATGCTGAACGATGTTACAGCATAAAGTTCTCCGCGGCTTCTCCAGACCTTTTGACAACTGTCACATGTGCTCAGGGTGAACCTGCTCTCATCTGTGAAAAGCATGGGACACCAGTGGCGGACCTTCCAATTCTGCTGTTCAATGGAAAATGACAATCGAGCTCCACAGTGTCCGGCAGTGAGCACAAAGCACACTAGAGGACGTCGGGCTCAGGCCACCCCCATGAAGTCTATTTCTGATTGTTTAGTCAGAGACATTCACACCAGTGGCCTGCTTGGGGTCAATTTGTAGTGCTCTGGCAGTGCTCATTCTGTTACTCCTTGTACAAAGGAGCAGATACCGGTCCTGCTGATGGGTTAAGGACCTTCTGCGGCTTTTTCCAGCTCTCCTAGAGTAACTGCCTGTCTCCTGGAATCTCCTCCATGCTCTTGACTGTGCTGGGAGACACGGCAAACCTTTTGGCAATGACACATATTGATGTGCCATCCTGGAGGAGTTGGATTGCCTGTGCAATCTTTATAGGGTCCAAGTATCACCTTGTGCTACCAGTAGTGACACTGACCCTAGCCAAATGCAAAACTAGTGAAAAACAATCAAAAAAGATGAGTAGGAAAAAAAATGTCAGACACCTCCACCTGAAAAAACATTCCTGTTTTGGAGGTTGTCTCATTGTTGCCCATCTAGTGCACCTGTTGTTAATTTCAATTAACAGCAAATAAGCTGAAACTGATTAACAACCCCCTCTGTATACACCCCTCCCCCTCTGCTACTTAACTGACCAGATCAATATCCCAGAAGTTCTGATTCAAAAGTGTTCCTTTAATTTTTTTTGAGCAGTGTGTGTGTATATGTATGTATGTATATATATATATATATATATATATATATATATATATATATATATATATATATATATATATATATATATATATATATATACACTAGCATATAACCTTTATAAAAATAAAAACTTTTCAGTCTGTAGAACCACTTTAAGTGCGGCATTATTCAGTGCCCCATAAAGCATATTCTAAAATAAATTTATTTTTCACTCCACAAAGTATGTTAACGGTGGTTAAAGAGGTGGCTATAGGGAGTATTAAATGGTCAGACCACGCCCGGGTCTCATTGACATTAACTATGAATGAGTATTCCTCTGACAAGAGGAGACAGTGGCGGTTGAATGAGAGTTTGATGGAGGATAAGATGGTGGTAGAGGAAGTCATTAAGGAATTTCAGTACTATTTTTTTCTGGGGATGTAGTTAAGATAATAGCAATGCTGTTAATTGGAATTTGAATGGTTTTGTTAGAGCTCATATGATTGATGGATTAATGAAACATTTTTTTCTCTGTATTTATGACAATCAAAATAAAGAAAAAAAAAGTATTGTGAATGTTTAAGTCTAAAACAGCCCTAAGGCCTCATACACATGGGCAGAAAAATGCAGTTAATTCCTGGTGCCTCCATGGCAGCATACATGTGATAGCGCTCCGCCTCAACTCCTCTTACAGCACTAGTGAATAGCATAAATTCCAGGCATAGCCGCTCCCCCAACATTCTCCTTTTTTCATACCTCTTGACTGGTGAAAAGTAGCAGTACATCCATACCTCTGCAGTCGGCAGTGTCCGCAGGGTTCAGCCTCTCCTGTGCGCAGTCCCTGATCTTGGGCCGCTATTAGCGCTGATAAGACTGGGATCCCCTTCTGTGGATCTTTTGGGGTCTTGCAGAGTTTCCTTATAGGAACGCAATCTGCTGCTTTTTCCAGAATAAAAACAAATGCTGGTGAAGGCGGCGGGGGGGGGGGGGGGGGGGGTCAGCTTCTTTTCTTTCTTGGTCATGTCAGGTTTTTTTTTTTTTTTTTTTATGTCTGCAATTTATAGGTCTCTGGTGTTAAAAGTTTAGAGGTTATGAAAGAGTAAAAAATAAAATATTTGTTTTCCCTTTAAGGCTTCTATTCCAGGTCCGTGCATGCGCGGATCAGGCGTCTCGTTCCTTTTCCCGATATATGTCTCGGGATAGATTTTGGCTTTAATCTTGTTTTTCTCCTCAGGTATTTATTGCCTTACCGTGTTCTCGGTACCCGGTTTTCCTCTCCCCAATTCACCGTACTGGCAGGGGAGAGAGGAAAGATAGTAGTGCTGAGCGGCGGAGAGGGGGGGTAACTTTTGGAGTACATCTAGAGGCTGTATCTTCAATGCCTCCTCTGATTGGTAGTGCGCATGCGCGCATTGGGCGGTGAGGCTTCGGCAGCCATTTTAGTGTAGGAAAATTGCTCAGATTCAATTTTTTGCCAGTAATTGGGTAGGTCCTTCTAATTTAACTCCCCCCTCCCCTTTTAGCTTTAAATTCTGACTGGGCTCAGGGCTGCTCTGCATAACGAGTGTGTGCCCTGCAGCGAAAATTACTTTAGTAATACAGGTATGTGATACACTTTGATCCCACTCCTATTGTGGTAGCTCTGTAAAAAAATTCTTGCACATAGGTTCTATATTTCTTTTTTGTCTCTTGCTTTGCTTTAATACAGCTGGCCCTCCTGTCCATAATTCACTATGAGCCCTTCGTCACAAAGCCAAGATCCTCTTGTATCCAATAGGTATGGGACCACCTGTATGTGAGTATTTAAAAAAAAAAAAGTGCGCCACTGACGAACAAACTGTTTCAGCCCTGTTCCTTCAAAGTGGTCCAGAAAGTCCTCAAGACGCCATGACAATGACAATTGTGACAGAATCCACTGTCACTGTGTGTTTTGGAAGGGACT
This sequence comes from Rana temporaria, assembly GCF_905171775.1. Classification (NCBI taxonomy): domain Eukaryota; kingdom Metazoa; phylum Chordata; class Amphibia; order Anura; family Ranidae; genus Rana; species Rana temporaria. The sequence continues at coordinate 95,859,232 of NC_053499.1, forward strand.
GTGGGCTGGCCTCCTACCCCTAGATTATAGCCCAGAAAAGACTGAGAGACTTGGGGACAAGCTGGAATTGAGATAATGTAATCTAATGCTACATCCCTTCTCCCCTCCCCCCCTCTTGTTGCTGTGTTTACTTGTGTTGGTTCATGGCACATAGACAATGGTCTGGACTGGAGACATCTCTCCGCAGGGGATGTGTATTGAGGGGCTGCCTGCTTACCATAATCCCTTTATGTTTAACTGTATTCTGTTTCAATGTACAAGTGTTCAGTTGCCATTGGTTCTTCCTTGTCCCCTACCCCCTCCCCTCTATGACAAGGCTAAGGGGAGTGTCCCTAACTGTGCGTAAAAGTGTATGTCTTGTATTTAATAAACAGTTTTTTATGCTCTGCGTGTTTAACCCTCAAAACCTGTGTGGATTGTCTCGTGATTGAGGGGTTAAGGGCTGGTTATCGCAAATCTGCAGGCTGTGGGTGTGTTTGGAGGACAGGAGACAGGTCTGGCGGATGCGCTCACCTGGGGTATCTGAGATTCGTCACAGTGGTGGCAGCAGTGGCATGTCTCCTGCAGTCCGGGACATCCGAACCACCACTAGGATTCAAGATCCGGGCAGCCGCCGAGGAGCGATACGGGGACCGGCCAGCATGAGAGCAGAGTTCGGGAGGAGACTGCAAGGCATGCGGAAGCAACATCGGGGACCAGCAACGGAGCACACCATGCTCGGCTGGGGGGATGTGATCCGCCGGCAACTCTGGCATGAAATGCTAAGCCACTAAAGGCACCACCAGGGGAAGATCCTTCCCTCCTCCACAGAGATGTATTGGATGCAGTACTATGCGCGAGAGGTGTTCCTGAGGGAACGACCGCGAGATGAGTGGAAGACGGTGCTCGGAAGATTGGTCCAGGAGGAGATGAGGCTGGATGCCAGCTACAGAGCCCTCCGACGGTCAACTGTGGCCAGGTACAGCAGATGGCAGCCCGACAGAAGGCGTTGGCTACGGCGGTGTGGGGCTGCTCCATCAAAACATGTATGGAGACCCAAGACTTTGGGAGCAATGAGGAGTAGCAGCTGGAAAACATCCTGGACTTCCGAGATGAGGTGCTGGACCTCCCCGAAGAGGCGTGTGACCTGGAGTTATTGAAGTTCCTGGTTGAGTAGGAATGGGAGCTCGAGATTGCCTACAAGCAGCTATTTGATGGTGATCAGCAGCCTGGCATTGCTCCCGTTGCCTGGGACTGTCTTGGAGAAATAGCGTACAGTCGCGAAGATGCAGAGCAAATGGGGCCAGGAGTGCCCCTATGTTTTCCTGTCCTAACCGCAATGGAAAAAGCGGCAATGATACAGAGGGTGCTGCGAGTGCTAGAATGCCGGAATGCACCGGAGGTTCCCCAGGCAGCGAGACAAGCTAATAGCATAAAGGTCTCAGAAGGGGGAGTTGAGACGGGCGCTGGAAGGCTGGTAAATGGTGATCAGCAGCAAGGCCAGAGTATCGCATTCGGTGCCCCAGCTGAAGCGCTGGCTACAGGGCAGAGTTCCGCTGGCCTCTGCCCAACATCAGAAAAAGAGTTGGATCTGGAGAATCTGAGAGATGATCTTTGTGAGCCGTTTCCCCAACAGCAGATATCCCCACCGGGAGTGGAGGAAGCAATCCTCCCTCCCCAGCAATTGGACACTACCCCAATGTCCATCCCCACCAGCAGAAGCACTGGCTATGGGGCAGAGTACTGCTGGCCTCTGCCCACTCTCAGAGTCAGATCCAGGAAGTCCGAGGGATGAACTTAGTGAGCCGTTTCCCCCAAGAATTGGACACTACCCCAGTGTTTATCCCCCCAGCAGAAGCGCTGGCTATGGGGCAGAGTTCTGCTGGCCTATGCCTACCCTCAGAGTTAGATGCAGGGATTCCGAGGGATGAAATCAGTGAGCTGGTTGCCCAGCACTTGGACACTACCCCAGTGTTTATCCCCCCCAGCAGAAGCGCTGGCTGCATGGCAGAGTGCCGCTGGCCCTTGCCCAGCCCTCAGTATGTTTTTGGAGGGTTTGGGAGACAGCCCCTGTCAGAAGTCGCATCAGCAGCTGGTCACAGAACCAGAAGGGCTGAACTCTACCGTTGTATATGTCCCCCTAGCATAGGCGCTGGCTATGGGGTAGAGCTCTGTTGGCCTCTTCCCAGCATCAGAAAAAGAGATGGAGAGTCCGGGAGATAATACCTGTATGATACCTCCTCAGCGGCTGGTAACTACACCAGGAGAAAAGCAAGTACCTTTTCCTCCCCAACTGCATAGCACTACCAGCCTACGTTCCCTACCAGCTGAAGCGCTGGCATCGGGGCAGAAAATTATTCAGCTCCCCCCAATATCTGCAACCCAGCCCCAGATCAGGGGAGTGCAGACAGCTGTTCCCACTCTGCAGCGGCTGTTTTTATTCACGGAGACCGTGTGCGGGTTTTGCTCCCCAGCGCCAGAGTCGTACTTTTCCTTTTCCTGTTTTCCTGGGGTGGAAGTTTGTGACTAACGCAGTTCCAGACCAGTTGAGGGTCAGGAACCTGGTTAGTCTTTTTTTAAAAGGGGAGAAATGTGACAGAAGCCACTGTCACTGTGTTTTGGAAGGGACTGTGGGCTGGCCTCCTACACACAGATTATAGCCCAGAAGAGACTGAGAGACTTGGGGACAAGCTGGCATTGAGATAATGTAATGTAATGCTACATCCCTTCTCCCCATCCCCCCCTCTTGTTGCTGTGTTTACTTGTGTTGGTTCATGGTACATAGACAATGGTCTGGACTGGATACATCTCTCCACAGGGGATGTAAATTGAAGGGATGCCTGCTTTCCATAATCCCTTTATGTTTAACTGTAGACTGTTTCAATGTACAAGTGTTCAGTTCCCATTGGTTCTTCCTTGTCCCCTACCCCCTTCCCTTTATGACAAGGCTAAGGAGAGTGTCCCTAACTGTGTGTAAAAGTGTATGTCTTGTATTTAATAAACAGTTTTATGCTCTGCATGTTTAATCCTCAACAACTGTGTGGCTTGTCTCGTGATTGAGGGGTTAAAGGCTGGTTATGACGAATCTGCAGGCTGAAGGTGCATTTGGAGGACAGGAGACACAGGTCTGGCGGATGTGACCACCTGGGGTATCCGAGATCCTTCACAGCGATAGTCATGAGCGGAGGTGAGGCTCTTCGCACCAAAAGATCATGTTCTTAAAGACGTTGTCATTCTCTTTCGCCTCTACCGCGGGCGTCAAGTAAAAAGTGCTGGGCATGTGGCGTGGTTCCACTCCCTGATAATCTTGTCTGCAGTGACTGTCTCAGGGACTATGCAGCCAACCGGGAATTAGGTGGTTGACCTACTTAAACAAATCATGAAAGATTCTCTCTCTGAATTGAAGGCTATGATCCCTGCTCCCCCGGTTCCACAAGTTGAACAAATATTGGATTTAGACCCTGACATTCTGGGTCCATCAACTGTTAGTACTCCTTCGCCTGCATCAGGAGAAACAGCTAAACAAACTCCACTGGAAGATCCACCCGAGGAGTCCTCAGATGATTCTGAGGACGCCTGGTTCAGCCCTTTGTCCAAGCGGTGGGGAGCGCCACTGCCTGGGAAGATCCAGAAGAACCTCCTCAAAAATTTAAAACCTATTTCCCATTCCTCAAGAGAAAACAAATCTTCTTACCATTAATGGGGGAGATCAGAGAGATCATAGAGGACGAGTGGAACAAAACTGACAAAAAGTTTTCTCTAGCCCGTCTAACCAAACTGTATCCACTGGCAGATTCAGATACTTCGTCCTTAAGTTCAATGCCTGTGGTTGATGCGGCTGTGGTGCGTCTGGCAAAAAAATGTAACCTTGTCAATGGAGGATTCAACGTCATTCAAGGATCCCCTAGATCAGGGATCTAGGGGAACTACGGCCCTCCAGCTGTTGTAGAACTACACATCCCATGAGGCATTGTAACACACTGACATTCACAGACATGACTAGGCATGATGGGAATTGTAGTTCCAGAACAACTGGAGGGCCGTAGTTTGAAGACCCATGCCCTAGATAGACGAATGACCTAGACCTCAAAAGGAGCTATCTAGGGGCAGGGGCAGCTTGTTGACCAGCCATTGCGCTGACATCTGTTTTCAATGCCATAAGGTCGTGGATGGAAAATGTTGAAACAGCCCTGCAGCCAGATGTCCCCAAGGCCGACATAATTAAAGCTCTGGAGGAGCTTAAGTTGGTGGCAAATTTCGTAGGAGAAGCTGCGATCGACATGATCCGATGTTCGACCAACTCAATGCTGCACTCGGTTATGGCAAAACAAGCCTTATGGCTAAAACCCTGGAAGGCGATCTGGCATCAAAACAAAATGGTGCAAGATTCCCTTTGATGGAAAATATTTATTCGGCAAGAAACTCGACAAAGCAATCTCTCGCGTAACAGGGGGTGAATCTGGCTTACTCCCCCAGGAAAGGAAGGTCCGGAGAACAAAAGCCTATTTGTCCCGATTCCGGCAATCAAATTCCAGAGACTTCAGGCAGTCCTGCCTGTTTAGGGACAACAAGAGATCATGGAGAGGCACTCAGCTAGAAAGAACAAGTCCCTCACCGCTCCCCAGGAGGGGGCAACGTCTTTTTGACATCAAAGGGGCAGAGGCCAGTGGGAGCCCGGCTAAAAAAAAATTTCCCATCTGGGCCTCCAAGTGCCAAGAACCATGGGTTCTATCGACGATCCGGTACGGTCACTTCTGAACTTTTTCTCATCCGCCTCCTCACATGTCTTTCAAAGAAACAGCCCCCGGCCTCTCCACAGAAAGCACTGGCCCTAAACCAGTGGCAGAAGTACCTGTCCCCCACATCGGAGTAATTTACAGGTTTTTATTCCACCCTTTGCCTGGTACAGAAAAACACAGGCAACTGGAGACCTGTAATAGATCTGAAAAGGCTCCATCGATACATCCTTCAAGATGGAGTCGCTCCAAACAATTATCCAAACCATACAACCAGGAGATTAGTTAATATCGATAGACCTGCATGTTGAATTCTACCATCCTTCCAAAAGTACCTAAAGTTCGCAGTGGGTCGTGTCCACCTGCAATTCCAGGCTCTGCCCCTCGGTCTGTGCACCTCCCCTCAGGTGTTTACGAACGTGTTGGTATTTGTCTTGGCCCCTCTGAGAGAGAGGGGATTAAGAATTTACCACTATATGGACAATATCCTATTGTTATCAAACAACCCGAACCAGCTTATAGCCCACAGAGAAATTCTTCTACAGTCGTTATCGGAGTTGGGGTGGTTGGTGAATCATCGAAAGAGCCAATTAGTTCCAACACAACAGATGATCTATCTAGGAGCAATGTTCGATACGCAACTGGGCACAGTCTGTTTACCCCAATTGAAGATGGAGAGCATCATTCAGAAGATGTCCAAGACCATACAGAGGTCCCATTTATCAGCTTCACAGTGTCTAAGCCTTATTGGCACAATGTCCTTGTGCATACCTCCTAGTTCCGTGGTCTCACTGGCACCTGAGACACTTCCAGACGGGATTCCTAACACAATGGAGACGGCAACATCTATCCCAGACAATTCTTTTGACAACACTAATGAGCAGGAGTCTGCGCTGGTGGACAAATCCAGAGAATCTCTCCTGGTCCCATCATTTGGGTTCCCACTCATTGGCCAAAATTACTTGAGATGCGAGTGGCCAGGGGTGGGGTGCCCATTGCACAGAATTTCCGGGTTCAGGGAAGATGGTCTTTTCCCACCAGAGGGAATGTCTTAGAAATGAGGGCAGCATTTCTAGCATTAACCTCTTTTGCATCTCAGGTCAAAGGGCAGAGCGTGCTTCTGCATCTGGACAACAAAGCTGCAGTCTCGTACCTTCAGAGACAAGGGGGCCGCCCACAGCAAGACACTTCTGAGGGAAGTGGAACCTGTAATGGTCTGGGCCGAGAGGAACCTGGTAGAACTCAGGGCAATATATCTCCCAGGCAAAATAAACTCAGAAGCAGATGTCTTATCGAGGAGGTTCGGGGACAACAACGAGTGGTCTCTCCACCCCCACATGTTCAAACAAATCTTCCATTTATAACAGACCCCACAGGTGGACCTCTTTGCTACGCAGGAGAATTCCAAATTCAGGAGATTCTTCTCTTGCTTCCCACACCAACAAGCGGAGGGAGTAGACGTGTTGTCCTGTCCTTGGAGCTTCAAGACAGCTTACGCCTTTCATCCTCGCCCACTCATCTCAAAGTTTCTCCTTAGGCTCCTGAGGGAACCAATCAAAGTGCTAGCAGTGCTACCTTATTGGCCGGAGAGACCTTGGTTCCAGATAGCCATGCACCTCAGTGGGGATCATCCAATCAGAATTCCTCCCTTCCAGCAGTTGTTGACCCAGGCAGGCTGGCTCATCCAGATTCACAGAAGCTGGATCTTCGTGTATGGAGGTTGAAAGAAGGAGGTTCAAATTGCTAGGTTGTTCCAAAGAGGTCATATCCACCCTGTTTTTAAAGCCAGAAAACCAACAACCAATGCAATATATGCAAGAATTTGGGACAAGTTCTTATCCTACGCCACAGGAAAAGGGTTTGATCCAATCTCTCCTTCCACTGCGTATGTTCTGAGCTTTCTTTAAACTGATCTCAATTTGGGGCTCAGCCAGTGTTCCCTTAGGCCTCGTACACACGACCGGATCTATCCGCTGGAATTGATCCGCGGATCAGTTCCAGTGGACAAATGTATACACCCCAGTAGAAGTCCTTATAGCAACGAAACCGGTAGGGTACACAGGTCATATCGCCATCACCTGCACTATTTGTGGATATATTTCTGTCCATTCACTGGATTGGGAAAAACATTTTTTCTGTTTGCTGCATGTTTTTTTGGATTTATTTGATTTTTGTTGAATTTTGAATTTTACTGCTGAACGGGTTTTGAAAATCCTGTTCAAAGTGTTGTTTTTATCCAGAGTGTTTACCTTTAAAGTGACACAAGTTTGGAGTTTTTATTAAAACTTTTTACACTATGTGGAGCCCTTTTTTTGTTTCTTCACATACTCTGTTGTGATCAACTACCGATTCCATCACCTACCTTTTTTGGAGAACACCTGTATCCTTTTTGATTGTGAGTACAATCTTGCACCAGCCACTATCCTGAGACTACATAAGGTTGGAGAGGCCTTGAGAGAATAACATCACAAGGGCGACCAGAGAGGGCAATCGGCCCGTACAAGCATTGGAGACCCACCCATCGTATGATGAGCAGTGGGTCATCGAGATCTGGTAAGAGTACCCAGTTATTTTTCTCTCGTAAAAGTCTGATTGGAGTGTGTTGCTGAAGATATACATCGCATCTATACAATCAAAAGGATCATATATATGTACTATTCCCAACAGGGGAACGGACTATATATAATTTATGTGGATTTAAAATCATCCCAAATGATTTAAGATGTTTTCCCAAAAAGACTTGCTCTGAACCTATAGCTCATCTGCCTTCGCAGGCTAATTGCCGTAGTGTGTGTTTATTGAGTGTATTGACATCTCTCTCTAAGTTCCTAACAGGACATAATTGGCAATAGATGTATGCTGATCCTCAGAGGTTCACATCAATATTCACATAGGAACACTTGTCTCACAGACATCTTTGTCCCTTAGGGGTATATTCCCATCCTATAAGTTTTATTTATTCTTTGGGATCTCACTAAATCTCTAATTATCTATATAATTTTCACTACACCTCACGGTGTTAAGCACACATTTGGATATTTCCATTTTTATACTATCTCACTCTTTTTGGGTCCTCGCCCAAGTGGAGTTGAGTCATATTGACGCTACATTTTCTTTATATATTACCTTTACAAATACTTTTTGTGTGTTGGCTGCCCACTTTTTCACATTTTTTCATTACAAGTTTGCGCAATATTTTCACATACACTGACAAATCCGGTCGTCTGTACGGCCTAGCGGATATTTATCCGTGGAGATTCCTCGGCCCGATCCATTTCAAGCGGATATAAATTTCTTCTTGGACTCAGAATCAAACTCCTGTCATGAACTAGACATATCCAAAGTCCTCGGGCCTACTTAGAAGCCACAGCAAGTTTCAGAAAACTCTGAAATATTATTCATCATCCCATGGGGTAAGAATAGAGGAAAGGAAGCTTCCGCCCGAACCTTGGAATCCTGGGTTGTCAAGTTAATTCAGAAAGCTTACAGAGTAAAGAACTTGGATTCTCCGGCTCAGGTGAATGCTCATTCAACAAGGGCAGTATCAGCATCTTGGGCAGCAAGGGCGAATGTTTATTTTGGAAACAGTATGCAGGGCCGACACGTGATCTTGTCGGCACACGTTCCTTAAACATTATCGTATTGATGCCGGAGCTCTTACACAGTAGAGTTCGGGAGAAAAACACTTTGTGCTGCCATGTCTGTGTCTAATTTTTTTCGTTAAAGAATTAAACCCAACCGTGTGAGCTAGTTATTTATCACATGTATGCTGCCATAGAGGCACCAGGAAAAAGGAAAATTGTATCATACTTGCCATAATTTTTCTTTCCTGGTGACAATCCATGGCTGCATACGCTCCCACCCTCAGTACTCTATATTACAAAGCATCTTGGGGGAGGGGCTATGCCTTTAATTTATGCTATTTACTAGTCCTGTAGGAGGAGTCGAGGCAAAACCCTATAACATGTATGCTGCCCTGGATTGGCACCAGGAAACAAAAAATTACAGTAAGTATGATACAATTTTAATTTTTTTCACCTCTGTAGCTCTATTTCAGCCAATGAGTCCATGTACATTGTAGCTTTTAGATATGCATTACATATTTATATTATTATATATATATATATATGATTCATATATATATGATTGGTGTATTGTCTAACGAGGCAGAAATGTATGTCCCGACTGTGACAACACCCACAGATTTACCTGACTTCCTGTCACTATATATATATATATATATATATATATATATATATATATATATATACACATATATATATATATATATATATATTGTGACAGGAAGTCAGGTAAATCTGTGGGTGTTGTCACAGTCGGGACATACATTTCTGCCTCGTTAGACAATACACAATCATTATTAGGCGTCGGCCAGGAAGGCTAAGGGCCGTTGGAAGACTCCAGCTGTTCAGAGTGAGGCAATTAAAGGCCTCTATAAAGTAGCCCAGAGGATAACGACTAATTGGCTGCGTCACTCCTAAGGCTGTGTGAACAGGACAGCAGTGCCAGAAATTCTCCTGATGAGGTGAGGAGACCATTGACTTTGTCCTGTGTTATAAATGTCAAAAGACTATTGTTTTGTGCTGTATGACCAGCACTGTCTACCCAGCAGTAGGCTGAGTTAGACTTCATAGATAAGTTCCTGTGTGGAAGGTAGACGCCCAGAGTGGCTAGGATTTATTTTATGTTTTGATTTTGTTTATGCTGTTTGGATGCTTGCAATTGTTTTCCAGCAAGATGGAAAAATAAACCAGAAACTTTGTTTTCAACCATCTTCGACTGCCAGTCTGTATAAATTCAGTGTGTGGTGAACCCAACCAAGGGGTCACACACCGCGCTACCGAGCTAACCCCTCACATATGGTGGAGTGCGGCGGGCAGTTAAAGTAAACCCAAAATGGAAGAGATACTGAAACAGCTGGTTTTATCAAATGCAAATCAACAGCAGATGAATGCAGATTTGCAGCGGAGCATTGCAGCTCAATAACAGAGCCTTGCAGCTCAACAACCGGCTCACCAGCCGAGCAGTGCTGCTCAACAACAGAGCCTTGCAGCTCAACAGGCTCACCAAGAGAGCATGGCAGCTCAACAACAGGCTCAGCAGCTCAACAACAGGTTCACCAAGAGAGCCTTGCAGCTCACCGAGAGAGCATTGCAGCTCAACAACAGGCTCACCGAGAGAGCATGGCAGGCTGGGAACAGAGACACCAGCAGCAAATGGAGGCCATCGTGACACAGCTTCAGAGACAGCAGACCGAGGCTGGGAGTCAGGCCAGTAACATACCGACTTTTTGGGACAGAGAACTGGGATACCAACAAAGCCCAGCAGAGAATTTTCTGTTGTTGGAGGACTGCACAATCTACTGTACAAATGAAGACTTTGTTCAGTGCGAAAGTAGTACAACATTTTTTGAGAAGAAATACCGCTGTGATGGGGTGCCACAGTGTCCTGATGGATCTGATGAAAAAAACTGCTGGAGACCAACAGATCCCTCTGTTTGGTGTCTTTCAAAGACTTACTGTGTTCCTCAGAATTGGATCTGTGATGGTAAACCAGACTACATTGATGAGCCTGATGAACAAGGCTGTGAACGTAAGGAATGTGGCAGTAACAAGTTCCAGTGTCCTAGTGGAGACAGTGATTGTGGTGACCATTCAGATGAACAAAACTGTACAGTCACTAAACACGTCCGCTGTCAAAGTGGGGGATTTAAATGTCCATCTGGTGAATGCTTGCTAATGGAATGGAAATGTGATGGTGCAAAAGATTGTTGTCATGAATATGCAACAAGTCTATCTGCTTACCTGATCTCCATGTGTTCATTAGAGGCTGACCCTGCTCTGGTTCCCCTTTTTATCACTTCCTCTTCCTGTATGGCTCCACCCTAGTCCATCCCAGGAAGCCTATATTAACCGTTGCTCTACAGGTCTGCAGGGCTGTTCAACAGTGTTCCTATGCTTAGTTCCTGTCTGCAGTATAGTTGCTACTTCCTGTTTGCAGAGTGCTTCGTTCATCTTCCGTGTACCGTTTTGGCTTGTTCCCGACTTCCTTGTCTGCCTGTGCCCCTGACTATTTGCATGTCCCACGGTTATCCTTGTCTGCCTGTTGCCCTGACCTCGGCTTGCCCATCACCACGGTTTGTCCTGCTGACTGCTTCCCCTTTCTCCCTGCGGAGTGTGACTTGAGGAATCTCGGGGATGCGACCTGGACCCAGTCGCGGCCAAGACCATCCTTACCATCAAAGGCTCTGGTGAATACAAGACTGGGTCTTAGACTCCGCGCCCTGGGTGATCTTGGGTTACGCTTCCTCCCTGCCAGCAGTAGTCGGCTATAGGGTTCACTTCCCTGTGGTGCATCCCTGACCCCTACGGGGTGCATTTGTCACCTGGCCACAGGTGACCTGACAATTGTACAGACGCAAGTGATGAAAAGGACTGTAAATTGGAGAAGATCACTTGTGAAAATGAGCAGTGGGCTTGTGCTAGTGAAGATCAATGTATTCCGACCTTCTGGCGGTGTGATGGTCGCACGGACTGCCATGATGGCAGTGATGAAGTTCACTGCAAACTGCAGATGTGCAAAAGTAACGAGTATCAGTGTAAAAATCTTAATTGTGTTCCAACTAATGCTGTTTGCGATGGACAATCTGACTGTCTGGATGACTCAGATGACGGTGGTGCAACCCCAGTTCAAGATGAGCGTGACTCTGATGATTCAGAAGATAATGAACCTAGGGAGCGAAAATCCAGCGATGTAGAAAATGGTAGCAATAATCGTAATGCTAGTGACTCTGAAAATGAAGATGCTCAAAATCACATTGCCAGTGATTCAGATGATGAGCCAACCAGACAAAAAGGCACAAATGAAATTATGGTTGGGGTAGATGAGGAAGGATTTATTTACCTTTCATTTGAAAACCCGGAGCCAGTTGACAATCCACAGTTCCTCTGGTCCAAGGACTACAAGGGAGCTCCAGATTCAGAGAGAACAGACATTTCTACCAATGGAAATAAGTCTAAACTTATTCTAACAAACCCTTCTGAGGAAAATTAAGGCACCTATGCTGTTGAAGTGCCAAATACAGATGGAGTATCTGCTAGTCACATGCTAACAAAGGAAGAACTAGAGGAACTGATGCGCAAAAGCCATGATGTACGACATCCACTGATACAGAAAATCTCAGGCTGGAATGTGGAAGTACTGGAGAATGGGGACGTGCGCCTCTGGTTACAAGTAGAAAAACTGTCCTCTGATGCAGATTTGGAGATGATTCTTAATGACAAAGTCATCCAAAATACACCGAAACGAAAAATAACATTTGACAAGGAAAATGGACTTATTGAAATAATTAAGGAAGACTTTGGTGAAGAAGATAAAGGAACGTATACTGCAAAAGTAGTAGATGGAAAAGCATCAAACCAGCTCATTGTTACCCTTACTGGGGAAGATTTTGATAAAGTTTATGATGAGTCCCAAAAGAAGGTCACAGAAGACTGCCACGTTATTATGATATGCAAAGTTAAAAATACCAAAACAGATACCACGCTCAAGTGGTCTGTGGACAAGAAACCACTATCTAACGGACAATTTGATAATCAAACTGGGTCAGGGACACTTGTAATGAAAAAGTTTACAAATGAAGATAAAGGACATTACAAAGCTGTGGTAAAAGCTAGCAGGGGAGACGACAGGACTGAAATGGATCTTACCAAAGAAGGTATTGAAGATATAATGCAGGAAATTTGTAGAATAAGTGCAATGTCTGCCTCCCCACTGAAAGGTAAAGGCACAGCTGACGGAATTAAGATTTACAGCGATGTGAAATATTTCATGGAGAGCATGAATCCTGTGTGGCACCACAAAGATAAGAAAGTAAGCAGTACAGATCGACTTAAATCAGGAAGCACAATGGAACAGGTTTGGCTGCACATTACAAATCCTACAGAGTCAGATCGGGGCTTGTACATGCTGGAACTGTCTGATGGCAAGGAGGAGTTGGGAAAGCACATAAATGCAGATGAAGCAACAGCTATGGGGGCTGTATACAGTAGGTGAACCCGATTTTGTGTCAATCTCGCTCTCTTTCTCAGCGAGATTGAGCACCTACGAGCCCCATCGCGGGAGCCAGCGCCGAGCTGGCTTGCCGCGATGGATACAGAGCCGTCATAGAAGCGACGGGAGATCCGACTTGGATTCCCGCCAATTCTACACGTGTGCGGCGTTTGTTATGAATCCTGAGGGGGAAGTCCCCGCCGGATTTTAAATAAAAATCCGGCATGGGTCCCCCCTCAGGAGCATACCGGGCCCTTAGGTCTGTTATGGGTTGTAAGGAGAGCCCCCCTACGCCGAAAAAAACGGCGTAGGGGGTCCCCCTACAATCCATACCAGACCCGTATCCAAAGCACGCTACCCGGCCAGCCAGGAAGGGAGTGGGGACGAGCGAGCGCCCCCCCCCCTCCTGAGCCGTACCAGGCTGCATGCCCTCAACATGGGGGGGTTGGGTGCTCTGGGGCAGGGGGGCGCACTGCGGGCCCCCCCACCTCAGAGCACCCTGTCCCCATGTTGATGAGGACAGGGCCCCTTCCCGACAACCCTGGCCGTTGGTTGTCGGGGTATGCGGGCGGGAGGCTTATCGGAATCTGGGAGCCCCCTTTAATAAGGGGGCCCCCAGATACCGGCCCCCCCACCCTAAGTGAATGAGTATGGGGTACATCGTACCCCTACCCATTCACCTGCAAGAAAAGTGGTAAAAACACAAATAAACCACACAGTGTATTAAAATATTTTATTTTTCTGCTCCGGAGGCCGCCCCCTGTCTTCTTTATTAGCTCTTTTACCAGGGGGGGCTTCTTCTTTGACGTCTTCGGGTGGGTGGGGGCCGCCGTCTGGTTCTCTTCCACCGCCGGGGGGGGGTGGCTTTTAAAAAAGCCCCCACCCCCCCGGCGGGTTTCCTCCGGCGTCTTCGGCGGGGCTCTTCTTCTTCCGCTATCCCGACGGGTCTTCTCAACTCTCCGGGGTTCTCCTTCTGTCTTCGCCGCTCTCCGTTGTTGACTCGGCGCACCCCGGTTCTTCGTCTCGCTGTCCGGTGTCTTCTTCCGTGATGTACGTCTTCTCCTTCCGTGCTGTGATGAGTTCTTCTTCCGTGCTGTGACGTCATGTTCTTCACTTCTCTCCTTCTCCCGATGTTGCCACGCCGGTCCTCCTCGCTGAAATGACGGATGCGCGCCTTGCATCGGACCTATATAGGCCTCACAGTCCCATCATGCTCTGTACCTACCCATGTGATACCTACCACGTGGGTAGGTATCACATGGGTAGGACAGCGAGACGAAGAACCGGGGTGCGCCGAGTCAACAACGGAGAGCGGCGAAGACAGAAGGAGAACCCCGGAGAGTTGAGAAGACCCGTCGGGATAGCGGAAGAAGAAGAGCCCCGCCGAAGACGCCGGAGGAAACCCGCCGGGGGGGTGGGGGCTTTTTTAAAAGCCACCCCCCCCCGGCGGTGGAAGAGAACCAGACGGCGGCCCCCACCCACCCGAAGACGTCAAAGAAGAAGCCCCCCCTGGTAAAAGAGCTAATAAAGAAGACAGGGGGCGGCCTCCGGAGCAGAAAAATAAAATATTTTAATACACTGTGTGGTTTATTTGTGTTTTTACCACTTTTCTTGCAGGTGAATGGGTAGGGGTACGATGTACCCCATACTCATTCACTTAGGGTGGGGGGCCGGTATCTGGGGGCCCCCTTATTAAAGGGGGCTCCCAGATTCCGATAAGCCTCCCGCCCGCATACCCCGACAACCAACGGCCAGGGTTGTCGGGAAGGGGCCCTGTCCTCATCAACATGGGGACAGGGTGCTCTGAGGTGGGGGGGCCCGCAGTGCGCCCCCCTGCCCCAGAGCACCCAACCCCCCCATGTTGAGGGCATGCAGCCTGGTACGGCTCAGGAGGGGGGGGGGCGCTCGCTCGTCCCCACTCCCTTCCTGGCTGGCCGGGGTAGCGTGCTTTGGATACGGGTCTGGTATGGATTGTAGGGGGACCCCCTACGCCGTTTTTTTCGGCGTAGGGGGGCTCTCCTTACAACCCATAACAGACCTAAGGGCCCGGTATGCTCCTGAGGGGGGACCCATGCCGGATTTTTATTTAAAATCCGGCGGGGACTTCCCCCTCAGGATTCATAACAAACGCCGCACACGTGTAGAATTGGCGGGAATCCAAGTCGGATCTCCCGTCGCTTCTATGACGCGCTTGCTGGGATGTGCTGTCACTATTCCAGTGAGTGTGAGATGTCGGCGCGATCTCGGCACCCTGTCGCCGAGTATCAGCGCGACGCTGTCGTGCTAAAAGCACAATATCACAAACACCTACTGTATCAAGCAGCTGCTCTTAGCAAGGCATTCAAAGTTAAGCCATTTGTAGTTTGTGATGCAGCGATCTATCCAATACAGGTGGAGTTTACTAGAGAGGTGGAAGAAGAAGAAGACAATGAAGATGACAAACATGATATCAGTGATACGTTTTCAGAGCCAGGTTATGAAAATGATTCTGTTGAAGATTTGAAAGGAATAACTGCCGTGTCATCAAGGAAAAGACAAAAGCGAAGGTATTTCTGGGAATATAGCGAGCAATTAATGCCTTTTCAACATGAAGGGATGCTGAGACCGTCTGAATGGGACAGAGACACGCTTCCCAGTAATATGTACCAGAAGAATGGTCTGCATCACGACAAGTACACTGTGAAGAAATCTCGCAGGACAGATGTGGAAGACATCCAAATCCAAGAAAACTTCTGCAGATTGGTGGTGAACTGCGTAAACTGAATAAAGTAATCAGTGACATAACACCCGTATCGAAGCTTCCTGTCACTGCCAGGCCGCGATCTCGTAAGGAGAAAAACAAGCTGGCTTCCAGAGCTTGCCGTCAAAAAAAGAAAGCCCAGTATGAAGCCAATAAAGTGAAGCTGTGGGGCCTGAATACGGAATATGATAATTTGCTGTTTGTGATCAATTTAATAAAACAAGAGATAATGACACGAATACAAATCCCCTGGGTGAAATGGGCTTTGGATTCTGTCCGGTACTACCTCGTGGGTAGACAGTTTGAACTGGTGACGGATCATGCCCCATTGAAGTGGAGGGCACCGACCAAAGATTTAAAGGCATGGATTGAAGATTTAAATGAGCTACAACTAAAGCTTAAAGAGGCCCTAAAAACTAGCAAGGCTAGAGAGAATAACCTCACAGAAGACCTTGAAAACCTAAACCAAGAGTTGCGAACAAAGCAGAGAACCCTTAATAAACAACAGAAGGAAAAAGATGAAGTAAACAAGGAAAATGAGGAACTGAAAAAAAGGGTGAAACGTTTGAGCAGCGTACAGAGCAAGTCCATTCTGGACAGTAAACAGAGCATGATAGATGAGCTTCAGAAGAAAATTAAAAAGCTTGAACTGGTAACGCATCGCCCCGGTACTAAAATGAGGAATGCAGATGGGTTGTCCCGAGTGCATGCCTGCCTGGCAACCTGTGTCCCAACCCTAGGGTTGAAACAAGAGGGGGGGGGTATGTGACAGGAAGTCAGGTAAATCTGTGGGTGTTGTCACAGTCAGGACATACATTTCTGCCTCGTTAGACAATACACCAATCATTATTAGGCGTCGGCTGCCAGAAATAGCCAGGAAGGCTAAGGGCCGTTGGAAGACTCCAGATGTTCAGAGTGAGGCAATTAAAGGCCTCTATAAAGTAGCCCAGAGGATAACGACTAATTGGCTGCGTCACTCCTAAGGCTGTGCCAGAAATTCTCCTGATGAGGCGAGGAGACCATTGACTTTGTTATGTGTTATAAATGTCAAAAGACTATTGTTTTGTGCTGTATGACCAGCACTGTCTACCCAGCAGTAGGCTGAGTTAGACTTCATAGATAGGTTCCCGTGTGGAAGGTAGACGCCCAGAGTGGCTGGGATTTATTTTATGTTTTGATTTTGTTTATGCTGTTTGGATGCTTGCAATTGTTTTCCAGCAAGATGGAAAAATAAACCAGAAACTTTGTTTTCAACCGTCTTCGACTGCCAGTCTGTATAAATTCAGTGTGTGGTGAACCCCGCTACCGAGCTAACCCCTCACAATATATATATAAAATATAAATATATATATATATATATATGTATGTATATGTGCATACACTTCTAAACGCCATACACCTGTAAACACACATTTACACAAGTAATTGTGCCTAAAATTAGCATTTTTTTACACTGAATAGTCAGCTCCTGGCAGAGAGACTCAGCATGGATTGGAGTATTTTATTATGCGTGGACAACCTAACTGTTTTAAAATAAACTGCAACATGTCATAACTATATCCATGTATTTCTAATTATACCTTGCCAAATGTAACCACCTTCCCTTCCTCGTCCTTAATGGGGTCTATGTGTTCCATCCTTGCCTTTTTACTGTGAATATATTTAAAAAACTTCTTGGGATTATTTTTACTCTCCCTCTGCTATGTGTCTCTTGTTGTTTTTTAGCCACCCTGATTGTGTTTTTACACCTTACATCGCATTCCTTGTATTAGTAAAAAAAGAATAATGCTGCGCTGTATAGGGTGAGTGGAAAAGGACTAGATGAATACAACTAGTATTAAGAGATGGTGATCTGTCAAGCAAATATAAAACATATAACACATATGTTAAAGCAAATGTGACACTCAAACAAATAAAAAAAGCCAAAATGAATAGTCCTTAAAGAGGTAAAGTGCTGGGTGCAATTGTGCAAAAGAAAACACATGCATAGCTGAAAAAAAGTCCTCAAATAGAACGTTGTATTCAAAAATCTTCAATATTGCAACAATGTATAAACTTTAGTATTCATGTGCAAGCAGCAACAAACGGCAACAACATAAAGTGCCAGTGCTAGTGTCAGGTTGCCAACGTGGATATCAAATAGGAAAGTGCTTCTTTTGCCCTTGTAATCACTAATCACTAATTAGTGAGGACGTCCCCTTACCTTACTGCTGTAAGGTAACAGCATATAAAGATCTTTCTAGGTACAAGCGGCATAGACTCCGGCCGTTTCCTGATGAGGCGTCTCTTGATACTGTTTAATCTAGGTCTATAAACAGTCTCCCTGTGGGAAAGTGAAAAAATGCCTTCGCGCTACTACGGACTCCTTGATAGTGATATCACAAAACAAATAAGGTGCAGCAATACCTAATAGTGTTTACAATACACAAATACAGAAATCATATATAAAGGGGTTCTGCGCGAACCAACACACTGGTGGGAGAAAAAATTTAATCACTATATATACACAATAAATATAAATAATGGTGAAGGTGAAGGCGAAAACAGTCCCAATATGTAATGAATCAGAAGAGTGGGGCGAAAAAATGAGCGAAAAAATGAATAAATCCAAAAAAGTGAGGTGATAAGAATGAAGTAAATCAATAAACAATAATAAAAATGAGTGAAAGATGAGTTTAAAAAGTGTCCCAATAATGATGTGCCAAGCTGTCAGATGGTAGCCGCAATGTAGCTGAACTTCCACTAGGCGGCTGATTGACAGGTGTATGGTTCACTCCCTCACCAGGCTCCCAGAACTCTTACCTCAAAACACAAATTAAAATGCATCCAATAGATCCTGAGTGTGAAATCTCTGTTAACCACCATAGGGATCTTCCCTCTTAATAGTAGCTGCTGGAGTGTCTCCTCGGCCAATCCCTAATAGAGCTCCAAAACGGGGAGGGAGAAAAGAGAACAAAAGGGCTCCAATAGTGTGATATCGTAAGACTCAGGAGGGTACTTTAATAGAAAAACCTGCGCTTACATCAAAACACTGTAAAATATGCAACAGGTAAAAACACACACGAGCGGCGTCTTCAGCGCCGGCTTACGTCACTCCAGGTGTACGTCCTATCCAATCCCTACGCGTTACGACACAGGATCACGTGATTCATTACATATTGGGACTGTTTTCACCTTCACCTTCACCATTTTTTATATTTATTGTGTATATATAGTGATTCAATTTTGTGGGAGAAAAATTTTAATCACTATATATACTGTACAGGACGCCAGGGTTGGGTCCTGGACGGGTGCTATACAGCACCACTATTTGGGCTATGGTCCCTTTAAATAGCGGGAAGAGTGTTCAGGGGGTCACCCAAAGTGGGTGAAGGATTCCAGGTAAGAATTAATCCAGAGAGGACTGGCTCGCAGTTCTATCTGTTTTGATAGAGTAATTTGGGGCCTTGACTAGTGTAGTCCAGATGTGACCCAATAACCTTTGACCGTTGAGACCCCATGTACTCCACCCCTTAATTGTCCCCCACTTACTATAGAGTAAAGAGACCACACCTTTGCTTTGGAGTAAACTGGCCACAACAGCCTATTTTATTAAAACATAATCGCAATAAAAACTCCAACTTAAATGAAACAGTAAATATCCAACATATCAATGACATACAATAAACCCCACTCTGTTGGTCCTTTCTGGCAGCCCACCCATTCTCCACCATTTTTACCATATACCAGATGAACAATGCACTGCGAGCAAACATTAACCTTAGGCCTCCAGTCCGTGTAGTATGCTCGGAGACAACCCCCGCCCGCAGTGCAAACATTACCGTATACCAACTAACCTTTCGCTGGAATACACCTAAGGGGCCCATAATACTGATGAGCCCCCCACCCCCGTTTTCACACGTTTTCTACTGCCACCATAAAGGACCAACAGAAATAACCGCCAACCCAGCTGTCGTGACGACCGTCCAACACCGTACCTGCAAAAGAAAAGACACACCGGCAACAACTGGTAATGCAATAAGGGAGGGAGGGTGGGAAAAGCTGTTTCCTCAATGCTCTCCTGGCTGCAAGTGACCACATTCGCCCCGCCCCACCCTTTTATAGGGTAACTCCCCCCTGCCACTAGCAGCCAATCCTGCTCCTCCTCTGAACCTGGTCCTTCTAACTCCCCCGCCCCTCTATCCACCAATCCTGCTCTTCCTACCTCCTCCACCCCACTAGCTTAACCCTTGCCTGTGTCACTAGACACTCTGTCATGCCCGGCCCTCTGCTAGTCTTGCTGGCTTTTTGCTCCGGGCCTCCCTTGACTAGTGTAGTCCAGATGTGACCCAATAACCTTTGACCGTTGAGACCCCATGTACTCCACCCCTTAATTGTCCCCCACTTACTATAGAGTAAAGAGACCACACCTTTGCTTTGGAGTAAACTGGCCACAACAGCCTATTTTATTAAAACATAATCGCAATAAAAACTCCAACTTAAATGAAACAGTAAATATCCAACATATCAATGACATACAATAAACCCCACTCTGTTGGTCCTTTCTGGCAGCCCACCCATTCTCCACCATTTTTACCATATACCAGATGAACAATGCACTGCGAGCAAACATTAACCTTAGGCCTCCAGTCCGTGTAGTACGCTCGGAGACAACCCCCGCCCGCAGTGCAAACATTACCGTATACCAACTAACCTTTCGCTGGAATACACCTAAGGGGCCCATAATACTGATGAGCCCCCCACCCCCGTTTTCACACGTTTTCTACTGCCACCATAAAGGACCAACAGAAATAACCGCCACAGCCCGAAAGGATGACACCTCCACCTTTAAGGGCCCCCACCCAACCTCAGCGCTCTCTGAATCCCTTCCTGTATCCCCATCGGCCAAAGCGCAATCCCCACATCCGTCAGATGAACCCCGTCCCTCCTCAGATACATGCCTATGTTGGTCTCCAATTCCTGGTGGCGTACCACCAGCCCCCCAAGGCGAGCCAAAAATTTTCCCACCACCCGGTTAACCCGAGTCCTGGCTCTGTTGAGCCTGGTCACTGACCGAGCCTTGCGCCACTGTGTGCGGGCGACAATTTCCGACCACACCAGCACCGTCCCCGGAAAGGCCGCTCGCAGCCGCTCAAAGTCCGCTTTGATGTCCGTAATCAGAGCCCTGATTTTACGGACGCCAAAATCATTCCCCCCCGCGTGTATAACCAGAACATCGGGGGGCCTGTCCAGTCGGGCGTACCTCTCGACCTCTGGTAGCACCCTACCCCACATCATCCCAGGTATCCCCAGCCACCTCAACACCGCTTCCTTCCTGGAAATACCCAGCTGCCTGCCTTCCGGCCTCTCATCAGCCCTTCTTGCCCCCCAGCAAACATACGAATGTCCGAAAATCCAGACGAGGCGTGTAGTCCCTCCATCTGAAATGAAATAAACAAGCCACAATGCTCACCAAAGAACACCAACCCGTTAAACCAAACCTAAAAAAGCCCCCCCTGGCATCTCTCCCCTCCCCATTAACCAACCACCAACTGTGGCCGCACGTACAACCGGAACCTCCGAGATTCCCACCTCCCGATCTTCCGTACTGCCGCCTCGTTCATCCCGCACCTGGCAGCTTCGGTAGCCGCCCCGATACGGAAGGAGTGAGACGAAAACTCGGAACTGTCCAAGCCCATCTCTTGCAAGCACCTGCGAAAAACAGCCACAAATTGGAACTTTGACAAGAAAGACCCATCCTCGTGCCTAAGCAACGGCCCGCCCCCTTCCGGCCTGACCCCCAAAAATGCCTTAACCGCTGCCACCGGACACACTCTGGACCCCGGCAAGGAAAAAAGAACCACGTCCACCCCTCTGGTCGGTTTTTGATCTGCGCAACCGAATACCCACCTTGTCCTCCGATATCCACACATCTTCCTTCATCAGCCCCCCTGCCCTCAGGCGAGAAGGGCTAACCAATTCGCTGATGCGGAACGCCCCGTAAAAGGCCAGCGAGAAAGCCGCAGCGAATAACAGGCATTCATACTGCCCCGTGCACACCCCGTCCAAGGCCCCCTGATACGTACCAAGTTGGCAAAAGAGACCGGCCTCCTGGCATCCTGCACCTTGCGCCCTTTCCTGTAGCCCTTCACTGCCTGTTTAACCCAAAAGTCCTTAGTCCAATCCACCCCCCCCACCAGCTTAAAAAAGAACGCCAAACCCGCCAACTTTTTCTCAATGGAGGACACGGACACCCCTCGCTCCATGTTCCTGGCCACAAAATCAATTACCTGCAAACGCTCCTCCGGCCCCCCGCTCACAACCCCAGCTTCGGCACCCAACTCCAACCATTCCTTCCATACCTTGGCGTAGGCCGACCATGTGGCCGTGCTAACGGACTGCTTAATCCACGAGGCGGCTATTCCAGCGCCAGCTCCCAAATCCAGCCCGGGCACGAGACCCCGACAGCCTCCGCGGCCGGGGCCAGCTCTCTGAACTTGTCCCACTGAAAATGAGACAATGAGTCAGCCAGCGTGTTCTCGACGCCCGGGATATGCACGGCATAAATGAAAATGTTCAGTTGCAAACACCTCAACACTAAATGCCGCATGAGCCGAATGACCGGTTGTGACGACGCGGACATGCGGTTCACTACCTGGACCACTCCCGTGTTGTCACAATTCAGCCGGAGTTTTAGGTTGCTGCAGGCCTCCCCCCAAAGCTCAATGGCCAACACCACTGGAAACAGTTCCAGCAGCACTAGGTTCCGGAGAAAGCCTGCCTCCACCCAAGACCTCGGCCAAGGCTCTGCGCTCCACTGCCCCTTGAAGAAAGCCCCATAGCCCGTGGACCCCGCCGCATCCGTCACCAGTTCCACGTCGAAGTTACTCACCGGACTGGACAGCCACATCGACCTGCCATTGTAGGATGTCAGGAACTCATACCATACCTTCAAGTCCTCCCGATGCTCCTTAGACAAACGAATGAAATGATTGGGGGCCTTAGCCCCCGCCGTAGCCGCCGACAACCGTCGGCAAAATATTCTGCCCATGGGAATGATCCTACAGGCGAAATTAAGTTTTCCCAGCAGCGACTGCAAAGTCCTCAGCTGCACCTTCCGCAAGCCCTGAAACTCTCTAACTTCTGCTTTCAAGGCCTCGAGCTTATCCCTGGGAAGGCGACACTCCATTACTTCCGAATCGATCACTATACCCAGAAAACTAATCTCCGTCGTGGGGCCTTCCGTTTTGTCGGCCGCCAATGGCACGCCAAAACGTCCCGCAATGTGCTGCAACGTTGACAGTAGAGTCGCACACACACCAGAGGAAGGCGGCCCCACGCAGAGGTAGTCATCAAGATAGTGAATGATCGAGTCCAGGCCCGACACATCCCTGACCACCCATTCCAAAAAGGAACTGAAGGTCTCAAACAGCGCGCAGGAGATGGAGCAGCCCATGGGTAGGCACTGGTCAACATAATATTGGCCCTGCCAGCAACATCCCAACAGCCTAAAACAGTCGGGATGCACCGGCAACAACCGAAAGGCGGATTCGATGTCCGCCTTGGCCATTAGAGCCCCACGTCCGTACCGCCGCACCCACCGGACCGCCGCATCAAACGACGTGTAAGACACCGTGCAAGCGTCCGGATCGATAAAGTCGTTGACCGAACCCCCTTTCGGGAATGACAGGTGGTGAATAAGACGGAATTTGTTCGGTTCCTTCTTAGGCACCACCCCCAACGGAGACACCACCAGCTCCGGCAAGGGCGGGGCCGCAAACGGCCCGCCCATCCGGCCTAGTGCCACTTCCTTGCCCAACTTTTCCCCCACCACCCCCGGATTAAGGAGAGCCGATTTCAAATTTCGTGCCACCGGCGGCACCACCGCCAGCGAACACGGTATCTTGAAACCGTCCCTGAACCCCGAGGACAATAGTTCTGCCGCTGACCTGTCCGGGTACCTACTTAGGAAAGGCTGCATCCTTTCCCCCTTCACCGGAGTCGTCCCTTTTCTGAGCAGCGTCACCGGCACGCTTTCCTTTTTTAAAACACTTGGCCGCGGGGTGGGAGCCCCCACACCCTGAGCACTCGTGTTTGAATTTGCACGATCCTCCGAATTTGCAGGCGTTCTCATTGAACTGCCAGCAAACTCCCCACTTCTTACCGGCCGACGGTCCTGAGGAGGTCGCACCCCCGGCCCCACCGTGAAAAGACTGCGCCGGGGCCTTAGCCGCCGCCATGAGCCGCATCCAGAGGCTGATATCCTTCTGATCCCAGCGAAGAGAGGGCCTAACCGCCCGCCGCTGCCGGAACTGCTCATCGTACCTGAGCCAAGCCGACCCCCCGTACACCCGATGCGCCTCCCCAATTGAATCCATGTACCCGAACAACGCCGAGCAATGCTCGGGGTTTTTCTCGCCGACGACGCTAGCCATAATGGCGAACGCCTGGAGCCAGTTCACGAAAGTGCGCGGAATCAACCTATAACGCCTCTTCTCCTCATCCTCCTTTTTAGAATCATCCGGCTTCACCCTATCGAGGTTGAATTTCTCCAACGGCAACAGGGAGAATATCTCTACATATTCGCTCTTGTAAATTTTTTCCTTTACCTCCTGTTTTAAATGACCCCCTAGCGGACACTCGTAGCAGATATAAACCTCGCCCCTCGCCGCATCCGCAATACGTACCAGATCGGAACGAGTCATCACCTCCGGGGCCCCCCCCGACTTGTCCTTCACCGTCACCACCTGTCCCGCCACCGGGGCCACTGGGGGAAGCTGCGAAGACGCAACCCCCCCTCCGGCCGGAGCATCCCCCCCAGACGTGCCCGCAGCCACAGGTGCCCACGGAGCCACCTGTGGCGAAGGGCCCTGTACCGCAGCCACCCCGGCCCAAAAGCTCCCTGAGGCCCCCCACCAATTCATTCAACAAGGCGTCAGACCCAGAGGCGGCAGGCGCAACGCCCGCCACCACCGGTGCAGCCACCGCCACTGGCGGCGGAGGTGCCGACACCCCCCCCTCCCCACTCCCAACAATTCACACAATGCGTCAGCTAAAGAGGGTACATGTAATGTAGTGGACTTACCAGGCCTGCCGGGAGACACCCCCGCCGCCGTAGACTGGACCTCCACCGCTGACTCTCTTTCCGGCTCCCCATCCTCGTCTTCCGATGGCACACCCTCCGACCTGTCCTCCCCGACTGGGATCGGTGCGGCCGACAGCCCCCCAGGAGAAGATGACCTGGAGGCCCCGGAGTCCCCCCTCCGTTCCGGCCGGCCTTTTGTTGCTCCTCTGCCCCGCGTTGTTGCAGCAGGCAGACCACCCGACGCTGGCTCTGTGCTGACCCCCATCCGATCACCGCTGCCCGATGTCCTCCGCTCCGAGCCCCGCCCACCTGCGGAACCGCCGGCCCCACGTGTAGAGGGCCCCGCGGCCGTGCCAGGTGGGTCTGAGGCCTTCTTTTTCCCCCTTGCAGCCCCCGTTCCCGCAGCAGAAGGAGAAGGTGTCCCCCCCCCACCGCCCGTATCTGAGGAAGCGGCGCCGACACGGCCCGTGGCCCCGCCCACCGACGGAGGTCGGCGGCGTGCGTCCTGTTCCGTCCCCCCTGTCTCACTCCTGGTCACCCGCTTCGGCGGGGGGGCCGACCGCCCCCCCGGGGGGCTCCGAGCCCCCCTTGTAGTCCTGGATGAGGGCCCCGGCGAATAGCGGGCCGGAGGCCGCGACCTCCGCCCGCGTGGGGTCAACTCACCGCCGCCCGATCCTCCCGATCCGCCCGCCTGTTCCGCGACCCACTCCGCAGCGCGCCTCTCCAGCCACTCTGTGCCCCGGTGTGCTGCCTCGGCTCGCAAGCGCGCAAGCACGAGGTCGACGGACGCCATCTTTTTTTCGAGAGCAGGAGGAAAAGCTGTTTCCTCAATGCTCTCCTGGCTGCAAGTGACCACATTCGCCCCGCCCCACCCTTTTATAGGGTAACTCCCCCCTGCCACTAGCAGCCAATCCTGCTCCTCCTCTGAACCTGGTCCTTCTAACTCCCCCGCCCCTCTATCCACCAATCCTGCTCTTCCTACCTCCTCCACCCCACTAGCTTAACCCTTGCCTGTGTCACTAGACACTCTGTCATGCCCAGCCCTCTGCTAGTCTTGCTGGCTTTTTGCTCCGGGCCTCCCTGGAATTCTGGAGGCTCTAAAGTGCTATTTGGGTGGGAAAGAGCCTCCACTCCTAAACAATGAAGAGCCAGCACACAAGGTGTTAACACTCCCAGAGAACCACCCATTTAAACAGGAAGTGATGGTGGAGGTGTGTGAAGGAGTGTGGAGATTGCAACTGTGAGGACAAGCTGGGAGTCTGATAGCTGCGGTACAAACCTGACAGACCACCCAGGTCACAAATGCATGAACTGATACAGTTGGTCAAAAAATGGCTGCAGCCCGAAAAGTTGTCCGGTCCACAAATGGTGGAACGGGTGGTGATGGACTGGTACCTGCGGTCCCTGCCGGAGGACCTACAGCGCTGGGTAAGCCATGGAGACCCTGCAACTGCTGACCAGCTGGTTGAGTTGGTTGAAAGGTATACCGTTGTAGAGGACTTGCTTGGGCCTGCCAAGCGTCAGGAACACACGCTTAGGCCAACCAGACCGACCACAACACCTAGGAGAGAAGCCCTACCAGACATGGGAATTTGCAGACCTGCATCAGCTTCCGCAGAAGCACGAAGGTTGGCGCCCGCCCCAAGGACAGGGGATCTACAGTGTTGGCGGTGTCGGTCCTGGGGGCATACCCGGGCACAATGCCCACTGCAGGAGGAGCCTATGGACTGTGGGATTGGTCGGAGAAGCTCCTTCTATGTGCAAAGTGTGTGTGCCACTCATCTTGATCTGGCTGCAGGATGGTTTGAGTGTGAAGTGTGGGTGAACCACCTTCCTGCCAGGGCTCTACTGGACTCCGGTAGCATGGTAACACTAGTACATGCCAGGGTACTTGGGAGGCTTGGGCCAGTAACCAAGACACTACGGGTAGTGTGTATCCATGGGGACACCAAGGAGTACCCCTTGGTCCCGGTGACTGTTTCCTATGGCCATGCCTCAGTTACACAGGAGGTTGGGGTGGTAAAAAGTTTAATTCATGACATCATAGTGGGGCGGGACTGTCCACTATTTCTGGAACTATGGACCCAGGTACAGATGGGGCTGCCAGGAGAACTGGGGACACTGGACCTGGAAGGGACAGGGTCTGAGGGATCCGAACCTGAAACCTCCCCAACATACCCCTCTGATATGGAGACACCTGTCACCAATAATGAAACGGCAGAGAATGCTAATATGGAGGATAATGCCCCTGTCCCAGGTCTAGAAACCGAGTTGATCTCTGAGGGGGGGAAGTCTTCCCATTGCAAGTTATGCTGGGGGAGGATGATGAGGAGCTCTCCCAGGTTGAGGAGGGGGAAGGGGAAACATCCTCAAGGCCAGTACATCCAGACCTGGATATATCCAGGGGTGCGTTCGGCACCGCCCAATTACAGGACCCTACCTTGATCAATGCTCGAGAGCAGGTTTCTGTTATTGGTGGGGTCTCACAAATGCCAGGCGCAGATCAGAGGTTTCCTCACTTTGCATTGAAGGGGGACTTGGTGTATCGAGTGGCTGAGAGCCGAGGGGAAACTGTGGAGCAGTTGCTGGTTCCCCAACCGTATAGGCGGATGCTCCTTGATCTGGCCCACAACGATGCACTGGGAGGACACCTGGGGGCGGAGAAAACAGAGGCCAGGATAACCGACCGGTTTTACTGGCCAGGGCTGAAAGCCGAAGTTAAAAGGTATTGTGCATCTTGTCCCATTTGCCAGTTAACCGCCCCAGTGTCCCACTATAGAAATCCTCTGGTACCCTTGCCAATTATTGAGGTCCCGTTTGAGCGAATCGCTATGGATCTGGTGGGACCCCTGGTGAAGTCGGCCCAGGGGCACCAACACATATTGGTAATCTTAGATTATGCAACTAGGTATCCAGAAGCCATCCCTTTGAGGAAAGTCTCCTCTAAGGCCATTGCCAGGGAATTGTTTCAAATGTTCTCACGAACTGGGTTCCCCAAAGAGATACTGACGGATCAGGGTACGCCTTTTATGTCAAAGGTGATGGCGGACTTGTGCAAACTGTTCCAAATTAAGCAGTTGCGGACGTCCGTCTATCACCCGCAGACCGATGGCCTGGTTGAGAGGTTTAATAAAACCCTAAGGTCCATGTTGAAAAGAGTAGTCCAGAAAGATGGTAAGGATTGGGATATGCTACTCCCTGCTCTGTTGTTTGCTATCCGGGAGGTTCCACAAGCATCCACGGGCTTCTCACCATTTGAATTAGTGTATGGACGAAGGCCCCGGGGATTACTTGATCTGGTAAAAGAGACATGGGAAAGTGAGTCCTCACCGCATAAAACGGTGGTAGAGCATATCTCTCAAATGCGAGAGAGAGTGGCTAAGGTGATGCCGCTGGTGAGGGAGCACATGCAGAAGGCTCAGGATGCCCAAAGAAGAGTGTATAACAGGTCGGCTAAAATTAGACAGTTCCAAGTAGGAGACCGGGTGGCTGTTCTAATACCCACGGTAGAGAGTAAATTCTTGGCCAAGTGGCAAGGCCCATTTGAGGTGGTAGAGAAAGTCGGTGAGGTGGACTACAAGGTACACCAGCCAGGGAAAAGAAAACCATACCAGATCTATCATGTTAATTTGTTGAAACCCTGGAGAGACAGAGAACAAGTGTCCGCGGTAGTAGGGGTACAGTCAGGGGACCATGCAGGGATCGACCTGGTGCAGGTTGCTGCTACCCTGACTGGGCCCCAAACCCAGCAAACAAAATAATTTTTACAAAGAAATAAGGATATTTTTTCAGAGTTGCCCGGTCGCACCAATATCATCGAGCATGACATTGTGACCGAGCCGAATGTAAAAATCCGATTAAGGCCTTACCGTATCCCAGAAGCTCATTGGGTGGCAGTGTCGGAAGAGGTTAAAAGAATGTTCGAGCTTGGAGTCATTGAAGAGTCGCAGAGCGAGTGGTCAAGTCCAATCGTGTTGGTACCCAAGCCCAACGGCACCCTCCGCTTCTGCAACGACTTCAGAAAACTTAATGAAGTCTCCAAGTTTGACGCATATCCCATGCCACGGGTAGATGAGCTGATTGAGAGGTTAGGTCCTGCCAGGTACATCACCACGCTGGACCTCACAAAAGGGTACTGGCAGATCCCCCTGACTAAGGAAGCCAGGGAGAAAACGGCCTTCTCTACCTCGGAAGGCCACTTCCAATATAAAAGGATGCCGTTTGGTCTACACTCAGCCCCCGCCACATTCCAAAGGGCCATGGACAAAACTCTGCGTCCACACCAACGGTACGCTTCGGTCTATCTAGATGACATAGTCATCTTCAGCACTGATTGGGAGTCCCACCTTCCCCGGGTTCAGGCAGTCGTAGACTCCTTGAGAAGAGCAGGATTCACCATCAATCCAGAGAAGTGTGCCATTGGGGTGGAGGAAGTAAAATACCTAGGGTATATTGTGGGTAGAGGGCTGGTGAAGCCCCAAATGAATAAGGTGGAGGCTATACAGGACTGGCCCCGTCCCCTAACCAAGAAGCAGGTCAGAGCGTTTTTGGGCATAGTGGGCTATTATAGTAGGTTTGTCCCCAACTTCGCCACTATTGCTGCACCGCTGACTGACTTGACCAAAGGTAGAAAGTCAGTGATGATAAAGTGGAACGCCGAGGCCGAGACAGCTTTTCAAAAGCTTAAGACAGCTTTGTGCCAAGATCCGGTGCTTGTAGCTCCAGATTTTAAAAAAGATTTTGTAGTGCAGACAGATGCTTCCAGTGAAGGGTTGGGAGCGGTCCTGTCTCAGGAAATCAATGGAGAGGAGCACCCCGTGGTTTTTCTTAGCAGGAAGCTGACGTCAGCTGAGAGAAACTACGCAGTGGTGGAACGGGAGTGTCTGGCCATCAAGTGGGCTTTGGACTCCCTACGATATTTCCTCCTGGGTAGGAAGTTTCGCTTGGTG
Source organism: Rana temporaria (assembly GCF_905171775.1). NCBI lineage: Eukaryota > Metazoa > Chordata > Amphibia > Anura > Ranidae > Rana > Rana temporaria. Next base: position 95,888,773 of record NC_053499.1, read on the forward strand.
TCAGACCACGCTCCCCTTATGTGGATGAGACAAAATAAGCACACCAATGCCAGAGTAACAAGGTGGTTCCTTTCTCTCCAGGAGTTCAATTTCGTGGTAGAGCACAGACCCGGGAGACAACATCAGAATGCCGATGCCCTCTCCCGTGTCCATTGTATGGTGTCTACCGGTGCCTCCAACACCTCCGCGTTGAGGCAGAGGGGGGGATATGTACAGGACGCCAGGGTTGGGTCCTGGACGGGTGCTATACAGCACCACTATTTGGGCTATGGTCCCTTTAAATAGCGGGAAGAGTGTTCAGGGGGTCACCCAAAGTGGGTGAAGGATTCCAGGTAAAAATTAATCCAGAGAGGACTGGCTCGCAGTTCTATCTGTTTTGATAGAGTAATTTGGGGCCTGGAATTCTGGAGGCTCTAAAGTGCTATTTGGGTGGGAAAGAGCCTCCACTCCTAAACAATGAAGAGCCAGCACACAAGGTGTTAACACTCCCAGATAACCACCCATTTAAACAGGAAGTGATGGTGGAGGTGTGTGAAGGAGTGTGGAGATTGCACCTGTGAGGACAAGCTGGGAGTCTGATAGCTGCTGTTCACAATACAGTGAGGACTTTTGGAATACAGGGGGTGAAGACCCGTCTACCAACGAACTGTATGTGTTTTCTTTTGACTTATTTTTGGTGCTGAAGATAAGCAGACTTTATTTTGATGCTGAAGCTAAGTGAACTTTTCGTTTATAGTTTTCCTTGTGTGCTGAGAAAAGCCTTATTTTTTTTGTTGACCTATGAATAAAAGCCTTTTTATGTTCAGGTGAACGGTTTGTGCACTTAATCCCACCGAGCTATAGCCCCCGAATGTTACAATACACAATAAATATAAACACAGGTTTTTCTATTAAAGTACCCTCCTGAGGGACCCCTTTATATATGATAGTCTCCTTGTGAGGCCCCGTCTGATATATCAGCAGTGATCCTCTCCACACTGCGCACATGTATCCTCACCCGGAACCCAAAGGTGCCGCCTATCAGTGCCCATATTATCAGTGGTGTTGTACTATTATAGTGTCAATCAGTACTGCCTTATCAGTGTCCATCAGTACAGCCTCATCAGTGCTCATCAGTGAAGGAGAAAATGTACTTATTTACAAAGTTTTGTAACAGAAACAAAGAAAAACTTTTGGAGTGCAAAAAATAAAAACTCCAGTGGTAACCAAATACCACCAAAAGAAAGCTCTATTTGTGGGGGGAAAAAATTATAAACATTTTGTTTGGGTGCAGTGTTGCATGACCACACAATTGTCATTCAAAATGCAACAGCGCTGAAAATTGGACTGGGCAGGAAGGGGGATAACAAGAGAGAAGCAGGTAACATAGAGGTTCCGCCTCCACCTCCATGTCCTGTCTGCAGCCAGATCACCTGGCTCCGGCTCCACCTCCTGTCTGTGGTCAAATCACCTTGCTCTGCCTCCACGTCCATGTCCCGTCTGCAGCCAGAGCACCCGGGTCCACCTCCATCACCACCTCCATGCCCTGTCTGTACCACACTGAGCGCATGGAGGCACTGAGTGCGAGTGATGGGCAGGGAGAAATTTTGGCCGGCAGGAGCGGAAATGTCAGGTGAGACACTGTCCAGATTACAGACATGTGGCTTGGGAGTGAGCATACAGTGGTGCCCCCAGGGCAAGCAGCTTTCTCTGGGGGCAATGCTCGAGGAGGAGGGGCCAGGAGCGCCAGTGGGGGACCCAAAGGGAAGAGGTTCGGAGCTGCTCTGTGCAAAACCACTGCACAGAGCAGGTAAGTATTAATGTTTGTTATAAAAAACAAATAAAAAACAAAAGTTTATTACCACTTTAACCACTTGACAACTGGGCACTTAAACACCCTTAATAACCAGACCAATTTTCAACTTTTGGTGCTCTCACGTTTTGAATGACAATAACTCAGTCATACAACATTGTAACCAAATGAAATTTTTGTCCTTTTTTTCCCACAAATAGACCTTTCTTTTGGTGGTATTTGATCACCTCTGCGTTTTTTTTTTTTTTCGCTATTAATGAAAAAAGAACGAAAATTTTGTAAAAAAATGAATTTTTCTTCATTTCTATCATATCATTTTGTAAAAAGGTAATTTTTCCTCATACATTTGGCCTAAAATGCATACTGCTACATATTTTTGGTAAAAAAAAAAAAAAAAAAATTGGATATTATTTAGTCTGGGTGAAAGTTATAGGGTCTACAAGCTATGGTACCAATTTCTGAAAATTGAACAATTTGATCACACCTGAAGTACTGACAGCTTCTCTCATTTCTTGAGACCCTAACAAGCCAATAAAGTACAAATACCCCCCAAATGACCCCTTTTTGGAAAGTAGACATTCCAAGGTAGTTAGTAAGAGTCATAGTTAGTTTTTTGAAGTTGTCATTTGTTCCCACAATTCTTTGCAAAATTAAGATTTTTTATTTTTCTTTCATACCAATATTGTCATTATAACAGGTTATTTCTCTCACATGGCATGTATATTCCACAAATGACACCCCAAAATATATTCTGCTGCTTCTCCTGAGTATGGCGATACCACATGTGTGAGACTTTTACACAGCGTGGCCACATACAGAGGCCCAACACCGAAGTAGCAACTTCAAGCATTCTAGGAGCACAAAGTGACCCCATTTTGGAACGCTAACACCCCAACGTATAATCTATGAGGCATAATGAGTCTTTTGAACAGTTCATTTTTTTCCAGATGTTCTTGGAAAATGTGGAAAAAAATAAAAACGCATTTTTTTTTACAGAAAGTTGTCCATTTATAGGATATTTCCAACACATAGCATGTACATAGCAAAAATTACACCCCAAAATATATTCTGCTGCTCCTCCTGAGTATGGAGATACCACATGTGTGAGACTTTTACACAGCATGGCCACATACAGAGGCCCAACACAGAAGTAGCAACTTCAAGCATTCTAGGAGCATAAATTACACATCTAATCTCTCAACCACCTATTACACTTTTGAAGGCCCTGGAGCACCAGGACAATGGAAACGCCCACAAAGTGACCCCATTTTGGAAAGCTAACACCCCAACGTATAATCTATGAGGCATAATGAGTCTTTTGAACAGTTCATTTTTTTCCAGATGTTCTTGGAAAATGTGGAAAAAAATAAAAACGCATTTTTTTTTACAGAAAGTTGTCCATTTATAGGATATTTCCAACACATAGCATGTACATAGCAAAAATTACACCCCAAAATATATTCTGCTGCTCCTCCTGAGTATGGAGATACCACATGTGTGAGACTTTTACACAGCATGGCCACATACAGAGGCCCAACACAGAAGTAGCAACTTCAAGCATTCTAGGAGCATAAATTACACATCTAATCTCTCAACCACCTATTACACTTTTGAAGGCCCTGGAGCACCAGGACAATGGAAACGCCCACAAAGTGACCCCATTTTGGAAAGCTAACACCCCAACGTATAATCTATGAGGCATAATGAGTCTTTTGAACAGTTCATTTTTTTCCAGATGTTCTTGGAAAATGTGGAAAAAAATAAAAACGCTTTTTTTTTTACAGAAAGTTGTCCATTTATAGGATATTTCCAACACATAGCATGTACATAGAAAAAATTACACCCCAAAATATATTCTGCTGCTCCTCCTGAGTATGGCGATACCACATGTGTGAGACTTTTACACAGCGTGGCCACATACAGAGGCCCAACATCCAAGAAGCACCATCAGGTGTTCTAGGGACATAAATTACACATCCAATTTCCTTACAATCTATCACATTTTTGAAGGGCCTTCATATTTCTAACACAGCATGTACATACCAAGAATTACACCCTAAAATACATTCTGCTGAGTAATGGGTAAAAAAAAAAGAAGATTACCTGTGGTTTTAGTAGTGCAATTGTCCACAGAAGGAGAGCCCCGATCCAGGCAGCAGGCAGGGACGTGGTCACTGGTCAGCGACAGTGAATGGAATTGTCCAGGCAGCAGGCAGCAGGCAGGAATATTGTCCATAGTCAGTACAGTGCCAGCAGTGGCAAAATATTCGTCCTGGTAGGAACATGGTCCAAGTAGCGGGCCATGGGTAGGGGAATGGGGACAGGGGTAGAGGCTTCTCCCACCCAAATCTCTTTGAAGCCTCCGGGCAACCAGACCCTAATCCGGGAATGAGAAAACTAAAAAAATCGTTTTTTCATCCAGAAAAACAATTCTGGAGCCCCTCACATATGTGAGACCCCTGTGTTCCCACTAGTATAGCAGGGTAAAAGATCAATCCAAGGGGCAGGCAAAAAACGTGGTCAAACAGTCCAGGGTCAGTTCCAGAGCAGGCAGAGGTAGGTACAGTTTAGGGTTAGGCAAAAGAGTGGTCGTATAACAAGCCAGGGTCAGTTCCAGAGAAGGCAGAGGTATGTTTAGGGTTAGGCAAAAGAGTGGTCGTATAACAGGCCATGGTCGATTCCGGAGAAGGCAGAAGTATGTTTAGGGTTAGGCAAAAGAGTGGTCGTATAACAGGCCATGGTCGGTTCCGGAGAAGGAAGAGGTATGAGTGCAGTGGCATAAGGGGTGTGGGGGGAAATTACAGGAAATTAGAATTGCGTTTACCATACGTTCCTAATAATGTAGAAACGTATGGTAACGGCGGAAACATGTTCCAATACAGAGGCCTGGTTGGGAAGGACAATCGGGACAGTAATACACAGTGTCTTTTCGAATTCCTCTTCTGGAGCACACCCGGCACCTCTTCTGATTTATTGTTGCCTGTTTCACGGGAGGGGGTTTTCTCAGGAAAGTGACGCTCGTGGAGTCTGCTCACAGAATCAGAGCGAATATTTTCCGGTGGGTTTTCAGGGTACAAAAGGGCGGTGATGACTTCTTCTTGATAGTCCAGATATGATACGGGGTTCTCTGATGATTTTTTGTAGATTACATAGGAGTTATAAAAGGCCAAACTAAAAAAATAAATGGACACTTTCTTGTACCAGTGGCGGGATTTTCTTGTGGGCAGGTAGGGTTCTATCATCTGGTCATTGAAGTCCACTCCCCCCATGAACAAATTATAGTCATAGATGCATTTTGGTTTTTGGATTGGGCCGGTTCTTTTGGGGACTTCCACGCAGGTGTCGTCGTGGATTGATGTAAGCATGTGGACGTTCCGTTTGTCCCTCCACCTGACAGCCAATATCTCCTGGTTCCTCAATGCTGCAGACTCCCCTCGTCTGAGCTTTTGATCCACCAGTTTTTGCGGGAAGCCTTTCCTGTTGGTTCTTATTGTGCCACATGCTGGGGTATTCCGAAGGTAAAGACAGCGAAACAGGGGCAAGCTGGTGTAGAAATTATCCACATAAAGGTGGTATCCCTTTCCAAAGAGTGGATACATCAGATCCCAGACCACTTTTCTGCTGACTCCCATATACTCTGGGCATTCAGGGGGATGCAGTTGGGAGTCCTTCCCTTCATACACCAAGAATGAGTAGAGGTACCCTGTGGCTCTGTCGCAAAGTTTGTACATTTTGACCCCATATCGGGCCCTTTTGCTGGGGATGAACTGCTTGATGCTCAGCCTGCCTGAGAATTTGACAAGGGACTCGTCCACAGATATGTTCTGTTCAGGGGTATATAATTGGGGAAATCGTTGAGCGAAAAAATTTAGAAGTGGCCGAATTTTATATAGCTTGTCAAAAGCAGGGTCATTTCAGGGAAGGGCACTGGGCGTTATCGTTAAAGTGGAGGAACCGCATAATTATTAAATATCGGGATCTTGGCATAAGGGAGGAGAAGAGTGGCATGTGGTGAATGGGTTTGGTGGACCAGTAGGAGTACAATTGTTTTTTTTTTTAAAGTGCCATAGTAAACGTTAGGCCTAAGAAAATGTTGAATTCCTCAACGGTTAGTTCTCTCCACTCAAAGGGGCGGGCATATCTGGAACCAGGGTTGCTTCTTATGTACTGTTGTGCGTAGAGATTGCACTGGGCCACAATGAAGGATAGCAAATCTTCGGTGAAAAGTAAATTAAAAAAATTAAGCATTGAAAAGTTTTCGGTGTTCACCTGGACACCTGGCTGGGCAGTGAAAGGGGGGATATTTGCTGCTCCGGAATTAGGGGGAAGCCACAGGGGGTTTTGAAGGCCATAGGGAAGGCTGGCATGGCCCCTATCCCTTTGGGGCTGAGATGACACCCTACTGGTGCCTGGGCTTTGTTGCAGTGGCACAGCGCTTGAGGCGGACGGCACAGCGCTTGAGGCGGACGGCACATCGCTTGAGGCGGACGGCACATCGCTTGAGGCGGACGGCACAGCGCTTGAGGCGGACGGCACAGCGCTTGAGGCGGACGGCACAGCGCTTGAGGCGGACGGCACAGCGCTTGAGGTGGACGGCCCTGCGCGTCTGGGAGTAGGCCGCTTCTCCACGCCAGCACCCCTTCTTTTCCTGGGCCCACGTTCCTCTTCAGATTCTGAATCCGACCCACTGTCTATAACGGGTTCATAGGCCGAATCCGAATCGGACAGAGACTCCTCGCTGCTCTCATCGCTCATGGCTAGTAGACGCTGTACGGCCTGCTCACCGGTAAATAATTTTTTTGCCATACTGGTGGCTGGTGAGGCTGTACTGCAGAGCACTGTGGTGGCACTGATGGACACAGGTGGGCACATGCGGCACTTATGTGCACTTTAGTGGCACGGGTGTGGCTCTGGTGGGCACAGGTGGCTCTGGTGGGCACAGGTGGCTCTGGTGGGCACAGGTGGCTTTGGTGGGCACAGGTGGCTCTGGTGGCTCTGGTGGGGCTCTGGTGTGCACTGATTAGCAGAACAGGCAGCACTGGTGGGCACAAGCAGCACTGGTGGGCACAGGCAGCATTGGTGGGCACAGGCGGCCCTGGTGGCACTGGTGGCACTGGTGGCCGCAGGCGGCACTGGTGGGCGCAGGCAGCACTGGTGGGCGCAGACGGCACTGGTGGGCACAGGCGGCACTGGTACGGCACTGTTTTGGCACTGGTATTGGACTGTTGTGGCACTGGTGCGGCTCTGGTGACACTGGTGCGGCTCCGGTGACACTGGTGCGGCTCTGGTGACACTGGTGTGGCACAGGTGGCACAGATGTGGCACTACTGGGCACAGATGTGGCACTATGGACACAGATGTGGCACTGATGTGGCACTTTAGGCACAGATGTGGCACTGATGTGGCACTATGGGCACAGATTTGGCACTGATGTGGCAATATGGGCACAGATTTGGCACTATGGGGCAATATGGGCACAGATTTGGCACTATGGGGCACTTGTATGGTTTGCAAAACTCACAGTTTATCTCCTCTTCTCTCTCGCTGATACTGTGTGAGGAGAGGAGAGGAGATAAACTTTCCCTGACCTTCTGTGTTTACATTGTGATCGCGCCGTCATTGGACGGCGCGATCACATGGAAAAAGACCACTGTTACTGGTCAATTTCCTTGATCTGTGTAGCGCCGGGTCTCATAGACCCGGCGCGCACAGAATCTTCTGTGTGCGCGCCCGAGGCGGCGCGCATTGCTGCTTCTGCTGGGCGCCGTTAAATAACGGCAACCCCCAGTTAAGCAACCACCTTGCCGCCGTTATATGACGGCGGCTGGTGGTTAAGTGGTTAAATGACTCTTGCTTCAAAACTGAAAACAAAAACAAAAATATAATAGAAACCTATTCTGGTTAAAGAAAATTGTACAGCACTGTATGCTTCTAAGTAGACAATATGATTTAACACAAATAAAACTTCAGTAAAATATAATCTCAATTTACGAAAAAAATATTTAATGTTTTTTTTTTTTTGTATATGAGAAGGCAAAGAACATGTACCTTGGACTGAGAGTAGAAGAATTATTTTTGTGACACAGTCTAAGGCCCCGTACACACGACCAAACATGTATGCTGAAACTGGTCCGCGGACCAGTTTCAGCATACATGTTCGGTCGTGTGTGGGCGCGAGCGGGCCGAATTCCAGCAAACATTTGCCCGCCGGGCCTTTTCCCAGCGGACAAATATTCCTGGACGTGTTTTAAAACCGTCCGCTGGAATCCTGCCCGCTCGGACATGTACGGTCGTCAGTACAGACCTACCGTACATGTCCGAGCGCCCGCCGTCCCTCGCATGCGTCGAATGACTTCGACGCATGCGTGGAAGCCTTTAAATGGCAGGCCCGCCCACGGACACGCCCCGCGTAATGTTTACGCGCGGACTTCTGTACGATGGTTAGTACAACCATCGTACAGAAGCCCTCTGGCAGGCATGTACGGTGAAAACGGTCCGACGGACCGGTTTCACCGTACATGTTTGCTCGTGTGTACCGGGCCTTAGGGTTCATGTACACAGGCCAGTTGAAAACCTTTTCTGCATGCTGGAAACTTGACAGCTGGAAACCAACAGAGAAAAACATCAGTTTTATAGCATTAACAGCATTACAGCAGTTATGAGCATTTGAGGTTAGAAGCTTTTTTTAAAGATAACCTCAGGAGACCCTACCAAATACCAGCAATGCATTAAAAACAAGTAAAGTATGAACAATTTCAGATATTCTGAAAGAGGAGACAGTAGCAGCAGAGAGAGCAGTATGCTTGTAGATAGCTGTCTTATTTTTTTTATTTTTTTTTGTATTATTATTATGAATCCCATCATGAGCATGTGTGAGGAAATGCTCCTGAGGTTGCTGTTGCTGAAACTCCGAAGACATAGAAAATTGCATGTTAGGACCAGTGTTTGTCGCTATTGGACTAATCCATTGATGCAGGCAACAGAATGTGGTGAAATTTGTGTTTTTTTAACAATTTATATGTTCAAAAATGATCAGAAATATTTTCCCCTTTAAAAATGCTTATAAATGCAAACACTCATAAAGGTGGTTTACTGCAGTGTTTTGAAATGCCAGTTAAAGGGGTTGTAAAGGTAAAACCTTTTTTTCCTAGATAGCTTCCTTTACCTCAGTGCAGTCCTCCTTCACTTACCTCATCCTTAAATTTTGCTTTTAAATGTCCTTATTTCTTCTAAGAAATCCTCACTTCCTGTTCTGTCTGTAACTCCACACAGTAATGCAAGGCATTCTCCCAGATGTGAAGTGTCATGCTCACCCCCTCCCCTGAGGAGTCAGGATGCTCTCTATGTTGCAGATAGAGAAAGTAGCTGTGTGTTAGTGGGCATGCTGAATCTCCTGCTTGCCCCCTCCCCCCCCTCAAGGGAGGGGGCGAGCACGACACTCCATACCAGGGAGAAAGCCTTGCATTACTGTGTGGAGTTATAGACAGAAGAACAGGAAGTGAGGATTTCTCAGGAGAAATAAGGACATTTAAAAGCAAAATCGAAAGATGAGGTAAGTGAAGGAGTACTGCACTAAGGTAAAGGAAGCTATTTAGGGAAAAAAATTGTACCTTTACAACCCCTTTAACTACAGTCCTGAAAGCAATTTTTCTGCTTTCAAAAAAATACCTGTAACCTCAACTGGCCCCTAAACCACTCAAAACGACTAAGGCCCCTTTCACATTTGTGGATCCCGTGAGGATCTGTTTTTAAACATCCGCTTGCTCAGCAGGGATCACTCCGTTGATACCCGCTGAGCCCGCAGATGACAGGTCTGTCTCTTCACACTGCGCAGGGACCACCCTGTCAGATCTCCGCTCTCCTCTATGGGGGATCGGATGAAAACAAACCATCTGTTCGTTTTCATCCTATCCGCCAGATGGATGCAAAATAGGGGTTGCATCCAACATATTTTAGTGGAGAGGATCGGGGGGGCTGATCGGGTGTCAGCGGACATGTCACCGCTGACATCCGACGCTCCAGGTACATGGAGCGCCCATTCAGATCCGCCTGAAAAAAACTGACAGGAGGATCTGAACTTGTGAAAGGGGCTTGAGTGTTACACATAAGATAACATAGAGGAGAGTTCAGGGGCTGCTAAAAAAATACCCAACTGCTCCTAAACTTCAGTTTGGCAGCTGTAGTGTACATGAGGCCTAAAAGAGTTTCTAAACAGATACTCCAAGATGTGGATCAACTTTATTTTGATAATACATGCAAATTCATGTTTAGACAAATGTATGCCTTAAGTAATTGCATTTCTTCTGATTACAGAGAATTTATTACCTCTCTCTGGAGTTTTACATGGGTCGAACGCTCCAGAATACAATGGTAAATCTGGGCCTTGAAAATGCCTGTGATGAGGCTACTTATCAGGTACTTATTTTTATACTAAACATACATTCCTAGACAATATTAATATCATTTGACATGAATTAAATGTAAGAATGAATTATACAGACAAAAATGTGTATCTGATTCCAGTTAATATTATATGTATCTTTTATGACATTAAAGCAGAACTGCAGGCAAAAAATATAATATCAGGATCTCAGTTTTTTATTTATATACACACACACACATATATATATATATATATATATATATATATATTAGGGCTGCGCATCTTCACCGGTCTCACGATTCGATGCGATTACGATTATCAAGTCCACGATTCGATTCGATTCGATTCCGCGATGCATCACGATGCATCACGATTGCAGCGCAAGTGCGCATGGCTTTCATCAAAAAAAATTTAAGTACTCCATTTTTTTTTTCTATCTGTTTAAAAAAAAACACACACTAACACTTCCTGCATGTAGCAAAGTCTAAACACAGCAGACATGCTACAGGAGACGGTCAGAGACTGCAGACATGCTACAGGAGACGGTCAGAGACTGCAGACATGCTACAGGAGACGGTCAGAGACTGCAGACATGCTACAGGAGACGGTCAGAGACTGCAGACATGGTACAAGAGACGGTCAGGGACTGCAGACATGGTACAAGAGACGGTCAGGGACTGCAGACATGGTACAGGAGACGGTCAGGGACTGCAGACATGGTACAAGAGACGGTCAGGGACTGCAGACATGGTACAAGAGACGGTCAGGGACTGCAGACATGGTACAAGAGACGGTCAGAGACTGCAGACATGGTACAAGAGACGGTCAGGGACTGCAGACATGGTACAAGAGACGGTCAGGGACTGCAGACATGGTACAAGAGACGGTCAGGGACTGCAGACATGCTACAAGAGACGGTCAGCAGGTAAATATGATATATTTTTTATATTAAAGGAAAAAATAATACCCTTTAGTCTTTTGGCAGCAACTTGGATAGTAAACAGGTCAACATCAGTGCAAAAAAAAGAAAAGGGAAGACATTCCAATCAGTAAGAAATAATATACTGCTTGCAGATCACTGCATGTTTCCAGAGGGGAGAAGTGATAGGGAAATCTTTGGAAGAAATTAGACGGAAAAAGAGTGTGCACTGTGCAGCCCCCAATGTGAGTCTGCGCTCAATGGGTTAAGACCAGAATGAAGTCAATCAATTAGTGACAGTAATAAAGAAAAACAAAGTTTATTTGATAAAACCCATGGAGGGACTGGACCAGTACATGTTTATAGGTAATAGGAATGATCAAAAAGATCCTAAGGTATCACAGGAGTTTTGTTTAGCATGTCACTTTTCCCAGTTGGTGTTCAGTTTACATCAATTCATTAGCACTGGTGAAACATTTTTTTTTTTCAGCCCCCAATGTGTTAGGCACACAGACAGTATACACTGGATGGGGGGGGGGGGGGGGATATGCCACTTCTCTGCACTCACCCCTCACATAAATTAAGCAGACTGACAGACTTATCTCACCTCCGGAGCACTCCTACCATCCCCCCTCCTCACAGCTTGTTTTCTGAAGCCGACGCTATTCCTTATTCCACGTGTGATAAGACAGCTGCAGTAATCTGTCTCACAGCTCCGTGCAGTGACCTGCGCCAGCCCATCGGGGAGATGACCCGTGTCACTCCACACAGGTACACATCCTGAGAAGGGGGAGAGCGTGGGTGAGGGGCCGGGCAGAATACTTATTAGGCTACATCCTCTAATAAGGGGAACGGCACCAGGCGCAGCCAGCCGGTCACTGGTCTGTCATGACCGGAAAAGATGCTGCTGTGCGGGCGAGGGGGAGGAGCTAGAATGACGTCATTCATAATCGATTAGGCTGCATACCCGCATCGATGCCGAATCGGGACAGGCATAATCGCGATGCATCGATGCGGCGATCATTTTCAACACCCCTAATATATATATATATATATATATATATATATATGTATGTATGTGTGTGTGTGTGTGTGCATGTATGTATATATATATATATATATATATATATATATACAGTATATAGGTATACAGTACTTACCCTCAAAGGGGTAACTAAATATGTACCCAGGTTTTTCAATGTGGTACAGAGGCTGCAAGTCCCACGCACATCATCAATTCAGGCTCAGTCTAAGGGATAACTGATAATGATGACCCCTGATACAACCTCAGGGCAAAACCCCATTCTGCCGTTTGACCCAAATCATAATAGTGAAACATGCAAACCAGAGAGAAAAAAATCTACATCTTCACCTTCCAGCGTTCAGCCATAAAGAGACCAAACCCTTTGTTTCCTATAGCTTTATAAACAACATGACATCACAAATATATGCATTCACATTGGTCAGCTCATATAATTCAGCCCCTTATTACACGCCCCCTGTGACGTCTGATCTTTGCACACTGCACACATTCTCCTTGTAAGTCCATTTATGGTATGGGGCTCTCACAGCACATGCAGCCTCGTGTAATGTCCATTGTCCATATACAGGGGTCCTTGGTCAGCTCTGCAAGGGTTTCTCTCCAAAGTCATATTTGGTTCCTTCAGTAAAACCATGACGAAGGGGGGTTTTGGAATGAGAGGAGCAAGGGGAAATGGCAATTGAATATCTCTTTGTCTCTTCTTCCAATGCTGAGTTGTAACTTTTTGAAAACATTATATCTGACATAATTTCTCAAGGAAAATAAACACTAGTGTGATATATGTTTTTCACACATGCATATGTAACATTTGAGTAGCTCAGGAGGAAAGTAATCATAACACAAAATAGCATAGAATAAAATATTCATTTTATTTCACTTCCATCACAGTCCCCCCTTAAATGACTATTTTATCAGTACTGTCCTCAGGTAACATTCTAACTACGCCCCCCTTGTTAACTAAAATCATGTCTAGGGCCATATGTTTTACAAAGTCATTTGTGAAGTGGCCTCTAGTTGTTCAGTTATACCCTGGAGTGCATCCCTGTTTATAGTTAACAAACCTGTTTATCATAGCAAATATAATTAATCCAATCTACATTCCCATTGGAACCCTCTTTATCCCCATTACTAAATTAAATTTCATAAAGCATCAGTTTCACCAAATTACTGTATTTTCCTTCTTACTATACTTTCAATCATAAGCATTTTAATTTTGCAGAAGAACATTAATTTTATATTGGGCTTTTTCCTAAATATTTTATTTCCTAAAGAAACTCATTTATATTGAATTACACTAGTTTTCAGAACCAATCATACAGTATGATCAACTGAACCACATGTGCTCTGTCACTCTATGTCTGTTTAAACAAACATAGCAGCCTTAGTTTCATCCTTCAGTATGGACGAACATACAGAAAGTTTCATTCAGCCTATATAGGATCCATCTACAAAAGCACAATATTCCTTCCTGATTAATACATCCATCAATCCAAAGCCTAAAGAGTGACTTTTTGAATCATAACTGTGGCTCTATCATACTGCATCATCTGTTCATATTGTATCTATAATTTCACTATTTTAACCGACCTTTCTTTTTAACATCCAGTTGTCACTAGACAGAGCTTAATCAAAGCCATGCCAGAGTGGGTGCCTGCTCGCGTCCGTGATCCTGTCACAGCTGTTTTTAATCTCAGCCTTCAAAGTGTAAACAGAGACACATGTCTCTATGTCAGTTCTCCCTGCTGAGCTCAGTAACAGTGAGGCCTTGTACACACGGGCCCGAATCTCGTCAGGAAAAAAACATAGTTTTTCCTGACGAGATTCTTGGCAAGAATCTCTTGCCGCCGAGTGTACAAAAGAACCACATTTGATGCCGTTGCCTCCATCTTGCTTCACCCTACCTTTGCCGTGGAAGCTACCGCGCATACGTCAAAGTCATTTTGAGCATTCGCGGGTTTCCACGGTGACAGGTAAGTATACACACTCTCGGGTTTCTCGTCGGGAAACAGGCCGACAAGAATCCCAAAGAGAAAATAGAACGCTGGATCCCTATTTTTCTCTTCGAGATTCTGGCCAGATTTCCAGACGAGAAACCTGGAAGCCTCGTACACACGCTCAGTTTACTCAGCAAGAAAGCTCTGCCAGCAGTTTTCTTGCTGGTTCTTGCCTAAAAAACCGAGGGTGTGTGCGAGGCCTGCAAGTCCGGGAGGGGGGGTAGCAGGGGTGCAACCTCTGTGACAGCTCTGTGTGTTGGAGATGATTTTACGCACAGAGCTGTCACGGATTCCCACACACAGTACACCAAGCCCCACAGTCCAGTCCCCATAAACATCTGTCAAAGTGCCCCATCTGTACCAGTGCACAAAACATCTGACACAGTGCCTCATCACATCTGTGCCAGTGCACAAAACATCTGTCACAGTGTCCCCTTGAATATCTGTACCAGTGCAAAAAACATCTTCAATAGCGTTCCATTGTGACATCAACACCTGTCAGTGTCAGCCGGTGGACGATCAACATCTGTCATAGTGTACAAGTGCACAAAGTGCCCTGCTTATGTGCAAAGGCAAACGCGCGCGTAGGTCCCATACGCATACATAAACAGCTATCGCACCATACATGTGAGGTATCGCCGTGAGCGTCTGAGCAAGAGCAATAATTTTAGCACCAGAGTTCCTGTGTAACTCTAAACTGATAAACAATAAAGGCTTATAAAGCGTCATCTACGGAGATTTTCAAATACTGAAGTTTGGCGCCATTTCACAAGCATGCAAATTTTTAAAGCATGATATGTTTGGTATCTGTTTACCTGGCACAACACCATATTTAATATTTACCAAAATATTGGGTATTTTCTGTGTGCATTGAAATTCATTAAAATGTATTTATGCGTCAGTGTAAAAATTGCGTTCGAAAAACTGCTGCGCGAATACCGTGTGACATAAAAAGTTGCAATGACTATCAATAGGGTTCTGAGTAATTTTCTAGCAAAAAAAAGAATCGATTTTTACGATGCAGAAGAGAAGTATCAGAATTGACCTTGGTGGTAAGGGGTTAACAATATATACAAATGTAGCACTACCCCCGAAGGAGCTGCTGGTTTGTTTTGGTATCTGTACTCTGGCTATCAACCCCTTAAACTGGTTCAAACCCTCCCTTGGCACAACTGGTATTGGTAAGGATTGTGGATCCCACTGGCTGTTGGGGAAACACAATTCTATCACACCACGGTAACATTTGTAAATAAACTGTTACCTTGTGTTGTACTGGTCCCACAGGATATAAGATAGACAGCACACAGGTTTAAACTTAACCAAGAAAACTTTACTTGGCAAGCAATTAAAGTAAAGAACAAAGTAAAACAGTAAAGCCTCGTACACACGATCAGTCCATCTGATGAGAACGGTCTGAAGGACCGTTGTCATCGGTTAACCGATGAAGCTGACTGATGGTCCGTCGCGCCCACACACCATCGGTTAAATAACCGATCGTGTCAGAACGCGGTGACGTAAAACACGACGTGCTGAAAAAAATGAAGTTCAATGCTTCCAAGCATGCGTCGACTTGATTCTGAGCATGCATGGATTTTTAACCGATGGTCGTGCCTACTAGCGATCGGTTTTGACCTATCGGTTAGGAATCCATCGGTTAAATTTAAAGCAAGTTGGCTTTTTTTTAACCGATGGTTAAATAACCTATGGGGCCCACACACGATCGGTTTTGACCGATGAAAATGGTCCATCAGACCGTTGTCCTCTGTTTAACCTATCGTTAAATTAGATATGGAAAACAAAAAACCGCGCTACCACAACAGAGTCTATAGGCAGCAGCTGACGTTGGATAAACAAAAGCAATAGATAGTAAAAAAAGCCGCGCCAAACTAAATTAAATTTAAAAAGTCTATATCAGTCAACGGATGGAAAAATGCTGAAATCCCCGTAGAATCAATCGAATATTTCAGGTGGAGCCTTTAGTGTTGCTTGGTAAAAAGATACTGTGATTAGTCAAAACCTCAAACCACCAGGTGACATGCATGCGTTCAGTGCAAATCCTCCACCATAAGAATAAGCAGCTTACCAGACAGCAAGCCTTTAATACAGTTGGCTATAGCCCAGCCACGGCCTTTCAATCCCCTGGACACTTAGGTTAGGACACTTTGTGATCAGCAGCAGGATCCCAGGCTCAGCAATTTGGTGGAAATAGATTGCGGTTCACCCGCATTTACAACCCATCGGAAGACAGCAGCAATCAAGTGGTCCAAAACACATATAGCGGGAGATAAAAAAGGGACGCAATAGCGTAATACCGCAGGGTACAATATTTATTAAAATGGTAGTGTACTTACACAAGTAAAGATAAAAACAGCGTGTAGCAACGAGAAATAAAGCCGGCCGGCTTGAGGAGCCCTCCTCCTTGGCGTGGTGACGTCACTGACGCAGCCTCCCAGACGCGTTTCGTCACTATTGGACGTTATCAATGGGGGTAGGGCTAGCAGCAGTGAGACACCATAATATAGCAGCCACTCAATGCAAAGGGCGATCCATGGGAACAGACCCCGCCATCTTTGTTGAGGGAAAAATTGCCCATACTACCGCGCATATCATACGCGGCCGGGGCAAAGAGTATTAACCTATATAACCAGTACCTTGTTGCAACGGAGTGAACTCCCACTCGCTGCAAAAAGCAATGATTTAAAAAGGATTAAAAGTTATAGAACCTACATAAAATATAATTGAAGTTGGCACACAGATAAGCCGAGAAAGCATAAGGTTTGTATCCGGCACAGGATAATTCTCATCAGTGCTCACTGTGGCCATCTTGTGGGTAACATAGAAACCACTTGTTAGGTCTAACATAATGGTAATACAAAACCCAGGGAGACCAAAAGCCTACATCTTAACAAAAAATTTTTTTTAATGCTATTAGTCTAAGTGTCATTTAATTTAATGTAATAGAAAAACAAATTTCTATACATATAGAGGATACAAACACCTCGAGTGACAAAAATATATTTTAAGTGTGCTGATTAGTTTTATATTAACTAGATGGTAGTAATCCAAATAGTATACTAAACCATTAATAAAAAATTGATCAGTGGATAAATGTGTTTAGATTTATACATAAACACTTACATAAACTTAATTACTTAATATTACTATAATTAATAAGTCCCAACAAAAAGTCGGGAAATTTAATGACGTGAAAAGAAAAATAGTACGTGTCCAACCCACCCTCAAGGGTAAAGATACCCCAGGGGGGGGGGGGAATGAACACAAGTGTTGTAGATTAAACATAAATAAATGTGTTCACTACAAAAAGTGAGGGTGAAATTGCAATATTTACAACAAGTGAAAAGAGAACTTCTCCTGAAGATTTTCTTTAAGTATAAAAAATATATATATATAACCCTGAACGAATAAAAATGAAAATAAGAATGAGAATGCAAAACTCGCGTCTGTTCCCATAGGGCCCTTTCCAAAGGTTCACATCAGGCATTGTTAATAAAAGCATTTATATCAGTTTCAATGTTGAGGCCATGAGGACTGTATGATTTCAACCGATGGATCCACCCCATTTCCATTTGGGAAATCTCCCTAACCAAATTGCTACCCCTCCAATGCGCCTTGAATTTATCGATTCCGAGAAATAAGGTATTAGAGGGGTCCTTATGGTGTTTGAGTCTATAATGATTAGATACAGAGTGGTTCCTAAAACCTGCTAGAATGTTTGTGATGTGTTCGTTTACCCTTATTTGGAAGGACCTCTTCGTGCGGCCTATATACTGTAGCCCGTCGGTTGAAATCATACACCTCTGTGCCCTTTGTCACCACTGTGCCCCATGATGCCACTGTGCCCATTGTCGCCCCTTTCCCTGTAAAAAGCACTTACCTGAAGCTTCTATTGCCTCCCTCGATGTCTTCTGCCGCCGTGGTGAAGCTTCAGCCAATCAGGTTCCTGATAACCAGAATCCGGGAACCTGATTGGCTGAAACGGCCGTTTGTCTTATGCAAGGACCGCAGATTGCCTGTGCTCCGAGTATAGACATCCGAGAGCCGGAGGGCGGTACTGGAAAAGCCTATCAGAGCCGCTGGCTTTGATAGGCAGTTCCCCTCAGCCAACCAGCTGCCGCTATTCGGGTAACCCACGTTCGGTTATATGAATAGACCAGGCAGCTGGCAACCAACAATAACATACATTCATGCACGAATGTGTGTTATTTGCGAGAGGGGGTGGCGCTGCAGCGCCCTCTATAGACGGCCGCCAGAACTGCGGTCAAAATAGCATTTTAGCCGAATAAAAGTTCTTAAAGGGCCCGTTGTGGGAAAAAAGGGACATCAATTTTGTTTGGATACAACATTGCACAACCGCGCAATTGTCAGTTAAAGCGATGCAGTGCGCTAGTCCAAAAAATTGTGAAACAAAAAGCAGCTGCATAAAATGTGACTAAAATTCCAAATGTGCAGGTGGTGAAAATGTAGCACTAAGTGTTCAGAGGGAACATACATATATAAAATTAGTCCCCAAAATCATGAGCAGACAATAATAATGAAATTAAAATCCACATAAAGGTGACAAGTGATAATGATTGTCCATTCAAGAAACAATAAAAGAAAAAATTAAGCTGAACATGGACCAAATGGACCATCAAGTAACCCTTCTTGCAGAGAGATACAGAGAGGTAGAATACTCTAACCAGAGTTGATGGATCTACCTGTCAGCGACAGCAGATCATTACAGCATATTAAATCCTAGTGGTAAGTCTTGGCAGCTTGTCTAAAGGGTCTCACTGCTGGAAACCAGTCCTTTTTAGGGCTGTAAATGATACATTGGAGCGAGGCTTCAAAAACAATCGATTCACCATTTCATGGAGCAAAGAAAAGAAAAAGAGGGCTCCGATAGTGCAGGTCAATTGTGGGTTTTATTGAATAAAAACCAAGAAAACATAAAAGTGATCACAATATGAACGAATAAAAAAGGGGCAACAAATGGAGCGGTGTACCAAGCCTTATGCGTTCCGTACCAAAGTACTTCAACAGGGGCATTAACCTGCTCCCAGATATTGCCCAAATATTTATAGTAAAACACTCCACATATGGCTAAAATTAACCAATCAGAAAGGTTTCAAGTATTGGCCTATGATTGGAGGAGAGGCCACCACATGATCTGGTGACCTCACAACCTCCCAATCACAGCCAATCAGATTCTTCACACAGATAGTGTTTACGGTATGCACCCGGAAGCACATTCAGCGGCAACCAACCAGAGAGCTCGAAAAAGCCAGCAAAAATCGGATGAGAAAGAAAGGGGCAGCGACAACTGTCAACATCGCCCTCTCTCCGTCCCCATAGGCGGGACTGTATCAAATGCAGCATACAATGCATAAACAATGTATTGGGTTGCACATGTGGTAAAGCGTTTCATTTGATACACCTGTAGGGTCACCATAGACTGGAAAGTCTCACTTTCACGCCTACCACTAATATAGTCTGAAAAAAAGGAAACCTTTTTTAGGGGGGTCTATGGTGTAAGGTGCAATCTGACCCTGAACAGACCTAGCTCCCCTAAAGATGACTCCAGCACGTTCAGGTAATACTGGTCCCAGCAGCCGATCATTTCGTAATACATCCCAATGCCTTTTAAGGATTTCCTTAATTTGCCTTGATTGGGCTGAATATGTGGTAACAAATGACCATCTGAACTTGTCATCTTTGATCTTTTTAGAGGTCGCCTGTAATAATGAACTCCGATCGATCAGTGAGATCCGATCGATTTCAACATCCAGGTCCTCAGTGAAATCATCCAATCTAGTACAGTCTCTCCGCAATCGGAGGAACTGACTACGAGGAACAGACTTCAACCAATGGGGATGGTCAGTCGGCTTGAAGTAAGTATATAACTCCAACCGGTGGTCGACCACCTTGATTTTCAGATCTAAAAAATGAACAGAGGTAGAGCTAACCTCATGGCTCAGCCAAATGCCTCGGTCATTGGAATTGAGTGAAATCATGAAATCATTCAAAGAGTCAAGGTTGCCCTTCCACAGGAGGAGGATGTCGTCTATATATCTGGCCCATAAGACCAATTCAGACCTTTTATGGGCATAGACGACATGCTCCTCCCATTTGGCCATACATAGGTTGGCCAGACTGGGGGCAAACTTATTGTAAATAGTATTTTGAAACCAAAAATTGTTGTGTGTGGCTGCAAACCTAAGAAGCTGAATAATGGACAGAGTAGTACTCTGGGACAAATAGTACTCAACTGCCTCAAAACCTAATCCGTGAGGTATGCACTTGTAAAGTGCAGCAACATCTGCCGTGGCCAAAATCAAACTATCTTGGTATTGAACAGATTGTAGCAATCTAATGGTATCACCCGTGTCAAATACAAAGTAACGAGTCTAACCAGCGGTTGCAAGTGGAAATCTACATATTTCCCAATCCTGGCTGTGACCAAGTCAATCCCGCTGACTATGGGACGGCCAGGGGGATTGACTGGGTCCTTGTGGACATTGGGGAGAAAATAAATAGCAGGAATCCTGGGTGCAACAGGTACAAGGAAACTCCTCTCCTTGTCTAGGATCCCCAAAGAAAAGCCTTCATCCACTAGCTCTACCAAAGCCTTCTTACTGTAAATCGAAGAGTAGGGTCTGTATGTATAGGAATGTATGTATCAGAATCACTCAAGATTCTATCCATTTCTTTCACATAGTTAGCTTTGTCCAGCACGACAATGTCGGCTGGACGAATGATAAGGTTTTTCTGTTCACAGAGCTGCTTCAATCCTATCTTAATTTTGGGATTCATGTGTATCTTTTTATTTGGCATTGGCAACATCTCTAAGTCCTGCAGGACTAAGCTACGAAAAACATTTAACCACTTTACAACCGGACCTATTTTGGCACTTCTCTCCTTCATGTAAAAATCAATTTTTTTTTGCTAGAAAATAAATCAGAACCCCCAAACATTATATATTTTTTTTAGCAGAGACTCTAGGAAATAAAATGGCAGTCATTGCAACCTTTTTTCTCGCACAGTATTTGCGCAACAATTTTTTAAAACGCCTTTTTGGGAAAAAAAACGGTTTCATGAATTAAAAAATAACAAAACAGTAAAGTTAGCCCAATTCTTTTGTATAATGTGAAAGATGATGTTACGCCAAGTAAATATATACTTAACAGGTTACGCTTTAAAATTGCACACACTCATGGAATGGCGCCAAACTTCGGTACTTAAAAACCTCCATAGGCGACGCTTTAACATTTTTTACAGGTTACTATTTTCGAGTTACAGAGGGGGTCTAGTGCTAGAATTGTTGCACACGCTCTAACGCACATCTCTTCTGCAGGCTTACAAGCATGAAATCGGTAAAAAAAAAGTCACGATCACATGCCGACAGCTGCGACTAGGGTTTTTTTTTTACGTCCGGGTACCGGGCGTGACGTCATAACGTCGCGCCCAGGCCTCCGACGGTCATAGAGATGACTGACGACCATCTGGTCACCAGTAATCTCTATGCTTTCCAGGCAGCGCCTGCTGATTCGCTCTCCGGGGCCCCGATGGCACGGGAGAGCCCAGAGAAGCACTGGATGGCGGCGGGAGGGGGTCGTCCCCTCCCGCTGCCTATAAGAACAATCAAGTGGCGGAACTGCCGCTTTGATCATTCTTATCGTGCAGAGAATCGGCGGCTGAAGACAGTGATATCTGAATGATGCCTGTAGCTGCAAGCATCATTCAAATATCACCGCACAAAGTCGAGGATGTCCCAGGGAGGATGTCCTCGGTTGTCAAGAGGTTATAGACGGTGCCATATTTCCAGGAGGGTTAAACAAAGAAGGATTAGCTAGTCCGGTATTTACATGGGTATCATAGGGTTCGGGGATGGTGGAACGCACATTGAGTGGTGGAGAGAGAAAGTGTCTTTGAATACTGAGCTCACGGATACATTTATGGACGTCAATGAAAATGGAGAACTTGTTTAATGTCCTGGATGGGACATATTTCAAAACCTTATCAAGAACAAGTTTCTCCTTGTCTGTCAAAATAACCAAACTCAGATTAAAGACACCCAAACCACTCAAGTTCTTGGTCTTTTTGCTCTGGACCCTCCTCCCACCTCGGGTACCTCTTTTCCTTCTGGACTTTCTGAGTAATCCTGTAGGACCCTGTGAAAACCCGAATAATGCGAGGGACCAGATTAATTTTGATTGTAATTATATGGAGACCGGGTGAATAGATCTTCATCTATTTCACGGTCTCCATAATAGTTTTGATAATTATCCCTCATATGCAGAGGCGGCTCTAGGCTTTGCAAGGCAAAACCTAGATGTGAGGCCCCACTCACACCCATGAGGGAGAAAGAGAGATGAAGAGAGAAAGAAAGAGAGATGAAGAGAGAAAGAAAGAGAGAAAGAAAGAGAGATGAAGAGAGAGAAAGAGAGATGAAGAGAGATGAAGAGAGATGAAGAGAGATGGAGAGAGATGGAGAGAGATGGAGAGAGATGGAGAGAGATGGAGAGAGATGAAGGGAGAAAGAGAGATGAAAGAGAGATGAAGAGAGAAAGAAAGAGAGAAAGAGAGATGAAGAGAGATGAAGGGAGAAAGAGAGATGAAGGGAGAAAGAGAGATGAAGGGAGAAAGAGAGATGAAAGAGAGATGAAAGAGAGATGAAAGAGAGATGAAGAGAGAAAGAAGGAGAGAAAGAGAGATGAAGAGAGATGAAGGGAGAAAGAGAGATGAAGGGAGAAAGAGAGATGAAGGGAGAAAGAGAAATGAAGGGAGGAAGAGAGAAAGAAAAATGAAGGGAGAAAGAAGGATGAAGGGAGAAAGAGAGAAAGAAAGATGAAGGGAGAAAGAGAGAAAGAATGATGAAGGCAGAAAGAGAGAAAGAAAGATGAAGGGAGAAAGAGAGAAAGAAAGATGAAGGGAGAAAGAGAAAAAAATAAATATGGGAAGGAAGAAGGGAAGGAAGGGCACCCCTACATCTGTGTACTCACTTGGAGGCAGGAGGGACTGGATGGATCAGGCTCCAGCTGCTTGAAGAGGCGACTCTGTAATAAGGTAAACTAGGTGGCTGTGAGGCCTCTGCGTGTGCGAGGCCTAAGGCAACCGCCTAATTTGCCTAATTAGAGAGCCGCCTCTGCTCATATGGTTCTCATAGAAGGGAAAAAATCTGTCATACTGGTTCCCATAACCATCCCGACGATATTCATTGCGGTGGTCATCATACCAACCAGTAGATGGTCTTTTAAGGTTACCATAGTACTGGGAGTCTCTTGGGTGACCCTGCTCTAAATACTGGACCTCCCTAGACTGTCCCCTTAGAGGGCCTCTTCCTCTGTTCCTAGGGCCTCTGCCCCTAGCCAAAGGAGGATAGGCCACGTTGGAATTTGGAATATGAGGTTTATGCCGAGAATCAGAACATCTCGGGAGACCTCCTGTCAGGTCACCTGTGGCCAGGTGACAAGTGCACCCCGTTGGGGTCAGGGATGCACCACAGGGTAGTGAACCCTATGGCCAAATGCTGCAATCAGAGAGGAAGCGTGAACCCAAGATTCCTCAGGGCGCGGAGTCTAAGACCCAGCTTTGTGCTCACCAGAGCCTCTAGTGGTGAGGGTGGCAGCTGGATCCAGGTCGCGACCCCTGGGATCCCCTAGGTCACGCTCCGCAGGGAGAGAGGGGAAGCAGCAACCAGGACAAGCGATAGTGATGGGTAAGCTGAGGTCAGGGCAACAGGCAGACAAGGGTAACCGAGGGACAGGGAAAAGGTCAGGGTCACAGGCAAATAGGAGAAGTCAGGGACGAGCCAAAAACGGTACAGAGGAAGGTAAACGTAGCAGACTGCAGACAGGAACTTAAGCTAACAACAAGGTTGAACAGCAAAGCAAACCTGCAGTGCAACAGTTCATATAGACTTCCTGGGATGGCCTGGGGTGGGGCCATACAGGAAGGAGAGGTGATAAAAAGGCAGCCAGAAGAGTCAGGCCTCTAATGGAGACATGAGGAGAAGGTAAGCTGACAGACATTATTGCATGTCCATGACACCACCTCTGGGGGGCATAGGTTGCCGTGGAGGGCCCTCCTTAGTAGTAGGTGCAAAGGTAAGTGTCTTATCAGAATTAGAGATTTAGAGCTCTAACCTGGAACCAGATCTGTGTGGATAGTCTGGGGAGTGTGCTCTCTGTGTGGAATTAACATTTTTTGTGCCAATAACTACCTTGGCATTTCCAGCCGCCCTGAAGTTATCCATGCAGGACATGAAGCCCTGGAAAAATTTGGAGCTGGGTTGAGCTCTGTGGGGTTATTTTGTGGAACACAGATGTGAGGAGGCAGGCCGTGTTGGAGCTTTTTTTCTGTGGGCTATTGGATCATATCGGGAACTATTAAGCCTGCTGTGTATGTGAAATCAGGAGCTGCGACGGCAATGAGAAGAGAGCAGTAATAATTTTAAAGAGATATTGCAGCAAGGCTTTTATTTTAGCCATTTAAAGTGAGAGGCTGGGGGAAACTGTTTTTGAGCACCTGCACTGGAAGAGACAGCACCTGCACTTTAGTGATCACTGTGATCTTGTGAAGATTGCCTGCCTGCACTCTTTTGGAGTTTATTAGGCATGTGCATTTCGTTTCTTTCCGAATCGAAATTCGGACAAATTTTTCATTATTCGGACATTCGGATGCATACGAATTCCCGAATTGCAATATTAATGAATTTACCGAATCCGAACGAACGTTTTCGATTCCGAATCGGAAACCCGCGGACG
Organism: Rana temporaria; assembly: GCF_905171775.1. NCBI lineage: Eukaryota > Metazoa > Chordata > Amphibia > Anura > Ranidae > Rana > Rana temporaria. The sequence goes on from NC_053499.1 coordinate 95,913,669, forward strand.
AAATTCAATCGGAATTCGATTTTTTTTTTTCCAATTCCGATCGAATTTCGTCCGCGGGTTTTCGATTTGGAATTCTAAAAAAAATTCTTTTTATTTTTTTCTGAATTCCGATCGAATTTCGTCCGCGGGTTTTCGATTTGGAATTCGAATTTTTTTTTTTTTTCGAATTCTGATCGAATTTCGAAATTATATTCGAAAAGAGACTATTTGTTGTCGAATCCGGTCGAAATACTTTCGAATTCGACCGGATTTTTCGAAATACGGTCGAAAACGAACGAATTCCGAAAACGGTCGAAATATTTTCAAATTCGACCGGATTTTTCGAAATTCGGTCGAAAACGAACGAGTTCCGAAAACGAATTTAACACATGTAACGAACCTAACTTAACGAAATTAATTAAATAACGAATTAAAACGAAACGAAACGAAACAAAATTTTCCCTTTTGCACATGCCTAGAGTTTATTACACATTCTTATTATGAAATATGGACTTTTTTGAAGTATTTATTTATTAAGTAGACTTTTTCATTTTGCACTTTATTGCACATTGATTGCTATTTTTGCATATTTATTTATTTATCAATTGGATCAGTATCCACCTGTCCTATATGGGCTAATGATTGCTCATTCCTCTTTTTTTCACTTGTTCCCTTTTTGCACTGGAACATTGCATGTTTTCGATTTGTTATATATTTGATTATTTTTATCGCATCAATTATCTTAGCGTTCACTTCTTTTAGTAACATAGGGCCAGATTCACATAGGAGAGCGGCGGCGTAACGTATCGTGTAACGTAGATACGTTACACCGCCGCAATTTTTCATCGCAAGTGCCTGATTCACCAAGCACTTGCGATGAAAACCTACGCCGGCGGCCTCCGGCGCAAGCCGGCCAATTTAAATGGGCGTGTGCCATTTAAATTAGGCACGCTCCCGCGCCGGACCTACCGCGCATGCTCCGTTTCCGAACTCCCGTCGTGCATTGCGCGCCGTGACGTCATTTTTTTCGAACGGTGACGCGCGTAGCGTAATTACGTATTCCCGGACGGCTTACGCAAACGACGTTGATTTTTAAATTTTGACGCGGGAACGACGGCCATACTTTAGACAGAAATACACTTGCTGACTAAAGTTAGGGCACCTAAAACGACGACTAACTTTGCGACGGGAAACTAGACTAGCGAAAATCCGTCGTGAATCGCCGTAACTCCTAATTTGCATACCCGACGCTGGTTTACGACGCAAACTCCCCCCAGCGGCGGCCCCGGTATTGCATCCTAAGATCCGACCGTGTAAAACAATTACACCTGTCGGATCTTCTGGCTATCTATGTGTAACTGATTCTACTGTATGAATCAGTCGCATAGATAGAAACAGAGATACGACGGCGTATCAGCAGATCATCAGATACGCCGTCGTATCTCCACTGTGAATCTGGCCCATAGTTATTTTTAGTAAGCGCCCCTAACCCCCCCCCCCCCCCCCCGTTTTTAATATTGACTTTGAATGATTTCATGGTTTCACTCAATTCCAATGACTGAGGCATTCGGCTAAGCCATGAGGCTAGCTTTACCTCTGTTCATTTTTTAGATCTGGAAATCAAGGTGGTCGACCATCGGTTGGAGTTCACTACTTACTTCAAGCCGACTGACCGAAATGGGTATATCCCAGTTGATAGTTGCCACCATCCCCAGTGGTTGAAGTCTGTTCCTCGTAGTCAGTTCCTCCGATTGTGGAGAAACTGTACTAGATTGGATGACTTCACCACTCAGGCAATTATTTTAAAAAACAGATTTGTTGAAAAGGGCTATTGTCTTGAGGACCTGGATGTTGAAATCGATCGGATCTCACTGATCAATCGGAGTCCATTATTGCAGACGACCTCTAAAAAGATCAAAGATGACAAGTTCAGATGGTCTTTTTTTACCACATATTCAGCCCAATCAAGGCAAATTAAGGAAATCCTTAAAAGGCATTGGGGTGTACTCCGAAATGATCAGCTGCTGGGACCAGTATTACCTGAAAATGCCGGAGTCATCTTTAAGGAAGCTAGGTCTGTTCATCTTTTAACCTGCCCTTGTAAAAAGCAATATGTGGGACATACAATTAGGACCTTCAGCATTAGGGTTAACAAGCATATAGCTAATATCAAGAAGGGTAAGCCTGATCATACTGTTTCCCGTCATTTATCTAGAAAAACATAATCGTGACCCTAAGGGAACACAATTTCTGGCGATCGATCAATTTGTTTCAAATTGGAAAGGGGAGTCTCGGGTGAGAGGAGTATCTCGTTTGGAAACATACTGGATATATGAACTTCGTACCATTCGGTTTGAATGTAGAATGGGATATTAACTCCTTTATAAACCTTGCTTAGACTTAATTTCTTTTCCCTGGGCTCATTATTTGGGTTTTGAGGAACTGGGGTTTCTTTCCCCTGTTTTTCTTCCCCCTCACCCCCTTTTTTCCCGATTGGGGTTGTATATGATTTCAGGTTTTTATTTCATGTGGATTCATGTGTATTTATTTTTTAATTTTATTTTTAATTTTAGACTTTTTATCTCGCTTTATTTTGTATAGGTTCTGTTTTCACCAGTTTGTAATTTTAGTATTCAGATTGGTTGTTCTTACTATTGACAAATTTTATCCTAGTGAACTTCTATGTGGGAATTGTGTGATTTGGCCTATCTCCACTAGATGGTGCCGGTCTCGCTTTATTCCCCCAGCTTTGGAAAGCTTTATGTTTATATCTTCCATTGGTGGTATGCGTTCCGCCGATCTCGGGGCTGCGGGCAGCGTTCATTGCCGCGATTATTCCAGGTCGTTGTGACATTGATTGTGCGTCCTGTGATTTCCGGCGCTGTTCCTTGTGCGCATGCCCGATGACGCGGTTGACACGTGCACCGCGGCTTACAAGCTGCCGGTGGGACATACACTGCAGACAGTGTATGCTCCATTTGATTCAGTCCCGCCTATGGGGATGGAGAGAGGGCGATGTTGACAGTTGTCGCTGCCCCTCTCTTCCTCGTTCCTCGTCCGATTTTCGCTGGCTTGTTTTCCTGAGCTCTGTGGTTGGTTGCAGCTGAATGTGCTTCCGGTGCATACCGGAAACACTATCTGTGTGTTGATTCTGATTGGCTGTGATTGTGAGGTCACCAGATCATGTGGTGGGCTCTCCTCCAATCATAGGCCAATACTTGAAACCTGATATGTGGAAGACTAGGGATTGGTACACCACTCCATTTGTTTCCATCTTTTTTATTCGTTCATATTGTGATCACTTTTATGTTTTGTTGGTTTTTATTCAATAAAACCCACAATTGACCTGCACTATCGGAGCCCTCTTTTTCTTTTCTTTTCTCCATGCCTTGGTGAATTGATTGTTTTTGAAGCCTGGCTCCAATGTGCCATCTACAGCCCTGAAAATGACGGGTAGTTTTTCTTCATTTTCTGAAGAACCATATTGACATCTAGTGCACCTTGAGTTCCTCTCCGGTCTGGGATATCTCGAATAAGGATTGTCAACGGCTGTATTCTGGGTCCACGCTCACCATCCACGGTTTCCAGCAGTGATAGACAAACTGCCTGTTGCTGTAATAATCTGCTGTCGCTGACAGGTAGATCCATCAACTCTGGTAAGAGTATTCTACCTCTCTGTATCTCTCCGCAAGAAGGGTTACTTGATGGTCCATTTGGTCCATGTCCAGCTTAATTTTTTATTTTATTGTTTCTGGATTGGACAATCATCACTGCTCATGATTTTGGGGACTCATTTTATATATGTATGTTCCCTCTGAATGCTTAGCGCTACATTTTCACCACCGGGCTAGATGAATTGCCCGAATCTCCAGAATGTTGGTAGGTAGGAGCTTTTCAGCATTTGTGTTCACCACTTTCCAGGTAACCGGAGTGAAGGATTTTCCTTCTGACAGATTTTGGGGGAGCAACCACCAATTGAGGCTCTGGCGACCCTTTGGAGATAAGACCATAGGAAGACCCAGGGTCTGAACATCTTTGTTCCAACCTGACAGAATTCTGCCCTGTAACGGTCTTGACTGGGCGTAAGGGACAGCCTTGAATGAGGCTACCATCTTTCCCAATAATCTCATGCATAGCCGGATGGAAGGACTTCTTTTTGCCTTTATCACTCGGACCAAGTCTCCTATGGCTTTTGCCTTTGGCCTGGGAAGCAATACATTGCTTTGGGACGTGTCTATAATCATGCCCAAGTACTCCAGCCTTCTTTGAGGCTGCAAGGAAGACTTCTCCAGATTAAGGACCCGGCATAGGTACTCTAAATATTTCACTGTGCTGTGCACATTGTGGCCCAAGCGTGCGGCGGGCTGATCCATGATCAACAGATCATCCAGGTAGGCTGTTACTGCTATGCCTTGTGCCCTTAGCCTTGCTAAGGTCGGTGCCAGTATTTTTGTGAACACTCAAGGTGCTGTAGCCAGCCCGAAAGGAAGGGCCACAAACTGAAAGTGGCGATGATCCACCGCAAACCTTAGAAAACTTTGGTGAGCGGGGAATATTGGCACATGTAGATATGCATCTCTGATGTCTATTGATGCCAGGAACTCTCCTCCCTGAAGGGTGGAAACAACTGAACGGACAGACTCCATGCGGAAGGAGTGAATGTTCAGAAACTGATTCCTGGGGCTAATTCCAAGATTATGCCTTGGGACAACAGATGATCCAAGACCAACAGTAAAGGCCTTCTTTTTTCTGGATATTTGGCAACTCTTGATCTCAGAAAACGGGGTGGCGGAAGTTCTCTGAATTCCAGCTTGTAGCCTGAGGACACTGTAGTGATGACCCACTTGTCCTGAACTTCATCCCGCCAGGCGCTTGAAAATTGCAGAAGCTTTTCCCCCACTCAGCTGAGCGGGGGCATCCCTTCATAGGGAAGTTTTGGGGGTCTGTTTAGACTTTGAACCCCAAGTTCTTTTCTGCCCTTGGGCTTGGCTATGTGCCTTTCCCCTAGTGACTACATAACCCATTAAGTAATTAAGGCTCAGTGTCCAATGATGTATGATCAAAAAAATGGCCTAGTCATTAAGGGGGCCAATCCTTCTGGTACTGAAGTGGTTAAGCTGGCCATACATTATATAGTTGTCCTATTCAATACCCTTTAGATTTACCTTCAACTATGTAGTGCAAGGGCCTTCCTGATTTCATTCAAAAGGAACATGTTCAGGTTTGATCTGTTCTTCGTCCCCCCACCCTTTCTAATAAATCTTGTTCTATATTTTTATAGAGTTTGCATGAAAAGATTAGAAACTGTTACAAAAGGTTAAAATGTGAAAATTTGATATAGCCTGCTAGGCCCAAGACAACCAAAGTAACATGAAACAAAAGTAACACATTTGTCAGTATTTCAAACATGGATCAGTGACAGTGAAGACCATCTTCCAGAGTTGCGGGAATGCTAATTAAAAGTGAAAAGGTTTTTAATTAAGTGAATTACAGCTAGCTTTCACATCTAGGATAGGTCTGACATCCCGTTTGGTTTTGGAACCATAAAAAGGTTTGAATAGAATCCTGATCCCTGATCCTCTGGGGCTAATTCCAAGATTACCCCTTGGGACAACAGGTGATCCAAGGCCAACAGTAAAGGCCTTCTTTTTTCTGGATATTTGGCAACTCTTGATCTCAGAAAATGGGGTGGCGGAAGTTCTCTGAATTCCAGCTTGTAGCTTGAGGACACTGTGGAGATGACCCACTTGTCCTGAACTTCATTCCGCCAGGCGCTTGCAAATTGCAGAAACTTTCCCCCCACTGGGCTGAGCAGGGGCATCCCTTCATAGGGAAGTTTTGGGGGTCTGTTTAGACTTTGAACCCCAAGTCCTTTTCTGCCCTTGGGCTTGGCTCTGTGCCTTTCCCCTAGAGTTAGGCTGGGGAGGCCATAACCACTGCCTGGAAAATTAGATTCCAGGGGCTGGAGAAAGAGTACGTTTAAATGAGGAACGCATACTCTTCTTCTTAACCGGCAACAGAGTAGACTTGCCTCCGGTAAACTTTTGCATGTATTTATCCAGGTCATCCCCAAAGTGGCGTTCTCCCCCAAAGGGGAACGCTGCCAAGTTTCTTGCAAAAAAACTCTGCCTCCCAATGTTTTTTTTTTATCAATTCGTTTTTATTGAAAAGTTTTTCAAAACAGGTTATGGTGTACAACCAAGGATCAGAAATAATAAACAAAAGAATACAAAAGGGTATAGAGACATAACAGGCCAATTTCACGATGACATTCTATATAGGGTCTACATGAGCATAAGTCCACAGACAGATCAAAGACCGAAGAAAATCAGGAACATCATTAGTCCTTTAACATAGGCCCATAAGTAGAACATTAGCCCGTCATGGGAGTAAACTAAGATGGAGGAGAGATGGAAAGGAGGGGGGAGGAGGGGAAGAGGGGGTAAAGGTAAGGGAAGGGAAGGGAAAGGAAGGAGGGGAGGAAGGAAGGGAGGAAGGAAGGGTCTGCCCGCCCCCAGTACAGCAATCATTTAGAAACAAATCACATCAGTCACTCGAAAAATTCACCTATACATCACTTGGAAAGTGTGTGGTCCACACCTGCCAAACCACATCAAACCTCGGCCTACTGCCTCTCCTATTAGCTATTAGAGACTCATAGACATAATGCGACCTGGTGATTACCAGAACCTCTGATGCATTGGGGGCCCTGTCTGCCTTCCAGTGTCTCGCAATAAGAGTTCTAGCCGCCAACAGGATGTGAGAGATCACCACTCTAAGATCTGGTGGAAACCTCTCAATGCCTATATGCAGTACCGCAAGGGCAGGGTTTGGGCGGGTCAAAAATCCAGTAATCCTGGAAATGTACGTAAATATAGCGTTCCAAAAACTTCTCAGGTGTTTGCACGTCCAGAACATGTGGAGCAGGTTACCTGACTCCCCACAGTTCCTCCAACATAGTGGTGAGCCAAGATGGACAAACTTGGAGAGCCTGTAGGGAGTGAGATACCACCTGAGGGCAATTTTTTGGGCCAATTCCCAGTGGTTTATACAGCTAGACGCTTTGTAGATTGAGCGGAATGCTTGCTTCCACTGTTGTTCTGTAAAAGTCACTCCTAAATCCTCCTCCCACTTCTCAAACGGCCGGGATTTCTTAAAATACATTTTGTGTTGGAAAAAGTTGTAAAAAATTGCGATACCCTTGGGTGGTGCTGGATCAGAAGTGTAAAAGTCCCATGCCTCCCTATGGAAGCACATTTGATAAGAAGTTAGGGATTTCAAAAAATGGGCAATCCTAAGATAAGCATAGTGATCCCTATGGGACAATGCAAATTGGCCCTGAAGGGAGGCGAACGGGCGAAGGACATTATTGTGGAAGAGGTTCTCTATGTACAGGATACCTTTGTCCCGCCAGTCCGACATCGAAATGTTCGGGATAGCCAGAGAAAGGATCTCTATGGGAACTGAAAGCTCTACGCATCCAGAGGGCAGGGGAGGCGCATCACGCAGCTCCCTCCAGGCCGCAAGAGAGGCCCGAAGTGTGAGCGGTAAAGTACTTAGCGGAAACGGTTTCCACGTGTCCAGTAGTAGCAGGAGTTTGAGATTTTTAGTCGGGCTAAGGGACATCTCAATGTCGGTCCAGATAGAGTTAGAGTCGTTCGGGGAGGTCAGCCATGGTCTGAGTTGTGTCAGAATCGACGCCCGAAAATAGTCTTGAATGTCCACAAGCCCCATCCCTCCCACCGATCTATGTCTGACCAATAAGGTTCTGGCACAACGGGGTCTTTTTGATTTCCAAATAAATTTGGACAGGATGCCATTGAGGGCTTTAAGGTGCACCCTGGGAATGGGGATGGGAAGCGTTCTAAAGATGTAAAGCATCTGAGGTAGGATCATCATTTTAAATGTGGCTAAACGTCCAGTCCAAGATAGCTCCGTATTAGCGAATCTATTGGTGTCTTTAGTCAGTTTGTCGATCAAAGGTAAGTAGTTGGCATCCGCAAGTTTGGATGGGTCCGCCATTATTTTAATTCCTAGATAGGAGATAAAGGATTTGCTCCAAGTGTAGGGGAAGGATTTTTGGAGATGAGCTTTTGTAGGAGGTGGAATGCCCAGGTCAAGAATGATTGACTTTGAGAAGTTCACCTTGTAATAAGAGATGTCACTGAATGCTGCTAGTGCGTCATGGGCATGCGGCAATGAGGTCGAGGGAGAGGTGAGGAAGATGATTATATCGTCGGCAAAGAGATTAATAGTGTGGGATCTACCTTGAACAGGGAAACCCTTGATATCCGGATGGGATCTAATCCTCTCCGCTAGGGGTTCTATCAAAAGATTAAAGATTGAGGGGGAGAGGGGGCACCCCTGTCTTGTGCCATTAGAGATAGTAAATGCATCCGACAGCAGGTTTGATGTATACACCTGAGCACAAGGGGAGGAGTACAAGGCAAGTATGGCCGAAAGGATGGGTCCCGTGAAGCCAAACCTCTGTAGAGTATATCTCATGTACCCCCAATGTATCCTGTCGAACGCCTTCTCCGCGTCCAAGGACAACAGCAGAGAAGGCGTCCGACAGGACTTAGCACACTGCACCACCCCGAGCACCCTCCTAGTCGCATCTGACGCCTGTCTCCCCGGGGTAAAACCAGATTGATCAGGGCTGATAAGGGTCGGGAGGACAGGGAGAAGTCTATGGGCCAGGATCTTTGCGTACAGCTTAACGTCAGTGTTGAGCAAGGATATGGGTCTGAAGTTAGCCGGGGTGGTGGGATCCTTGCCTGGTTTAGGAATTGTAACCACATAAGCCTTCAGCATCTCGGAGGGGAACGAGGCAGAGGACATAGCTTCAGTAAACACAGCTTGTAGTGTGGGTGTCAGACTGTCCTGTAGGAGCTTATAATAATCACCCGGCAGCCCGTCCGGTCCTGGGGATTTACCCAGTGGGAGTGATTTAATGGCGCTTCTGATCTCAGATTCCCCTATGGGTGCGTTCAGTGACGTGAGTTGACCCTCCGATAGGGAGGGGAGATTGATCTTAGCAAAAAAGGCCTGGATGGCATCTTCTGAGGGTTGGGGCGTTTTGGGGTCTCTATTTAGATTATATAAGGAGGAGTAGTACTCCGCAAAGGAGTTCGCTATGTCCTTGGGGTTCACAATTTTAGAATTGTTGGACGAGTGGAGAAGGTATGGAATTTTAGATTTGACCCTAGCGGCTTTAAGTCTTTGGGCCAGGAATTTACCAGCACGGTTACCTGAGGAGTAATGGGTCAGTTTTAGGGCCCGCAGGTGTTTGTCATATTGGTGGATTAATAGAAGTCTGAGATCAGAGCGGCTCTGTGATAGTTTTTGTGCAAGTTGATCTGTAGCTTTGAGCTTATTTTGGGCTTCTAAGAGTTGGATGTCCCTAAGGAGCCTGTCCACTTTCTGTGTCCTCAGCCTTTTCTCCCTCGCACATATCTGCAAAATGATCCCTCTAACAAAAGCCTTATGGGCACACCATAATATCGCAGGATCCGAGACCGAACCTGCATTCTCCGCAAAAAATTGGGACAAACTCTTGGATAACATAGACACATGGGATGATGACTGAAAAACTCGGGAGTTAGCCCGCCACACATATGCAGGGCTCGGGGTGTGCCCCTCCACCACCGTAATCGACACAGGTGCATGGTCAGACCAAGAGATGTCGTGGATGGTGGAGGAGGACACCGCCTGCAGGAGCATTTTATCCACCAGAATCAGGTCAATCCTGGAGTAAGAGTTGTGTCTGGCAGAATGGAAAGTATAGTCACGCTCATCAGCGTGCTGGCACCTCCAAACATCAAAAATGTCTTCAGCGTGAAACAGGGGTTGAAGCTGGGGTGGGGTTCGTTTCGTACCAGACGATGAGTCCAGAGTGTGGTCTGCTGTTAAATTGTGGTCCCCACATATTACCAGGGATCCCCTTTTGAGGGCAGCTATTTTACTATAAAGTCTCTTCAGAAACCGGATTTGGTGGGAGTTTGGAGCGTACAAGCTGACCAGAGTGAAGGGTTTGTTGTTGAGTTCCAAAAGCAAAATGAGATACCTCCCCTCTGGGTCAGCGTGGGTTTCCAACAATGTAAGGGCCACCGTGTCTCTGAAAGCAATGAGAACTCCTTTTTGTTTAGTGGGGGCTGAAGCCATGAGGATATGTGGAAAGTTCCTGTGTTGAAAGCGAGGAGGCTCAGAAGCCCGAAAGTGCGTCTCTTGTATGCAAAGAACGTCGGCCTGGAGTTTAAGCGCTTCCCTCCAGACCGAGGCCCGCTTGGCCGGGTGGTTAAGGCCGTTGACATTGAGGGACACTATTTTAAGCGCCATGGTCACAGTGTGGGTGCGGATGATAACAGTACCTTAGTTCCATAAACTTCAGAGGCTCCAGGTTTTCGGCATCACTGACAGGCAGGGGGAAGATGGACGATCCAGTTCGGAGCGGTGCAGGGAGAGCAGCATGAACGGAGAGCAGACCATTCCAGGAAGAGGGAGGGAGGACGGGGAACAAAAAGAAAGTCAAAAAAAGAAAAGAAAAAAGCAAATAATGTAGTAAAAATGCGACTTGTCCATGCAAGAACCAGAGGGTAGGGTTTCTACCCACAACTGAGGGGGTAAACATAACGTGCGTACACGTACGCCAGGTCAAGGTGGGAACCTTGAGGTTCAGAAAAAACTAACCATATAGGCATATTATGAGCTGGATTTGTTTTTGCCACTCTTCTTCCTCACCACTGTTTGCCATTCAGATTGGACTCCTATTTTCTCTGGGGACGAGGCACTAGGTTGTGATTGCTCCGGAAGGATGTCCATAGCTCTGAGTAGAGCAAGGCCCTCGTCTATACTCGTCACTACAGAGTTTTTTCCGTCATGAGTGATAGTGAGCTTTACTGGGAAACCCCAGCGGTAGGGGACATTATGGTTCCGTAACGCTTTGGTTACAGGGATCAGAGACCTACGCTTTTGCATCGTAAATTGAGATAAGTCCGCATAGAGTTGGATGCGTTCAAATTGCTCAGGAAGTTGCTGCGTTTTGCGGAAAGTCATCATAAGCTGGTCCTTCACATGATAAAAATGCACCCGCATTAAAACATCCCGGGGGATATTATCAGGAAGGTGGGCTGGCTTGGGCAATCTGTGGATGCGATCTATCTGCAGTTCGGACTCCGGGACAGAGGGGAGGATTTGGTGAATCAAGTCCCGAGCATAGTGATGAAGTTGTGCTGGGAGGACTGACTCAGGGACCCCCCTAATTTTTACATTGTTCCTCCTCGATCTGTCCTCGAGGTCGGCCACCTTTGCCCTAAGCCAAGCTAGTTCTTCTGAGTGGTCAGCATGGGCATCAATCAGGGTATTATGAGAGCTGGCAAATTCACCCATTTTTTCCTCCACATGTGTGACACGCTCCCCCATTTCTCCCATCTCAGCCTTGAAGTTACGCATGCATTGCATCATATCAGCGTGCATGGAGCTACGTAGGGAAACTAACATGTCCTTTAAAGTTGTATCTGAAACCGCCTTACCTGAGGTAGGAAAGGCAGTGAATGGGTCAATCAGCTCCCTCGTGTCCTCCATGGAGTCCTGTCCAGGTCTCAGTGTCCCTGCATCTCCCTCCAAGCGGGGCTTAGATTTGGCAGGGCTTCTGGAGAGAGGAGTAGATGCTGGGGTGAGTGTCGCTGGAGACCTCCGTGACAAGCCTGCTTGGTCTCCTGGGCTGGACGCGGTCGAATGTGAGCCACGCGAGGAGGCCGGGGAGACAGTCTCCGGAGCGGCGCCATCTTGGTGTAGGCCGCGGCCCTTCGGAGGATAAAAGTCCTCCAATTTCCGCGGCTCCCTTGACTCCTTACGTTTGCGGGTCATACCGCTGCCGTCCGGGGTCTGATACGCGGAGAGTCCGAGTGGATGTGAGCTGTGGTAGTGCCTCTATCGTCGGCGGTTCCCGTGCCTGGAGCGGAGCTGTCGGATTACACGTCCATGCAGCTTCGCGCGGTAGCCACGCCCCTGCCTCCCAATGTTTTAACCAAAAGGACCTGTGCATGTGTATTCAAGCAGGATGCTTGTTGAACGGAGTCCATAATCGCATCAATCGCAAAACACAAGGCCTTAGGAAGGTCCTCATAAACCTCAATCTCCTCTGTAGGGAGGAGGTTAATCATCTACTTCATTTGTTCCTTAAGTAACTGACATACACCAATGGCTGCAACTGCAGGTTGTACTACAGCCCCAGCCATGGAAGAGGAGGCTTTTAATAGGGACTTCAGCTTTTTATCAGTTAGATCCCTCAAACCCTGTGCATTGTCTATAGGACAATTCAGGTTTTTGTTTGCGCAAGAAATAGCTGCATTAATAGCAGGTACCCCCATTTCTTAGGCCGCGTACACACGACCGGTCCAAACCGATGAAAACGGACCGAAGTCCAGTTTCATCGGTCCCAACCGATCGTGTGTACGGCCCATCGGACCAAAAGTTTTAGAACTTGCTTTAAAATCGAACCAAAGGACGGCTGACCATCGGTCAAAACCGATGGTTAGTACACAAAAGCATCAGTTCAAAACCTGCGCATGCTCAGAATCAAGTCGACGCATGCTTGGAAGCATTGAACTTCGTTTTTTTCAGCACGTCGTGTGTTTTACGTCACCGTGTTCTGACCCGATCGGTTTTTGAACTGATGGTGTGTACGCACATCAGACCATCAGTCTGCTTCAGCGGTGAACCGATGAAAATGATCCGTCGGACCATTCTCATCGGATGGATCGACCGTGTGTACGCGGCCTTAGAGAAACCGTCCTCCATAGGATAAAGGAGGAAAAACTGCATTGGAGGAGAAAATAGTTTGTCTGGGTAAACCCAGTCATCATACATCAGTTTATCCAGCAAGGGATGAACTGGAAAGGCGCATGCAGCCTGCGGGGTTTTGCGAGATCCCAAAGAGGAAACAGAGGGCCTAGAAGCTTTAACAGGAGGCAATTTGTAAGTGGCACTCACCATCTCTGCATAATATTGCATCTGCATCTTTAGCGACTGAGAGGTAGTCCTCAGACTGCACATGATCCTCATCTCCAGAGAGGGATTTTTCACCCTCAGAAGGCTCCTTTGATGAGAGAGCCAGAGCAGATGAAGGGGATCTACCCCGTTTTCTGCTACCTTTCAAGGAGATTGCGATAATAGTAGCAATCCTTCCTAAGCCATCCAAAGCAACTTTTAAAGCGTCCTCAATGACGTATACAGGAGCTGCCATAGCAGAAGCTGCAAAACCAGACAGGGGCTCATCCTGGCGGACAGAGGGGGATGTTAAACTGCAGGCAAGTTCAGAATCCTTATCCGTATGCTGGGATTTTCTGGTGCCCCTTTTACTAGCCCTTGAGCCTCTTCTCGGGGACATAGTCCTTACTGCAAAGCAAAGGTGCTATCCACAAATACAAATGCAATCACTGTTGTGCTATAGTCTTACAATATACAAAAAATATCAGCTCACTACACAACCTGATGCCGAGTAGGAGTCTAGGTTTGCCTGGTTCGATCCACAGGGATGCTTACAGCCCACAGCTCTGTGTCCATGCCACTTACAGAAGGCTCTGGTGTGCTGGGCTTTTAAAACTAGCCTCTTGATGCTTGCACACAGGTGTCCCGTGTTTGCACATGGGTACTACCAACCACGGCCCTCCCCCTATCCATATCTCACTTCAGACAGCTAAAGTGTGCTCCTGGCATGCACACGCGACGCTGTCATGGCGGCGTCCAGGAGAAGAGGAAAAGAGGGGAGAGATTACTGGGGGCATCATTGTGGACCCCTGTATGTGTTATTGTGGCAGAGCCTGCAGCGGAAGGAGGTGAGTGGTGTTTAAATTTGACCGACTTCACTGAGCTTGTATCCTGGATGGCTTATCTAAGAAAACACCAGGTTGCACTTACTCCCTCCAGTGATGAAAACCAGGAAAGACATCCTACTCACAGAAGATGATATCAAATAAAATTATCCTCTTCTTTCCTTATTCACGCTGCAGGAAAGCTACTAAAAGTAGTTCCAGCTTTCATCCATCACGGCGGGCAAATTGTGCCAACCTTCAGGTTTATCAAGGGTTCCATTAGAGAAAACCAGGTTTGATGTGTTCTTAGTCCCCCCCCCCCCCTTCCAATAAATCTTGTTCTATATTTTTATAGAGTAGGCATGAAAAGATTAGAAACCGATACAAAAGGTTAACATGTAAAAATTAGATATGGCCTGCTAGGCCCAAGACAACCAAAGTAACATGAAACAAAATTAACACATTTGTCAGTATTTCAAACATGGATCAGTGACAGTGAAGACCATCTTCCAGAGTTGCGGGAACGCTAATTAAAAGTGAAAAGGTTTTAATTAAGTGAATTACAGCTCTGAAGAAAGTTATATTGAAATTGGATCCTTTCTGGAAGGGAGGTAAAAGCCTACTGCTAACCAGTTAGATCCGCACCCCACCCCTTAGGCCTCGTACACACGACAGAGTTTCTCGGCAGAATTCGGCGAGAAACTCGGTCAGAGCCGGATTCTGCCGAGAAACTCTGTCGTGTGTACACTTTCGGCCCGATGGAGCCGCCGAGGAACTCGTCGAGAAAATAGAGAACATGTTCTCTATTTTCTCGTTGTTCTATGGGAGAACTCGGCCCGCCGAGCTCCTCGGCGGCTTCAGGGCTGAACTCGCCGAGGAACTCGACGTGTTTGGCACGTCGAGTTCCTCGGCCGTGTGTACGAGGCCTTATAGGATCATACTGTGGGATGAGAGGTCTCACCACACAACACACCCTTTCAAACTCACATTCAGAACCTCTGATCTCATCCTGAGCTGAGAAACCTTGGCTCTAAACTGGGGTTCATTAAGTCTGAGGATAGAGGTAAGGGAAGCCAGTTAGTCTTGATCCAAATCAATTTACCTAGACAAAGAGCCATCTACATTCCCCCAATGTGAGATCCGCAAGGCATTCACAGGGTTTTTTCCAGGCTTTTGCTCTTGGCTCCCAAAACATAAGAAGAACAAGGGTCTGTGTATGTTTTAAGAAAAACACAAAGCAGCGCCCTCTAAGCGTAGCAGTCAGGTAATTTATTTAAAAATGTAAAGATATATAAAAGACCTACTCACAAAGCAGGTGTAAAATCAGGCATAGACACATGAAAGGTGTCATCCGCGGGGATCCGGATAGAGGTGGTCGTCACTCGCACTGGATCGCAGCTACTTCCTTGCCACAGGCGGCAGCGGCGGCGGGGGACCAAACGCTCTCGGAACCAAAGAGAAGGGAGCTGGTTTACAGGTGTGCTGCGTTGCTGACCTCACTTCCGGGCGCGGGAGGATGCGCGCGTTTGGGACATTCGTGTCCCTTCATCAGGCATCAGATTGCTACGCTTAGCGGGCGCTGCTTTGTGTTTTTCTTGTTGTACTACAGATTGCTTCATCTGTCAGTTGGCTGCCATCAAGCAAAGTTTTTTCTACTACAGGGTTTTTTGGACATTTGATATGAAATGCTTATTTGGACTCTTGTCATATCCTTTTTCACTTTTTCCTTCCCCCACCTCCCTTCTCAGGATCTGCTATTTTTCATAGGTATTCATTGGGAGTGCGCTCAATTATTTGTTTTCTGTCTCTGTGTATGTTTTGGAAGCTTGTTCACCCTAGGGTTTAGGAGCGCATATGTGGCTTCTTGAGGAACCGATACCCCTCACACTTTCCTCAAGATATGGAAGAATTTATTCCAATAACTCCTGATGCGAGGGCAGGACCACCAGATGTGGGGGACTCACGGGAACGTAGAACCATCTAGTAAATACTTTAATACTCGCTTCAACTAGGGATATGTTTATAATACCCTTATAGCTGCGACAGAAAGCTTGAAACCCAGGGGGTGTCCGCTTTTTCTCTTCTAGGGAAGAATAAATGATAGAGATGCCACCCCTCTGATCCATGATATTAGAGCACCATTGTTCATATCTGGTAGCTATTGGGGGGTTTGGTCTATTCAACCATATGGTGTGCAAAAAGTGTGTGATTTGTGAAAATCAAGATTTCTCGGAAATTGTCATTTCAAGCTTGCTCACACAATATTGTATCGAGAGTGGTCGGGTCAAGAAACAAAAGTGCCCTATTCTTAATAAACCTTTATTCATGTTTTCATTCAGGAAACTCTGGGTTATGAAACACATGTTAGATAGCAGTGTAGTTTGTTTGTGAAGCTTATCACATAGCGCTAGGGAGTGAAAAAGAGAAGACGCTATGTCTCTGTTTGGAAGGTCTCCATAGGAGATAATCCAAAGTGTGTTGAGGGACTGCCAATCAGGTTTGGGACCCCTGGAATAGATTATAGAAAATTCGGCAAGTTGTACAGCCTGGTAGTACCACCATATATTGGGAAGACCTAGACCTCCTTGTTTTTTAAGGCAGAAAATAATTTCTTAGGGGAAACGATGCTCACCTTTCCCCCATATAAAGCTAATGATTTTAGACTGGAACCTAAAAGTAATTTCTTTATAGATTGCTTGTTAACTGGATTCCTAAATAAGGAATCGAGTCAGTGGCCCAAGGACCTGGAAAGTGTTGTTTAAGTTGATCTAATAGTCTGGGTGGAACCAACACATTTAACGCTACAGATTTAGATATGTTGACTGTAAGTCCTGACATAGTACCGTAGTCCTTAGGTAGGTGAACAACGTTTTGGGTTGATATCAGTGGTGATGTGATAAATGGCAGCATGTCCTCTTGCAAAGAGTGCACATTTGTGTTCTTCAGAGCTGCATGTCACTCCCCTTATTTCAGGATGAAATCTGATGGCTATCGCTAAAGTTTCTATGGCGATTGCAAAGGCTAGGGGAGAAAGGGGATAGCCCTGTCTAGTTCCTTTTTGGATTCCTTTCCAATAAATCTGATCTCCATAGCATCTCTGCTATGAATTCTAAATCTAACCCCTTCACCGACCTTATCCTACACATCTAAACATTAAACCCTTCATCTAAACCCCCCTCCCTGTATGTAACCTATACTTTAACCCTCTCACTTTCTCCTTTTTTTGTGTATGGCCTATGCATTTTAAGTGTTACTAAACCCAGTAATATGAAAATAGTTAATACGCCCCCCCACAGTGCCCACAGCTTATAAATCTGCTTTTTACATTAAAATACTGCCACTATATACCTTTTTGGATGATCTGTATACCACAGTTACATGATAAACTGCACAGTTTCTCCAGTGCTCAGAGTTAAAGTAAATCTTCTCTCCAGCATAAAAACCACAACTGACCATAGGCTACCCTGCCTATGTTAGATGACCTTCCCCAGATAGACAGTGCAGGAGGGAAGGATCTATGCATACAGGATAAAACAGCCTTTTTACACAATGCAGAGGATTAACCCCTTAAGTTCCACAGTGAGTATAACAAGCATGCCATACTGCATATACAGACTGATTTTACTGTTGTAGGTTTAGTAACACTTAAATTTATCTAGTGCACCAATACCAAACTCCATGTTTTAGTATTTTTCTTAATTTTCAAAAGTATTGCAGCAAAAATATTTAATCAACTTGGGTTGTTTACGTTCCAAAAAGTAATTTCTGGAGAATTTGTACTGCCCTGGAATATTTATTTGCTATGTTTTATAACAGAAAATAAGGCAAACTGTTTTTTTCAACATTTAGTCTTTTTTCTTTTCTACAGTGAAAATGATAAAACAGCAGTTAGATACTACCAAAAGAAAGTCTCATCTTGTCAGTACCAGGCTTCAGACTGCCCCTTTAAGACTAAGCAAAGCTCATTCTTACCAGGAAATTATGGGGATTGGCCAGCTTCTTGCTGTCCATGTTTAAAGACCGGCCCGTAGCAAAAAAAAATAAAAAGTAAGCACAGGGCTTAATGAGAGGGCAAACAGTGCATAACTGCCAACAAGGGGTTAATTACAGGAAGTTAAGAGGGGAAGGCTATTAAGATTAGTTGGGAGTTTCAGGAAGGTGGGGGCTGCTGTGAGGGGAGACATGCAGAGCAGCACACAGCAGCAGATTTGTGTTGGAACTGAAGAAGAAGGAAGTCTGTGTCCTTCTGCCTGTATTCCAATGCCATGAGTGACTTTGATAGTCTGATCGGCCAGCTACGCTCGGCGGCCACCTCCAGAGGCACCGACTGGCTTTCTAACCAGGTCTCCTCCATGCTTGGTGGGGAGACCTCCGCTGCAGAGAATAGGACATCCTCACATAACATAACATTACCTTGGGGCTATTGGAGCTTAAGCTGCAGGTCCCTTACCTTAAGATAGGCCCATTCGCCCCCCCCCCCCCCAAAAAAAATCACAAAATAAAAACGATTAACTTTTGGGGGTCGTAGCTTGGTGACCAGGGGTTACAAAGACACCAAATTTGGGGGGTAGGTAGCTGAAGACCTATCTCACCGCTGACTGGGGCTCCTATCATCTATGGTTTCAGAGATACACGGCTCCTTGTGCAGCCTGTGAGAAGCTAAATATAGAACGACCAGTTTAAATACAAGCTGGTACACGCTGTTTGCAGCAGACAGAGGATGAGCTCACAGTGTCTCTCCTCACTTCTTGTCTGAGGCACTGAACTCAATGGACAGCTTGGAGCCTTGGACCAATGGTAAAGTACCATTGGCTCCAGCTGTCCAATAAAAATGCTGTAGTGGAGGCTGTCCTCTCACTGCAGTGTCATAGAAGGGGGCACACGCCCCCAAAATAAAATGTCTCCCTTCCAGCCCAGCCCTCTTACTTAGAAGGAAAAAAGACATTTATGGGTATAAGATTTACCTACTGTTGTGGAAATTTTATGAAGATGTATTTAATATGTATTGTCATGGTGTCTCCCAGTGTTCTCCCGCAGCCCGCTCTAAAGAGCAGACTGGGGCAGACTGACACTGGTTGAGATCTGTCTGGTAGTGAAAAGCTTCTTGAGGATGCAGAGAAGTGTTCGCAGAGTGGGGATATGTCCACCAGCGAAAGACCCCTGTGTACAGACGATCGTCTGAGGGGGCTGTGTTCACTCTGCAGAGACATTATTAGTTATGAGGGGATGTACGCTCGTGTGTCTCTGTTTGTCTGATCAGCACATGGCGGGGCCGTGGCGTGCACCTGCAGATAATTTCCCATCCACGGGTATGGTAGTATAATCCGGGTATGCATTGTTCTCTGAACAATGCAGAATAAAGATTCACACCAACGGTAAAAACAGGAGTCTTTGAATTGTTATGGTTGGGGATAATGTTCATGATCTCAAGACCTTCCTTTGACTAGTTGATGATGATGGCTTACAGGTACAGGGGGCGGGAAATCATACACACAGTCCCTGCCCTGACACGCCCATTAGACTCCCCTGGTAGTTGTTCATTGGTTGTCAGTGACGGGTGGTGCAAACAAACGAAAAAAAAAAAATTTCAGCCCATCAAACGCAGCTACTGTGCCCATCAATTGCTGCCACTGTGCCCATCAATTGCCGCCACTGTGCCCATCAATTGCAGCCACTGTGCCCATCAATTGCAGCCACTGTGCCCATCAAGTGTCGCCACTGTGCCCATCAAGTGTCGCCACTGTGCCCATCAATTGTCGCCACTGTGCCATCAATTGTCGCCACTGTGCCATGCCATCAATTGTTGCCACTGTGCCATCAATTGTTGCCACTGTGCCATCAATTGTCGCCACTGTGCCATGCCATCAAATGCAGCCACTGTGCAATGCCATCAAACACAGCCACTGTGCCATCAATTGTCGCCACTGTGCCCATCAATTGTCACCACTGTGCCATGCCATCAATTGTCGCCACTGTGCCATTGAATGTCGCCACTGTGCCATGCCAAATTCAGCCACTGTGCCATCAATTGTCGCCACTGTGCCCATCAATTGTCACCACTGTGCCATGCCAAATGCAGCCACTGTGCCCATCACTTGTCGCCACTGTGCCCATCAATTGTCACCGCTGTCCCATGCCAAATGCAGCCACTGTGCCCATCAATTGTCACCACTGTGCCCATCAATTGTCACCACTGTGCCATCAATTGTCGCCACTGTGCCATCAATTGTCGCCACTGTGCCATGCCATCAATTGTTGCCACTGTGCCATCAATTGTTGCCACTGTGCCATCAATTGTCGCCACTGTGCCATGCCATCAAATGCAGCCACTGTGCAATGCCATCAAACACAGCCACTGTGCCATCAATTGTCGCCACTGTGCCCATCAATTGTCACCACTGTGCCATGCCATCAATTGTCGCCACTGTGCCATTGAATGTCGCCACTGTGCCATGCCAAATTCAGCCACTGTGCCATCAATTGTCGCCACTGTGCCCATCAATTGTCACCACTGTGCCATGCCAAATGCAGCCACTGTGCCCATCACTTGTCGCCACTGTGCCCATCAATTGTCACCGCTGTCCCATGCCAAATGCAGCCACTGTGCCCATCAATTGTCACCACTGTGCCCATCAATTGCCGCTAGTTTGCCCTGTAAAATGCTGCCAGATTGCCCCCCTGCCTGGCACTTACCTTTCTCGGGTCAGCCATCCTCCTTCCACTGTTCCTCGATGTCTTCTCTCGCCCTCGATGATGCTTCAGCCAATCAGGTTACCGGTACCCAGACCCGGTGAACCTGATTGGCTGAGACGCGTGTCAGTGTTAACCAGGGAATGCACACCCCCTGCGTCCCCTGGTTAACTATTTGGAAGCCGATTACAGCCCACAGGCTGTAATCAGGAAGCCTATCAGAGCCTCTGGCTCTGATAGACACTTCCAAAAACCAACCTACCGCTGTTATTCAGATGGCCGGTGCTCACCAGGGGGCCGGCCATCTGAATAATGGGCGGCAGCGCCGACAATACATAGATTCATGCAATGCAGGAATCGATGTATTGTTTCAGTGGCAGTGCAGGAGAGAGAAGGGGCGGCGCTCCTGCGCCCACTATCGACGCACCGCCACTGTTGGTTGTTGTATAGCCCCTCATGCTTGCCTGTGCTTGATTGGCGATTGGTGAAGCCACCAAGCTCTATTGTTATATAAATAAAGATTGCTCCCAGGATCAGGTCAGTTGGTCGATCGATGGAGCTGAGAATGTGAGGACAGTGACTGTCTGTTTACATGGGGATATGCAGGAAACAGGGTGATACTTAGATGCATTATTCCAAAAGGCTGAGACTGGCACTTAAAGCGCAGGAGACATGGATTAAATATGGCGTATAGAGAAATCTCCATGACACTACAATCCCATGTTTTTCTCACAGAGTTAAGAGGGAGAATTAGAATCTTCTGCTGCTGAAAAGGTACAAGCTAAATCATATATTATGATATATGTTATAACATGATTGTTTATTATTCATCTATTTACTGTGAAATTACTGGTTTGAAGTTAAATCTTTAAACTTCAGTAAGCCACCTGCTTGAGTACAGTTTTTGAAAATATAGCAAATTACCTTAAAGCGGAGGTCCGGTTTAAAAAAAAATAAAAATAAAGTTAGCAGCTACTAACACTGTAGATGCTGACTTTTAATAAGGAGACTTACCTATCCAGGGTGCCCGCGATGACGGCAGCCGAAGCCGAGTAAACGCTCGGGTCTCGGCTGCCCCGCCGCCATCCTCGGTGAGGGAATCAGGAAGTGAAGCCTTGTGGCTTCACCGGCCTGATTCCCTACTGCGCATGCGGGAGCCACGCGACGTGAATGGGTGATGTCTCCTGGGACACACACAAGGTCCCAAAAGACACCGCTCCCCCATTCCCCAGGAGGCAGCCGAGGAGGAGAAGAAAGAAGACGGACCGATTAGGAAGTGGCAGATTGGGACGATCTGCCTAGCAACAGGCACTTCAGGTATGTATAAAAAAAATAAAAAATAAAAACAAGAATTTGCAGCATTTTTTTTTCTTGGTGGAGCTCCGCTTTAAAAGTATTATATAATAATTATTTGTGTAGCGGGTGCCACTTTGATATGGATAAAAGACTGCTGTTTGCAGATAAAGAAGGAACTCAGCTCCCTCCGGTGGCCAATTGTTGCCACAGCCACCTTCTGTTTGGTTTTTACCCTGGTACAGCAGTGAATGCTGGGAAATGAAGCACAGGGAGATAAAGACTCCCTTGCCCTGGTCAACTGACAGACTACAATATCCAGAGTGCAACTGTGCGATCCCACTGCCTGCTGGGTGAAGGAATTTAAGGAGGAGGACATCCTTGGCTCGCTCTCTCTGGACTGCCTCTCCAAGCAAGAAGGAGGCCTGTCTGAGACTTGTCTCCTGGAGCCTAGGCCTGAGAAATCTGGGCCTATACACGCCTGTGCGGATCGCCCCATCCTGTGAGGGGGATTCCTGACAGAGTGACCAGACCGTGTCCAAAAGCAGCTGGTGACCTGTTCGATCAGCAGTATGTGACGGCCGCGTGGAAGACTGGGAACTGTCGGTGACGGAAAGGACCGAGTGTCAGAGTTTTTGCTGACGAAACAATCCAGAGAGGCCAGGCCTGGTTGGGTGAGACGGGCACCTGCCCAATAATATTTGGATTACAAATTACGTAATGTGCACCACCGCATGCCGGCTAAAATACGTGTGAACCGCTAAGAAGGATAGTATTGAGGTTTGGTCTGATCAACCAAACCTTCCTAGCTAGTGAGGCACATGTTTTGAAGATTGCTTGTTTAGGAAGAGCCAGTTGTTGATATACATATATATATATATACAGTACAGACCAAAAGTTTGGACACACCTGCTCATTCAAAGAGTTTTCTTTATTTTCATGACTATGAAAATTGTAGATTCATACTGAAGGCATCAAAACTATGAATTAACACTGGAATTATACATAACAAAAAAGTGTGAAACAACTGAAAATATATTTATAGGTTCTTATAGGTTCTTAAAAGTAGCCACCTTTTGCTTTGATGAGCTTCAAGAGGTAGTCACCTGGCGCAGCACCCCATCACTCTCTTTCTTGGTCAAATAGCCCTTACACAGCCTGGAGGTGTGTTTGGGGTCACTGTCCTGTTGAAAAATAAATGATAGTCCAACTAAACGCAAACCGGATGGAATGGCATGCCGCTGCAAGATGCTGTGGTAGCCATGCTGGTTCAGTATGCCTTCAATTTTGAATAAATCCCCAACAGTGTCACCAGCAAAGCACCCCCACACAATCACACCTCCTCCTCCATGCTTCACGGTGGGAACCAGGCATATAGGGCCAGATCCTCAAAAGGGATACGCCGGCGTATCTACTGATACGCCGTCGTATCCCTGTTTCTATCTTTGGAACTGATCCACAGAATCAGTTTCCAAGAGATAGACAGAAGATCCGGCATGTGTAAGAGACTTACACTGCCGGATCCTAGAATGCAGTACCGCATCCGCCGCTGGGGGCATTTTGCGTCGAAATGCCGCTTCAGGTATACAAATTAGCACTTACGGAGATCCACGAAGCTTTTCTGCTTCGTTTTTTCTCCGTGAGTATTAAGTTGCATGTGTAAAATTAGGGCTGCTTTTACAAAGTGTAAACTGTTTACACCTTGTAAAAGCAGACCCTTCTGTCCAGCGTCGCGTTTTTTTTTTTTTTTTTTTTTTAATTTTTCCCGCCGTATCTTTTTTTTTTTCCCGACGCAACTTTATTGACCCACCGCGATCCACAAAGCTTGGCGTAACGTAATTTCGCGCTATGCACGTTGGGAAAATGACGTCACGAGCATGCGCAGTACGGCCGGCGCGGAAGCGCACCTAATTTAAATGGGAATCGCCCCCATTTGAAGAGGAACGCCTTGCGCCGGCGGAATTTAAGTTACACAGCCGAAAATTTCTAGGTAAGTGCTTTGTGGATCGGGCACTTAGGTAGAAATTTTAAGGCAGTGTAACTTAAATGGGAAATTTAACGTTACGCCGGCTCTTTGTGGATCTGGCCCTTAGAGTCCATCCGTTCACCTTTTCTGCGTTGCACAAAGACACAGGGGTTGGAACCAAAGATCTCAAGTTTGGACTCATCAGACCAAAGCACATATTTCCACTGGTCTAATGTCCATTCCTTGTGTTCTTTAGCCCAAACAAGTCTCTTCTACTTGTTGCCTTTCTTTAGCAGTGGTTTCCTAGCAGATATTCTACCATGAAGGCCTGATTCACACAGTCTCCTCTTAACAGTTCTAGAGATGTGTCTGCTGCAAAAGGTGGCTACTTTGAAGAACCTAGAATATGAAATATATTTTCAGTTGTTTCACACTTTTTTGTTATGTATAATTCCACATGTGTTAATTGATAGTTTTGATGCCTTCAGTGTGAATCTACAATTTTCATAGTCATGAAAATAAAGAAAACTCTTTGAATGAGAAGGTGTGTCCAAACTTTTGGTCTGTACTGTGTATATATATATATATATATATATATATATATATATATATATATATACTTTTCCATCTAAAGTATTTGATTATATTGAGTTGCACAGTGTTGCTGTTAGTGAGAGCTGGGTGAGGCCTGGTAAAGACGTGCTTCAGTATTAGACATATCTTGCTGAAGGAATCCCTTTGCTGTGTGCTTACACAGGTCTATTTTAAGTGCTATAATAAAACCTGTATTTATTTATAATAACTATTGACTCTTACAGGGCCCTGTAAGCAGCCCACTAAGGCCTCGTACTGTATTAGCAACTGTACTACGGCTGCACTCTAGTGTGTACACCACCAGAAGTGTAGTAGAAACTGTACACACTGTATTAGATACTGTGTACACCGCGGAATGCACTGTAGATATAGGCTACACTGGAGTGTGTAATATATATATATATATATATATATATATATATATATATATATATATATAATTTTGTAACAGGAAGTCAGGTAAATCTGTGGGTGTTGTCACAGACGGGAGATACATTTCTGCCTTGTTTAGACATTACACCAATTATTATCAGGTGTCAGCCGCAGAAGTAGCCAGAAAGGTTTAAGGGCGTTGGAAAACTTCAGCTGTTCAGAATGAGCCAATTAAGGCCTCTATAAGTAATCCAGAGGATTACTACTGATTGCTGCATCCTGAGGCTTTCTGAGTGAGGGAGAGCAGTGATCAGAAATACTTCTGAAGAGGTGAGGTGCTGTTGATTTGTCTGTGTGATAAAAATAAAAAAAGAGACTATTGTTTTCTGCTGTAGGACCAGCAGTGTCTGCCCAGCATTAGGGTTTATTTTATGTTTGATTTTGTTTATGCTGTTTGGATGCTTGCACTTGTTTCCAGCAAGATGGAAGAATAAACCAAAATCTTTGCTTTCAACCGTCTTCGGCTGTTTCTCTGTATAATTCAGTGTGTAGTGAACCCATCCAGGGGGTCACACACCCCGCTACCGAGCTAATCCCTTACACATGGTGGAGAATGCGGGCAGTTAAAGTAAACCCAAAATGGAGGAGATACTGAAACAGCCGGCTTTAGCAAATGCAAATCAACAATGGGCAAATGCAAATCAACAACAAACAAATGCAGGTTTGCAGCGGAGCCTTGCAGCTCAACAACAGGCTCACGCAGCTCAACAACAGGCTCACCAAGAGAGCCTTGCAGCTCACCGAGAGAGCATTGCAAGCTTGGAACAGAGACACCAGCAGCAAATGGAGGCCATCGTGACACAGCTTCAGAGACAGCAGACCGAGGCTGGGAGTCAGGCCAATAACATACCGACTTTTCGGGTAAGACACTTATTGCCAAAGATGACTGCAGATGAGGAGGACCCTGAGATGTTTCTGACCACGTTTGAGAGAGCAGCGGAAAGAGCGAGTTATCCTAAAGAACAGTGGGCTGTACTAGCGGCCCCCCTATTATATGGAGAAGCCCAAAAGGCATATTTTGATTTGCAGCTTGCAGATGCAAAATAACGTTAAAGCGGGAGTTCACCCATTTGTAAAAAAAAAAAAAATTCTCCCCTTAGCTTCCTGCTCGTTCGGTCTAGGGGAATCGGCTATTTGTATTAAAATATGAGCAGTACTTACCCGTTTTCGAGCTGCATCTTCTTCCGTCGCTTCCGGGTATGGGTCTTCGGGAGCGGGCGTTCCTTCTTGATTGACAGCCTTCCGAGAGGCTTCCGACGGTCGCATCCATCGCGTCACTCGTAGCCGAAAGAAGCCGAACGTCGGTGCGGCTCTATACTGCGCCTGCGCACCGACGTTCGGCTTCTTTCGGAAAATCGTGACGCGATGGATGCGACCGTCGGAAGCCTCTCGGAAGCCTGTCAATCAAGAAGGAACGCCCATTCCCGAAGCCCATACCCGGAAGCGACGGAGAGGATGCATCTCGTAAACGGGTAAGTACTGCACATATTTTAAAATAAATAGCCGATTCCCCTAGTAAAAACGAGCAGGAATCTAAGGGGGAAAAGTGCCCTCTAAGGGTGAACCCCCGCTTTAAATTAGAAATTTGTCCATGACTACTCGCTCCAAAATTTTTGGTCCGGACAGAGTTTCTGGCTGCAGCCATTTCTTAGCCAAATGAATGAGGTCATACATCTGCGACCGAGGTGGCTTCCTCTGCTGATAACTCCAATTGTGGACCCGCTGAGCATGGACATCCAGGGTTACACCGAAACGTGCCAATATTTCCAATTTTAACCGATCATAGTATTTTGCATCTGCAAGCTCCAAATCAAAATATGCATTTTGGGCTTCTCCAGATAATTGGGGGGCCACTAGTCCAGCCCACTGTTTTTTAGGCCAACTGAACCTGTCGTGGTCGGAGGTAGAAGGAAAGCTGTCACCACTAAGGGACCAACCACCTTTTACCAGGGACCAAAGTGAATAATTGAAGAAAGTCCTGAAGCAGTATCTTCACCGAAAGGGCACGGTGGAGAATCAGGAAACTTCAGGCAGTGATCAAGCCAGCCCTAACCCTCTTTCCCTTTGCTCAATGACTTTCACCATCTTTGCACCCACTATGCCTCACAACCCACTACATATGAAAGGATGTCAGCTGACTTTGCTAAATAAGTAACCACTGGCCTTGCATATTGGTGGTCAGTGTGCCCCTGTATGCTGGTACTACATGCAGGGTGCAGGAGGATTCTACGTGCAGAGTTCAGGAGGATGCTACGTGCAGGGTTTCGGGAGGATGCTACGTGCAGGGTTTCGAGAGGATGCAACGTGCAGGGTTTCGGGAGGATGCTACGTGCAGGGTTTCAGGGTTCAGGAGGATGCTATGTACAGAGTGCAGGGTTCAGGTGAAAGTAGAGCGCACAGCCACCCTTGTGTTGTAATTGGTTTCTTAAAGGAGTCAGGCCAGGAGTGGAGCACTATCTGGGAGAGATTTTGGGTTCCCCATATAGAGCGCAATGTTTGAGGAAGGGGTGTGACCTGATGAAGGAGGCCGTGCCTCCGAAACATGTTGTCATAGCACTTACGCATATGAGACGTAAATTACTGGCGAAAAAAGCAAATTTTTCAATAATTTTTTTTACTGAACAATGCACAGTGCTTGTTTATGCACCTGTATGCATAGGCACATTACAATTTATGGGCTGTATTTTAGCTCAGTAAAATACTGAGCGGCGTGCAAGAGGCCTTAGAAAAACACAAGAGGATACATCCTTTTTTCAATCTATTTATCTTGTACTGTGACATTAACAAAGTTTATGTCAAAGATAAGGGAAGCAGATGGATGGATAGACAGGCAGAATACACAGAGATCCAGCATTCTTTTCTCCCTGTCATAATCTCTGTAAGAGCCATGAGCCTTGTGACGGCAGAAAGTAATGCAGGATGTGTGTGCTCTGTCTGCTCCATGGAGGACCTTTACCAAAAGCATTGCTGGTGTCAGAATAAAGCCTGGATGGTCTTGTTTTCTGGAGCTGCTCTATGAACTGCCATACTGCAGAAACAAGCCTGTGCTCTTCATGCTGACAAAAGTTGTTCTCTCTCTTTAGACCAAATGTAGGGAAAACTCACTCACTGCAGCCAGGAGCTGGAGAATCTCCTTGTTCTATTCCATCCCCTATAGGCTGAGCTGAGCTGGGCTCTATCCTTTCCCTCCAATTTAGTTGCCGACATGTCCTGTCCTCTGTACATCTCAGAACTCAAAGTAGATGGGCTGGAGATTGGGGTGGGTTCAGCACTTTCCTATTGGCTAAGAAGGCAGCAAAGAGGCTGTATACCAATCCGCCTGTGAAATCTGCCTGCCAGGTCTAGCTAAAGATCATTGGCTTATGTGGCAGGAAAAATGTGTTCCCGGGTTCCTGGCATAGTACAGGATTTATAGGTAGAATAACATTTAAAAAAACACTGTGACACATACAAGAAAAAGGTAATGATAACTGTAAGCCCAAAAAAATAGTGCACAATGTGATTATAATAGAGACTAGCTGAATGATTAGTCAATATGAAAGACTCAAATAGTTCAAGGGTTAAATGGTAAGGCAAGGTCGGCTGCTGTCCTCAGAGTGCTGGCTCTGTTAGTAGACACAAAAGGGTAGAGAAAGGAAGCGCCACCTAAGTGTAGTATTTAAAACATTTTTTAATGGCAAGGTAAGAAAACACACTTACAGGAGAGAAGAAAATAAAAGGCTCATCTGTGTAAATTGGAGTCCTGGGGAGGTCCTTAGGTCCGGATCTGATTCCTGTGCACAGCTGTGTTGTTGTGTGGCTGTAGCTCAGTCTGGATCATGTCCTGTGGCCACCAGGAAGAAGGTGGGACCCCCGTGGAAGGCAAGGAAGTGACGTCATGGGTTGCGGGAACACTTCTGGGGGAAAACTCCAGAGGGGGAACGTAAAAGTCAGCAGGGGGACTTCCGGTTCCGGCGCCGCATGAGAGGGCAATAGACAGACACTGCTCCCGCCACCATCCTCCCGTTTTCTGCCACAGAGCCCAGCCAGAGCTTCAAGGTGTCCCCCATCCACCCCCGATCCAGAGCGGGCACTTATGGATCACTTTGTAGAGCGATCGTACGCTCGAGCGGTCTCCTCCACACCTCCCGCGGGAGACGCAGCTCCAGGCACAGCCAAGATGGCAGCCGCTCAGCATACTGGGGAATCTCCTCAGCCGCACGCTGCTCCGAACACTCAGGGAATTGACCCTGCATCGCCAGCGGGCATTGCTCATCAGGTGGTCGCACTGCTGGGACCCACTCTAGCTGCCACTGTGGATGCCGCTGTACAAAGGGGGCTTGAGCAGCTTCACCTGGAAGTGCAGTCACAGGCCCAGAGAATCACACAGACGGAGGAGAGAGTATCTTCCCTGGAAGACGATTCCACTGCTCAGTCCGCCATCTTAGCTCACATAACCGCTGAAAACAGGAAGTTATGGAGCAAGTTAGACGACCTCGAGAATCGTTCCAGGAGGAACAATTTGTGCATTATTGGACTGCCAGAATCAGTTGCTAACAACCAGCTCGCAAACATATGCACTAAAATTATCCCTGAGCAACTGGGACTCCGCATCCCCTGCACGGTTGAACGCGCCCATCACATCGGTCAATACGTGGAGAGTCGCACCAAACCCAGACATGTCATTGTTAAATATCTAAACTACGCTGATTAAACCGCCATAATGCAGGCATTCTGCCGCACACGCTCCCTCTCGCTGGACGGATCAAAACTACTGCTGTTTGCTGATGACTCCATCGAGGTGATGAAACAGCGCAAGGCATTCTCCGCAATCTGCACAGCTCTGCACCGTGATCAAGTAAAATTCTCCCTGGCGTATCCGGCCACCCTGCGCATCCAAACTAAGTCAGGGAAGCACCTCACTTTCTCATCGCCTGAAGAAGCGGATCGCTACCTTGAGTCGGCCGATGCCGGAATGGATCACACCAACTCTGCAGAGGACTCCTCCTCATCACCGGCTACTTCTTATACATCCCGCAAGCAGCCCGGCAGCCCGATCAAACAATCATACAAGCGAAGTCGCGTTACTCCTCGGACGGATCGTTCGGACAGCCATTGAAACCGTGTCTCGGAGACTATCTGTCGGCGGAGACCCATGGGAGACGGGTAGTATTATCATCACTCTTTCTCCCTTTTTGAGATGACTCTTTACATGCACTGTAGCTTCCCAGAACTTAAGCCACTCGCCCCTCTCTGCCCTGATTAGCAACTCTTCCCCATTCAGTTAGCTAGCACCCTCTTACCCCCCCTTTTTCCTCCTCCACCCTTTCCCCCCTCCCCCCCTCTACTCCTCTGAAGCTCATACTTTAACCTTAAGGAAGGGAGTGGGCGAATGGCGGGGGCTTTGCCATACGCTTTACTCTCATGTGGAAAAAAGTGAGGTCCTCAATGTTTGATAGGTGCCTTAGGCACTGGACCTTTGTGTTGTTGTTTATGTATTGTATTAGTTTACTGTTTACACTGGTTGTGTTTACCTGTTTTATATCTGTAACCTCAGGATGCTTACAATATTTGGGTGACCCTCGGATTGATGACGCGGTGCCGGAAGGTGGACTTCATTCCACGCTTCGAGCTTAATACATACCTCCAGCCCGGACATGGCCTCCTCAACCGATGGGAATCACCTGAAGATTGTGTCATGGAACGTTAAGGGGCTTCGTTCTCCAAGTAAGCGCATGTCCATTCTTAGACACTTAAAGCGTCTCCGGACGGATGTGGCCCTGCTTCAGGAGACCCATCTCTCCGCAGATGACTTGACCCGGCTGCGCAAATTGTGGGTGGGAACTGTATATGGCTCGCCAGCCATGGGGAGCAAGGCTGGAGTGGCCATTCTCCTACATAAAAACCTGAGACACACTTTTAAGGACTGACCTGACAGGCTGTAAGATCACGCTACACTTGACCTTAGCGGGCAAGGACGTAGCCATCACTAACATATACGCACCCAATTCGCCGGACACCTCGTTCTTTCAGGACTTGGTGGCCTGGATACTAGCTGCCCCGGGTACTCTACATTTAGTGGGAGGGGACTTTAATTCAGTTATGTCCACGACACTTGACCGAGTAGGCGACGCGGCACATAAAACGACCGGACATGCCAAACCGACCTCGATCCCGACGCTCCTAACACATGCCATAGACTCCATGCACTTAATTGACGTATGGCGGTTAGCACACCCGATGGACCGGGATTATACCTTCTACTCCCCGGCTCACAACTCTTTTTCCCGCATCGATTACTTTTTTGCCTCCCCCGCACTTCTCCCATTGCTATGCGACTCGGAAATCGCTGACGCCAGAATTTCAGACCACAGCCCCATTGCGGTACAATTGATTAATCCCCAACCTTCTTCTCCCTCACGCATATGGTGCTTCCCCTCCTACCTGGCGGACAATGAGGACTTCCGCCACATGCTTTATGGAGCGTGGATGGAATATACCTCTACTAACGAATCATACCTTACAGAACCAAACCTGTTTTGGGAGGCTCGTAAAGCCTTCTTAAAGCGGTGGTTCTCCCTCAGTGACACGATTTTACCATCGAGACAGGCATTGTAGCGCGAGCTACAGTATAGAAAAAAAAGTGTGATCAAACAATGGCGCCCTATTGATTCACACCTCTGCGCTCAGGACAACAACAATAGTAGAAATCACAGCTGCTGTTCTAAAAGTGTCAATATGAAAAAGTATATATAACGTGTTTAAACCAATAAACCAAAAATTATATATAAAACAGCGCTCAAGTGTGTGTGATCCACACTGTGATGAATAATAAATAATAATAATCCAAATATAAATGCAAATGTGTCAAAAGCCCGTGATAAAAGTGTTCATAGAAAAACATAAAGTTCATGGAAGAGCAAAAAGGAAAAACACTTCTTTCTCTCCTTCAAGGTGTAAAATCTTCAAAACATATTCAAAGAAATCTTCCACCACACCCGATGTGAAAAAATAGTGAATCCTCCACCAATAGAAATGGCCACTCACCGGAACTATATGCCTAGCACTCTCGTGTTTTGGCACAGTAGCTTTGTTATAGTTAGTTTACATCAGCAGGCGAGCTTCCGTTCCCAGACAGGTGGACAAGTAAGATCCTCATAAATGAAGAAAGTGTGACATAGTGTAAAACCGTAAAAGTAATTTAATCACAAACCACAAGCAAAATCTTCAAAAGATGCACTCACACAATGCCAAAATTAAAAAGCGTGATAAATACACAGCAAAGATTCCTCTGTATTGTGCGGCTGAAATGCAACGGTCCCGGCGGACCCAGAAAATAAAACCCAGGCAACTCACACCACTCGATCCCCACACTGTGTTGGAAGTGAAATTGAAACTGGCGTGAACGAAAAAACCGAACGCCGGTCACTGGCGAACAAACACGCAACTGGCCTATCTTCTCACGTTTAGCAATTGGTCACTGATCAGATGATTTGACTTATTCATTTGACTTCATGAATAAGTCAAATTTTACGACGAAACATGTCGGAAGCTTGGTTATCATCTGATCAGTGACCAATTGCTAAACGTGAGAAGATAGGCCAGTTGCGTGTTTGTTCGCCAGTGACCAGCGTTCGGTTTTTTCGTTCACGCCAGCTTCAATTTCACTTCCAACACAGTGTGGGGAGCGAGCTACAGTATGCCTGTCCCGATTTTTTTACCCCCGTACTCACCGTGTACTCGTACATTATAGATTTCGGCTCCCGCGGGGAATGGGCGTGCCTATGGAGAGGGAGGATGATTGACGGCCGGCCCTGGCACGTCACTCTCCCCGAAGACAGCCGGAGTAGGTCTCGGCTCTTCACTGCGCCTGCGCACAGGCTATGCGCAGGCGCCGTGAAGGGCCAAGCCTATTTCGGCTATTTCCGGAGAAGCGTGACGCGCCAGAGCCGGCCGTCAATCATCCTCCGTCTCCATAGGCACGCCCATTCCCCGAGGGGAGTCGGTATCTTCGATGTACGAGTACACGGTGAGTACGGGGATAAAAAAATCTGGACAGGCATACTGTAGCTCGCGCTACAATGCCTGATTTTATGGTAGAAGAAATTATTATTATTTTTTTGGGTTTATAGGGTGAACCCCCGCTTTAAGAGGGAAAATAATCTCCTACACCACCCAATTTAAGAGGAATGCCAGACAACATTACCTGATAACGAGTGACACTCTACGCGCACAAACTACTTACACTTAACCGTACGCCTGATAACATACGCGCGTGGAGAAAAGCCAAACGAGAATTTGACCTCTGGGCCTAACAACAAGAAATAGTTAAAAACTCCTATTCTAATTTACACTTTCATAGGTTTGGTAACAAAGCGGGTAAACTGCTGGCAAAGCTATGCACGGGGCCAAGGCGACCCACCCATATCTCTGCCCTAAAGGATCCAGCTGGCACACTGGTTACCTCGCCTACTGAAATTAGTAGAATACTGGTTGACTATTATACAACTCTGTACTCGGCAGATCCGACTGACCAGCCCGCTGCCGAAGCGCTCCTGGCTAAGGTACGACTGCCCAAACTCCAAGAGGACCACTTAGCTGCTCTTAACGCACCCATAACTGTTGGAGATATCCAACAGATGATCAAATTCTTGACCTCTGCTAAAGCTCCAGGCCCGGACGTTTACACGGCCGAATTTTATAAACTAACTAAAGACTTTATTCCTGATACCCTGAAGCATGTATATGCAAACATGTGGCATGGGGGCCCCTAACTCCCTACGGGCACGCAGGCACATATTAGATTGCTGGCCAAAAAAGGTAAGGACCCCTCACTTCCGGGATCATACCGCCCAATTTCACTAATCAATGTGGATGTAAAAATACTATCCAAGATTATTGCATCCCGCTTAGCCCACCTACTTTCCTTAATGCTACACCCGGCACAGTTAGGATTTGTCCAGGGACGCTCAGCCACTCTAAATATACGGAAGGTTGTAATGGCGTTGGAATATGCTAAAATGAACCCAGACCAAGACGTTGCCATATTGTCACTCGATGCCGAGAAGGCCTTTGACAATATCAGTTGGTCCTGTCTGTTCCGGGTGATGACGGATTTTGGTTTCTCGGGTCCAGTTGTGCGATTTCTACAGCGAATGTATGAATCCCCTACTGCGCGTCTGGTCACTCCCGACTTTATCTCTGACACGATCCCCCTGACGAAAGAAACGAGACAAGGATGCCCCCTTTCCCCTCTACTTTTCAATATTGCTATCGAGCCTTTATCCCGACTACTCAATTCACCTGACGGGGTCAGTGGCATTACAATAGGTCCCCAATCTCTTCGTTCCGCCCTATTTGCAGACGACATATTGTTATTTTCCACACAACCCCTCGCTGAATTTGACAGGTTACGGCAACTATTTCATACTTTCAGACTGTGTTCAGGTTTTCGAATTAATTTTGACAAAAGCAACATTTTATCGCTTCACCCCAAGATGGCTGCCAAATGGCGACTTCAATTCCCCTTCGCCATAGCGGCGCAACACATTACGTATCTGGGCATTCACATCAGCCGAGAACCTTCCACCTTATATACACTTAACTTCCCACCGTTAATATCTAAAATTGTGAAGGAGCTGGAAGATTGGGCGGCCCTCCCCCTCTCGCTCTTTGGGAGATGTCACCTCTTTAAAATGGTGTCGTTTGCATGCCTACTCTATCCTATGCAGACCATACCTCTCTTATTGAAACATTCTGATGTAACAAAGATCCATAAAGCATTGTCTGCCTTCCTATGGTCTCGCAAGAAACTGCGCATTGCCCTGCAAAAACGATGTCTCCCGAAGTCTGAGGGTGGGGCGGGCCTGCCCAATATCCGTTTTTATAATCTTGCATGCTTACTTAGGCAGGGCCTTGATTGGTTATCTGACAGATCTAAATACTCCAATACCGTGCTCGGGGGTGCCTCGACCTTCCCATATACTCTACCAGCCATTCTTCATTCGAATCCCAACAAATTACCGACGTGCCTCTGGGATACAATTATAGCCTGGAGGGAGGTGTGGAGGCTGCTCGGGTTGCCCTCCAGCGTTTCATGCCACCTGCCAATACTCGGCAACCCAATGTTCCTCCCGTCCACTTTGCACAAAGCCTTTGAACAGTGGAACATTAGGGGCCTTACCAACATTTCATGGATGTATCTCAATGCCCCTGGCAAGTTTAAATAATTTCAAACCCTGTCAAGGGAATTCTCTCTACCAGCAACACATGCCTTCTTCTACCACCAATTGGTCAGTTATTTACGCTCATGCTACGGCCCTGGGACTGATCCCCTGCAAAAGTCCTTTATTGATGCTGTACTACACGGGAGTGACTACTCCATCTCCACCCTATACTCTCACCTTATTGAACATCAGTCTGCCAAATATCGTCTTAAGCCCTTTCAGAAATGGTCCCAAATATTTGAGGATGAGGACCTTTCGGAGAAAATCCTTGAAGATTACAGGCGAGTGCACAAACTCGTCATTTCGGAAACATGGCGTGAGACCCAATTCAAAACTATTCATAGAGCATACTACCCTTTTCGTATCAACAAAGCTGAACCAACCCAGGAGCGGTGCCCTTGGTGTTCCACCCCTTGCCCGACGCTGCTCCACCACTTCTGGGAGCAAACCTATTGTTAAATACTGGGATTCTGTGTTGTCCTTTATCTACAAGATTGCCAAAATACGGGTCCCCAGACATTACCTGTTATGGATCTGACCAGGGGAGGGCTGGCAGCCTTAGGCCTGGCGTGCAAGTCCAGTCACTTGGCCCAATGAACCACCGAATTGGCTCACCATCCACCTACACCAAATTCCTCCCACAGAGAGAGAGAGAGGAGGGGAGACTGCTCCATATTGTCCCCGAAAGAGAGAGACCATTTGACACTGCCTGCCCAGAGCGAGAGACTGCTTGACACTGCCTGCACAGAGGGAGAGAGAGAGACCA
This sequence comes from Rana temporaria, assembly GCF_905171775.1. Classification (NCBI taxonomy): domain Eukaryota; kingdom Metazoa; phylum Chordata; class Amphibia; order Anura; family Ranidae; genus Rana; species Rana temporaria. The sequence goes on from NC_053499.1 coordinate 95,949,408, forward strand.
CTTGAAACTTCCTGCACAGAGAGAGAGACCACTTGAAACTTCCTGCACAGAGAAAGAGAGACCGCTTGACACTTCCTGCACAGAGAGAGAGAGACTGCTTGACACTTCCTGCACAGAGAGAGAGAGACTGCTTGACACTTCCTGCACAGAGAGAGAGAGAGATCGCTTGACACTTCCTGCACAGTGAGAGAGACTGCTTGACACTTCCTGCACAGAGAGAGAGATCGCTTGACACTTCCTGCACAGAGAGAGAGAGATTGCTTGACACTTCCTGCACAGAGAGAGAGATCGCTTGACACTTCCTGCACAGAGAGAGAGAGAGACCGCTTGACACTGCCTGCACAGAGAATGATACTGCTCCACATTGCCCACAGTGCGAAGCGCTCACTCTCTGTGGGGGCAGTGCGAAGCGGTCACTCTCTGTGGGGGCAGTGCAAAGGGGTCACTCTCTGTGGGGGCAGTGCAAAGGGGTCACTCTCTGTGGGGGCAGTGCGAAGTGGTCACTCTCTGTGGGGGCAGTGCGAAGCGGTCACTCTCTGTGGGGGCAGTGCGAAGCGGTCACTCTCTGTGGGGGCAGTGCGAAGCGGTCACTCTCTGTGGGGGCAGTGTGAAGCGGTCACTCTGTGGGGGCAGTGCGAAGGGGTCACTCTCTGTGGGGGCAGTGCAAAGGGGTCACTCTCTGTGGGGTTGAAAGTTTTCCAGCCATCAGAATACAGTAATCACTGCTGGCAGCTATAGCAGCCAGCAGTGATTGCCAAAAAAAAAAAAGACACGCTGGTTGTCAATTGATAGATTGAATTCTGTACAACCACATTCTGCACATAGATGGATTGAACTTTCTGCTGAACCAGCAGAATTTCAATCTGTCTATGGTGGCCTAAGTCAACCAGCCTTTGGGTTTAATAATACCCTCAAATCTTGTGAAAGAAATGCTCCACTTGGGTGTAGAAATTCATTTTTTACTCCACCTTATTTCCAGAACTCTTTAGGTATTAGATGTGCAAACAATAAGGTGAGAACACATCTAATACCTACTGAGAGTAATGGAAACAAGGTGGAGTTCAAAAGTGAACCGTGCCATTACCTGGAGGAATTGGCATTTAGGGTGTTAAAACAGGCAGGGAGGAAATGTGATATCACCTCCTCTGCCTGTCACTTTTCAGTGAAGTGGCAGTTCCTGCTGCAAGTGTATACAAGTCTTTGGGCTTACACTGGGGTACTGCCAGATTTCCACAGTCATAGTCCCCCAGGTTGCACATTTTTGCTGCATTTTATGGAATTGCACCAAAGATGCAGCATTCAGGACATTTTGTGCACTTCAGAACATGCAGTAAAAATGTGCAACCTCTATGGGAATAGGGGCAACATGCAGGAAGACAAACTGCAGGATACCAGTGTGAGCCCACACCATAACACCTGGGTAGTGTCTGTCACAGGCTGCTAGAAAAAAACGTTTTAGCTGCAGAGAGGGGGAGGGTGGAGAAGCTCACCTACTTTACTTGTATGGTCCCAGGAAACTCACTGCATTCGAGCCGACTGCTCAGATTGAACTTCCCACCCACACATCATCTTCCCAGTCAGCACACAGGCTGGCCATAGTGTGGGCGGGGAAAGAGAGAGCAGCCTCTGCCAGCCAATTGTGTGGAGGAGGGAGGGGCTGGGCTCTGTAACACAGACTGTTGGCTGTGAGAGAGAGAAGGCATCGCTGCACACAATGCTGGATATAGCTGCCGCACTAGGCCAGTTCAAATACTGTGCATGTGCGGTCCTGAGCTGGCGACAAGGCAGCCTTTGCACAGCATATCAGAGCAGCCCAGGTCTACTGGCCCAGTCTGCCCCTGGATCTGACCCACCCCCGACAAAGAGCTCGCTTCCCATCTCTTACTGGACGCATGTCTGCCTTCTGGTGGCCCGCAGGACTATAATGTCCCATTGGATCAACCCAACACCGCCAAAATTACCAGCGGTGAAAAAAGCCCTAATGTCACTTTTCTATCTGGAGAGGTTGGACACCATTGTGTTGAACTTTCGGTCCACCTCACGATTCTTTACGAGATGGTGAAAATTCATGGAACATTCCTTCGACCAAGAGGATTTGCAAACACTCATGCAACCATTCCGCTATACAGATTGGTATCTCAAACAGAACCTTGCAAACTCGCTAGGCAGCCTCAAAGTATCCAATCTGTCTGACCCTTTTGTGTTTCTGCCACCCTGAACCATGGCACCATATGCTAGTTACTCCTTGACGTTCGTGACTCCTTCATCCCTTTTCTCTGTGAATATCACCCATTGCCACCTCAGCAGCCAGTTTAATATCCGAGGTTACTGTTTGTTTGCATTTCTAATGCTCCAAATGTTGCTTCCGCTCCTTCAAGCACTAGGTTTTGTACTGTCACATCCTCCTGCTAATGTAACATTGTTATACAGGTAATCACTGTACCATTGGTTTAATTGTTCTTTTATTTCTATTTTATATTCCTATTTTTTTTATTCTTGTTTTTGTTGTTATTTTTTTTTTCCTTGTACATGACTGTATACGGATCAAATTATTTTACCTAACTTCAATGTACTGTGAAAATTCCAATAAAAATGTATTTAAAAAAAAAAAAAAGTCGGCAGGCAGACTTTCACTTTACCCTTTTTTGTGACACATACAAGAACTGGTATGTGAATTTTGGGGGTGCTGTTGGGGGTGCTTAAAGAGTTTGTGAGAGTGCTTGAGCAACCCCAAGTTGCTAGCTGGCACCGCCCCTAAATCCGGGGACAGACTTGGTCTGGGGACAGTGTCCTCAGTCCGGGGACTGTCCCCAGGAAATCGGGGACATCTGGTCACTCTACTGGTCACTCTACCGTACTGTAGCTGTCTTCTGCTTCGTTATTTTCGTTCTTCTGTTATTAGCCTTATAACTCCTGACAAGGTTTCCGTCACATGTGATAAAAGCAGCCTGAGTTTTGTGTTGGGGAGAATGCTGTAAATAGATTAGCAGAGCCCTGAACGATTCAACGAACAGAGCTGAAAGTCTCTCCCTGTGTGGAGAGGGGGTCTGTGCCTTTCCTCCAAACAGCTGCTTTGGCTGTATGCCCATTCTTCACTGTAGCGTTGAACAGGAAGAGAAAATCTCCTAACACAATGTACACTTTCTAAACAGTATATACAGCTGTAGGGATGTAGGAAAATTAGTTTCATCCCTGTTTATCACCTGGTTTACATCCACTTTAACCAATTGAGGACCGCCACACGATATATGTCGACAAAATGGCACGGCTGGGCCCAAGGGCGTACATGTACATTCCCTTTATGATCCCAGCCGTGGGTCATGACAAGGTCCTCTTTAAGATCCCAGCCGTGACCGTCCCCGCGGGAACAGCAGACCTGATCACCGCCAGTGTCCTACGATCGGGTCACAGAGAGGAAGAACGGGGAGAGGTAAGTGTAAACAAACCTCTCCCCGTGCTTCCTAGTCAGACTGTCACTGATAGTCTGTTCCCTGTCACAGGAAACAACGATCAGTGATGTCACACACCCAGCCACACCCCCCCACAGTGATTATAATAGAGACTCGCTGAATGATTAGGGCACACTTAACCTCTACAGCGTCCCCGCTCCTGGTTAACCCCTTCACTGCCAGTGTCATTTTTACAGTAACCAGTGCATTTTTATAGCACTGTTCACTGTAAAAAATGACAATGGTCCCAAAATAGTGTCAAAAGTGTCCGATGTGTCCACCATAATGTCGCAGTCACAATAAAAATCGCTGCCATTACTAGAAGAAAAAATGTATTATTAAAAATGCAATAAAGCTATTCCCTATTTAGGTTTACCAAAAATATGTAGAAGAATACGTATCAGCCTAAACTGAGGAAAAAATATATATATATATATATATATGTTGTGGGGTATATTTATTATAGCAAAAAGTAAAAAAAATATATAGAATTTTTTTCAAAATATTCGCTATATTTTTGTTTATAGCGCAAAACATAAAAACCGCAGAGGTAATCAAATACCACCAAAAGAAAGCTCTATTTGTGGGGGAAAAAAACGCCAATTTTGTTTGGAAGCCACATCGCACGACCGCGCAATTGTCAGTTAAAGCGACGCAGTGCCGAATCGCAAAAAGTGGTATAGGGCCAGATCCACAAAGATCTGCCTATCTTTAGGCAGGCGTAGCGTATCTCAGATACATTTCGCCGCCGTAACTTAGAGCGTAATTTCCGTATCCATAAAGAATTTGCGCCGTAAGTTACAGCGGCGTAGTGTAAATGTGTCGGCGTAAGGGCGCGGAATTCAAATGACTAAGATGTGGGCGTGTTTTATGTTAATTCATCTTGACCCCACGTAAATGACATTTTTTTTTAACGGCGCATGCGCCGTCCGTGGGGGTATCCCAGTGCGCATGCTCGAAATCACGTCACAAATAGTCAATGCTTTCGACGTGAACGTAATTTACGCAAAGCCCTATTCGCGAACGTTTTACGCAAACAACGGAAAATTCTACGCTGTCCCGACGTCCATACTTAACATTGCGTACGCCTCATAGACGTAAAAAAATGCGCCATGCGGACGTACGTTTGAGGATCGGCGTATCTAGCTTATTTGCATGCTCTATGCGGAAATCAACGGAAGCGCCATCGAGCGGCCAGCGTAAATATGCACCTAAGATCTGACGGCGTACTAAGACATACGTCAGTTGGATCGAGCCCACATTCAGTCGTATCTTGTTTTGTGGATACGAAACAATGATACGACGGGGCTTCGTAGAACTTACGCGGCGTATCAATAGATACGCCGGCGTAAGTACTTTGTGGATCTGGCCCCTGGTCTTTAAAGCGGAGCTCCACCCTAAAGTGGAACTCACGCTGATCGGAACCTCCCCCCCTCCGGTGTCACATTTGACACCTTTCAGGGGGGAGGGGGTTGCAGATACCTGTCTAAAGACAGGTATTTGCACCCACTTCCGGCCACACCGTTTCGGGAAAACTGCGGGCATGACGTCACCTCCCATCCTCCCCCCGTTGTGCTCTGGGAACACTCGGCTCCCAGAGCACAGCGGGAGCCAATCAGCGGCGCAGCGCAACTCGCGCATGCGCCGTAGGGAACCGGGTAGTGAAGCCGGAGCGCTTCACTTCCTGGTTCCCTCACTGAGGATGGCCTGGGGGAGCAGCAGAGTGACGAGTGATCGCTCGTCCTCTGCTGCGGACGGCGCTGGACTCCAGGACAGGTAAGTGTCCTAATATTAAAAGTCAGCAGCTGCAGTATTTGTAGCTGCTGGCTTTTAATATTTTTTTTTCATGGCACATCCCCTTTAAGCTGCATAATGGTCCGGGGCTTAAGTGGTTAAAGGAAGCTCCAGAAATAGATAATCACCACGGTTTTTATATATTTTTTTTTTTTTTTACAATATTTCAGTTGTAAAGAGGTTATTACAGCTCTTAGTTCTTGAGGCACTATGATGAGGTGTATATTGCTGATGATTTCATGTTGCACTTAAACATATGTGACTCTCTTTAGCTTGGTTTGGACATGGAAGATCTGGAGGATATCGAAGAGGATGCTGGCCTAGGAAATGGAGGCCTGGGAAGACTGGCAGGTAATGTCTATAAACATTGTGATTCTCTCCCATTTCCTACTTTTTGAAAAAACAAAAATCACTGCACTTAGTTAAAAGATCTATAAGCTGCTAGCATAAAAGTGCATGGCTATAGTGAACCAGTGTGACAACCAAAACACAACCAATCAATTGTGCAAATAGTCATAAAACATTATGAGCCATATGTGAAATTATCCACATATATAACCACACATAAATATAGTAAATAATAAACCTGTATGGGCCAGATCCACGTACCTCCGCACATTTTTACGTCCCGCATTGCGTAGCGTATCTCAGATACACTACGCCGCTGTAACTTTCAGCGTATTTTCCCTATCCTGAAATAATTTGCGCCGTAAGCTACGGCGGCGTAGTGTAACTGTGTCGGCGTAAGGGCGCGCAATTCAAACGGATGAGATGGGGGCATGTTTTATGTTAATACGTCTCGACTAGGGTTGAGCGAACCCGAACTGTAAAGTTCGGGTTCGGTACGGACTTTGGGTTTTTTTTGCTCCCAAACCCGAATAATTGGAAAAAGTCCGGGTTGGGGTTCGGAGTTCGGGTATGTTTTGGCGTGCTGCACGGCAGCCAATCGCCATTCGTTTTACTACTGTGACTGGGAACTGACCACAGTCATGCCTACTTATGGCATGGCTGTGATTGGCCAGTGCAGCATGTGACCCATCATGTGACCAGCCTCTATATTAGATAGAGGCACACAGCACAGATCGTCACTCTGCTTTAGTTATGATAGGGAAAGGCTGCTGATTCTGCTGCTTAGGGACAGTGTCAGTGAGGTTTGATCCTGCTTCATACATCTAAACAAGCATTCTTTATTCATAGAACTCCGCTCTAGTTATGACAGGGAGAGGCTGCTGAATGATTCTTAGGGACAGTGTCAGTGAGGTTTGATCCTGCTTCATACATCTAAACAAGCATTCTTTATTCATAGAACTCCGCTCTAGTTATGACAGGGAGAGGCTGCTGAATGATTCTTAGGGACAGTGTCAGTGAGGTTTGATCCTGCTTCAGAAATCTAACCAAGCACTATTTATTTCTTTGACATCATTATCATCTTATGGTTTATGGGCCGCTTGTCAGTCTGGTGTAGCAATGGTAGGGACAGGCTCCGGATTTTGAGGGACAGTGTCAGTGAGGTGTATGCTGCTTCAGAAATCTAAACCAGCACTCTTGATTTCTGTGACATCTGCTTCATATAGTACATTGTTTAGGGCTGGGTTACCTGCTTCTTGGTATAGGTAGAGAAATATATAGGTGAATCTCTGCCCATTTCACCAGCACACTCTACCTGTCCCCTGTCATATACTGTCTGTGCTGTACAATTGTTTAGGGCTGGGTTACCTGCTTCTTGCTCTTGGTAGAGAAATATATAGGTGAATCTCTGCCCATTTCACCAGCACACTCTACCTGTCCCCTGTCATATACTGTCTGTGCAGTACAATTGTTTAGGGCTGGGTTACCTGCTTCTTGCTCTAGGTAGATAAATATATAGGCAAATCTCTGCCCATTTCACCAGCACACTCTACCTGTCCCCTGTCATATACTGTCTGTGCAGTACAATTGTTTAGGGCTGGGTTCCTGCTTCTTGCTATAGGTAGAGAAATATATAGGTGAATCTCTGCCTATTTCACCATATTACACTATTTTTGTATTTAAAATTTCTCAAAATTAGGGCAAGACCCTAAATTTGAGAAATATGAGGAAAACTTCAAATAAGGGACGTGGCCGCGGTCGTGGTGCTGCTGGTGGAGCTCCTGTTACAGGGAGAGGACGTGGTCGATCTGTGCCAGCTACACGCACAAGTAAAACACCTTTCTCAGGTGCGAGTAGCCGACAGAGCCTGCAGCGGTATTTGGTCGGGCCTAATCCAGCTCTACGAATGTTGAGGCCAGAAGCAGAACAGGCGGTAGTAGATTGGGTTGCTGACAGTGCCTCCAGTTCCTTCACATTGTTTTCTAACCAGTTTTGTGTTGAAAGTTCAGAGGTGGCGCCTGCAGCCGATGTCCACCATCAGTCTTTCACCTCACCCCCTTGCAAATCAGCCAAGCAGTCTGAGCCCCAAAGCATGCCGCAGTCTCTTCTTCTTTTTGATAAATCTGTTAGCATGTGTTCCCAGGGCCATCCACCTAGCCCATCCCCAGAAGGGGAAGAGATTGAGTGCACCGATGCCCAACCACTTATATTTCAAGATGAGTACATGGGGGGACCATCACAGCACATCTTGGATGATGATGAAACACATTTGCCAACTGCTGGTGCTTTTGCAATTGTGCAGACCGACAAGGAGGGCAGTGGTGAAGACTGGGTGGAAGATGATGTGCAGGACGATGAGGTCCGCCACCCGACATGAAATCAACCTCATGCAGGTGACCCGTGTAGTTCGGAGGAAGAGGCGGTGGCCGCACAGAGCCACCAGCACAGTAGAAGAGGGAGCAGGGTGCCAAAGCAGAGCGTCCGTCCCCTAGACAGTATGCCTGCTACTGCCCAACGCAGCAAGGGACCGAGCACACCAAAGCCAGGTCCAAGGAGTTCCCTAGCGTGGCAGTTCTTCACACAATGTGCTGATTACAAGACGCGCGTGGTTTGCACGTTGTGCAATCAGAGCCTGAAGCGAGGCATAAACGTTCTCAACCTGAGCACAACCTGCATGACCAGTGAAAATATGTAAAAAATAACTACAGCGCTAAATTAAATACTCAAAAATTATAACATTAATAAATCACCAAATAATAAAAAGCTGCAAAAATATTTGGTAGTGGGTCAAACAAAGTAAAGATGTGTATAATATAAAATATTGCGCTAATTATTAACTTAATTATGCCAACCGTGCTGAAACAGTGATTCAAAAAAACAATATAAAAACAAATCCACAAAATGTGTCCAATTGTGTATAGGATGTGCACCAGTGTTTCAATTAAAACAACAACACCCAGTTCAGTGCAGTGATAGGATTAATCGATGTAATCACAAACACACTCCTGCTTCACAGATGGGGGGATCTCCTCCACACAGACACCGCTCATGAAAAGGAAAGGAGACAGCTCATTGCACAGATGGTATGGCACCAAAAAGAAACAAAAGATATTCCTCTAGAATGGCACACTCACGCTACCGCCGTTAAAACAAAGCATAGATATCCAATGCACCAATCCTCCATAGGGCCGCTCAGCTGATGTTGCATCTACTCATTCGGATCCACTGTCTGTCCCGCTCGTAGCTCCTCCCCCACGCGTTACGTCAATGGTCACTTGACTTACTCATGGGTCACTCCCCGTCAGTCCTCAGCTGTTGATATTTATAGTCAGTGAGGCTGACAGGTAAAAACGGGAGCGAAGGAGTGATTGCACATCGTCATCATTGCTGGCATTCAAAGGATTAAACATGCATTGTACACAATATCTAATGCATGTTAGCAATTTTAATAAGAACTTAAATGTTTAAAACTTTATCTAAAAACTTTACCGATTTTGGCATTAATAGACACTGAGGATATGCATCAAAGGCATAGCAGCCTCTAGTGGCTAAAAACAATATCACAGCTTATATTACAAAACCTTATCAAGCAATCAATTAGACACAGATATAATCGCATTATTAACATCCTTATAAATATACAATAAAAATCCCAAATATATTGCGGTTTTAAAACCATAAGTGCTCTAAGATTAAATTACAAATATGATTTAAAATTTAAAATTTAAAATTTCAAAATTAAAAAATGCAGAGAGGAATTCAGTATATATTAAAATAGATACATTATCACAAATACTTAATTAGTTATCAGAGATGAAACAATTGAGGTCGAATTCTATATTTAACCCATTGGGCGATAAAGACCTCATTTCGTGTATCCATCTTGATTCTGTTTGGCTTAAAGTCCGTACCATATGGCTACCTCTCCAATGGGGGTTATATTTAGCAATTGCCCAAAATTTGAGATCTTTAGGATTCATATTGTGGCACGAAGCGAAATGACGCGACACATTATGATTCGGAAAGCCCTTTTCAATATTTTGAACATGTTCCCTGAGCCTTTTCCATAGAGGTCTTTTTGTGCGACCAATGTACTGCAGAGAACACGAACATTGTAGAGCATAGACAACACCCTCCGTTCTGCATGTTATTAAGTCTTTTATTTGGTATTCCTTTTGTGTAACATTGGACGTAAAGCTGGAACATTTTTGACCATTAAAGTTGGTCTTTTTGCAGGCAAAACACCTTTTACAAGGAAAAAAGCCTTTTCCCTGAAAAAAGGTAAGAGTATTTGATTTGGTGGGGGGATCGGGTACATTTTTTGCCACCAAATCCCTCAAAGAGGGAGCACGTCTGTAGATTACCCTTGGCATACTTGGGAGTATACATTGCAGCTGTTGATCAGCTTGCAATATAGACCAATGCCGTTTGAAGATCAATTCCAGTTGTCTATGTTGGACACTATAGTCCAAAATTATTGGTATATTGTCATCCATGGTTTTGTTTGTGATCTTATCTTCAATTAGTGTCTCTCTCGGTATATCTAACACGTTTTTTATTTGCGTCTGTATGAAACTACTGTCATACCCTTTTTTGGTGAATCTCTCGCCAATCCAGTTGGCTTGTTCCAAATAGGTCTGAGGGTCGGTACAATTCCTGCGGATTCTTACTAACTGACCTTTCGGTATGTTGATGAGCCATGGATCATGATGGCAGCTATCTACCGGGATATAGCTGTTCCGTTCTACCGGTTTGAAAAAGGTTTTAGTAATGATCTTTTGAGCTTCAAGTGAAATTTCTAAGTCCAGAAATTGTATCTTTTTATCATTGATGGTATAGGTAAGTACAATGTTTTTCTGGTTAAGATTCAATTTCTCAAAGAATTGAACCAATGATTCCGCATCTCCCTTCCATATGAGGATACAATCATCAATGAATCTTTTATATAAAACCAATTGATCTGGCAAGTTCTGATAAATTGCAACTTCCTCCCACTCGGCCATAAAGACATTGGCAACACTAGGTGCATATTTGGCTCCCATGCCAATGCCATTTAATTGCCGATAATACTTTTGTCTATACCAAAAATAGTTATGTTGTAGGCCGAATGCCAAACATCTCAACACAAATCTATTCTGTCTAGACACAAGTGACCCAAATTTATTTAAAGCCCATTTCGATGCCTGGATTGCTTCTAAGTGATTTATAATAGTGTAGAGCGAGGACACATCAGCTGTTGCTAGTAGGTAGTTCTCCGATGTTTCAACCTTTACAGTATCCAAAATCTGGATCAAATGTTTAGTGTCCCTTAGGTAAGCCCTAGTTTGTGGGACCAAAGGTTGAATGAACTTATCTACATACTGTCCTAATCTTGCATTTATGGACTGAATACCGTTAATAATGGGTCTCCCTGGGGGTCTTAAAGGGTCCTTATGAATCTTCGGAATTGTGTATATAATGGGAACCCTACAATTATCAGGGACTAGGTACTTGGATTCTCTTTTATGGAGTACTCCTTTTTCCTTTCCTCTTTGTACCAAATCAATTAGTTCTTCCTTGTATTCATTTGTAGGATTTCCTCTCAATTTAATATATGTGCTGGAATCTTGCAGTTGGTTTTCCAATTCTTCATAATAGTATTCTTTTGAAAGTACCACTATAGCTCCTCCTTTGTCCGCAGGTCTAATTATGACCTGTTTGTTTTCCTCTAATTCTTTTATTCCTTTATGTATACTTGTGGAATCAGGGACTTTTTTTACTTTCAATTTGTCCAGGTCTCTGAGTACCAATTTATTGAAAACTTCAACATGTTCATTATTAGCAATAGGGGATCAATTTCATCATCCCCGGATAGGGAGGTTCGAATAGTTTCCCCAAGGAGAGAGATGAGATATAGATCTCCGGAACCCACTGGTAGTAATGGAGGTGAGAATGGTAGATTGTATAGGGACAACCCTAATGGCTATGGTTCCAGCAATCCACCAAGATCATCAAGAAATGATCACAATGAACCAAGAACCCCAAAACCCTGGTGGGGGAATAAGAACAATCAGAAACCAAGATCTAAATCTCCGAGAAAACCGGCTTGGAAGAACAAGAATAATCAAAAACAGTCTAAACCTCCACAAAATCGACAGGATTACCAAGGGGGACAACAGTACGGTTACCAACAGGATCACCAGTACTATACACATGACTGTAGGGATCCGAGGGATAACTATCCCCAACAGCAATCTAGACCACTATCCCAACAATATAACTATGGGAGCTCAACTCCCAGGGATTATTATCAGTATGATAATAGAAGAAGTCCCATACCCACGCTGAATAAATATGAACCGTTGGGGAATTACAGAGAGGAAAATGATTCACGGTCTTTTTTAGAGTATCGTCGGAGCGAGAGAACTCCCCCACGGTACGATCAAACGACACATATGCGAAGCCCAAACGAAAGAGAGGATGTAGAGGCGGATACAAGATCCAACAAAAGAAGAAAAGTCTAGTAGGGGAGGGTATTTACAATATTAGTGGAATTGAACTAACACGCACGGAACTTTTAACTCTGGATAAAGGGCTTAAGTTTGCACCAAAACGCAACTTAAGCAAATTTGATGTCTATGTAGATATACAGAAGTATACCAGGAAGCTTAATATCAAAAAATATATGATGAACCAACCTATTAAAGGAATACAGGATCAAAATCCTTTGGGGAGAGTTCAACATAGTCAACTGAGGAATAAATCATTATTTAATCCCCAAGTCCATAATAATGAACATGTTGAAGTTTTCAATAAATTGGTACTCAGAGACCTGGACAAATTGAAAGTAAAAAAAGTCCCTGATTCCACAAGTATACATAAAGGAATAAAAGAATTAGAGGAAAACAAACAGGTCATAATTAGACCTGCGGACAAAGGAGGAGCTATAGTGGTACTTTCAAAAGAATACTATTATGAAGAATTGGAAAACCAACTGCAAGATTCCAGCACATATATTAAATTGAGAGGAAATCCTACAAATGAATACAAGGAAGAACTAATTGATTTGGTACAAAGAGGAAAGGAAAAAGGAGTACTCCATAAAAGAGAATCCAAGTACCTAGTCCCTGATAATTGTAGGGTTCCCATTATATACACAATTCCGAAGATTCATAAGGACCCTTTAAGACCCCCAGGGAGACCCATTATTAACGGTATTCAGTCCATAAATGCAAGATTAGGACAGTATGTAGATAAGTTCATTCAACCTTTGGTCCCACAAACTAGGGCTTACCTAAGGGACACTAAACATTTGATCCAGATTTTGGATACTGTAAAGGTTGAAACATCGGAGAACTACCTACTAGCAACAGCTGATGTGTCCTCGCTCTACACTATTATAAATCACTTAGAAGCAATCCAGGCATCGAAATGGGCTTTAAATAAATTTGGGTCACTTGTGTCTAGACAGAATAGATTTGTGTTGAGATGTTTGGCATTCGGCCTACAACATAACTATTTTTGGTATAGACAAAAGTATTATCGGCAATTAAATGGCATTGGCATGGGAGCCAAATATGCACCTAGTGTTGCCAATGTCTTTATGGCCGAGTGGGAGGAAGTTGCAATTTATCAGAACTTGCCAGATCAATTGGTTTTATATAAAAGATTCATTGATGATTGTATCCTCATATGGAAGGGAGATGCGGAATCATTGGTTCAATTCTTTGAGAAATTGAATCTTAACCAGAAAAACATTGTACTTACCTATACCATCAATGATAAAAAGATACAATTTCTGGACTTAGAAATTTCACTTGAAGCTCAAAAGATCATTACTAAAACCTTTTTCAAACCGGTAGAACGGAACAGCTATATCCCGGTAGATAGCTGCCATCATGATCCATGGCTCATCAACATACCGAAAGGTCAGTTAGTAAGAATCCGCAGGAATTGTACCGACCCTCAGACCTATTTGGAACAAGCCAACTGGATTGGCGAGAGATTCACCAAAAAAGGGTATGACAGTAGTTTCATACAGACGCAAATAAAAAACGTGTTAGATATACCGAGAGAGACACTAATTGAAGATAAGATCACAAACAAAACCATGGATGACAATATACCAATAATTTTGGACTATAGTGTCCAACATAGACAACTGGAATTGATCTTCAAACGGCATTGGTCTATATTGCAAGCTGATCAACAGCTGCAATGTATACTCCCAAGTATGCCAAGGGTAATCTACAGACGTGCTCCCTCTTTGAGGGATTTGGTGGCAAAAAATGTACCCGATCCCCCCACCAAATCAAATACTCTTACCTTTTTTCAGGGAAAAGGCTTTTTTCCTTGTAAAAGGTGTTTTGCCTGCAAAAAGACCAACTTTAATGGTCAAAAATGTTCCAGCTTTACGTCCAATGTTACACAAAAGGAATACCAAATAAAAGACTTAATAACATGCAGAACGGAGGGTGTTGTCTATGCTCTACAATGTTCGTGTTCTCTGCAGTACATTGGTCGCACAAAAAGACCTCTATGGAAAAGGCTCAGGGAACATGTTCAAAATATTGAAAAGGGCTTTCCGAATCATAATGTGTCGCGTCATTTCGCTTCGTGCCACAATATGAATCCTAAAGATCTCAAATTTTGGGCAATTGCTAAATATAACCCCCATTGGAGAGGTAGCCATATGGTACGGACTTTAAGCCAAACAGAATCAAGATGGATACACGAAATGAGGTCTTTATCGCCCAATGGGTTAAATATAGAATTCGACCTCAATTGTTTCATCTCTGATAACTAATTAAGTATTTGTGATAATGTATCTATTTTAATATATACTGAATTCCTCTCTGCATTTTTTAATTTTTAAATTTTAAATTTTAAATTTTAAATCATATTTGTAATTTAATCTTAGAGCACTTATGGTTTTAAAACCGCAATATATTTGGGATTTTTATTGTATATTTATAAGGATGTTAATAATGCGATTATATCTGTGTCTAATTGATTGCTTGATAAGGTTTTGTAATATAAGCTGTGATATTGTTTTTAGCCACTAGAGGCTGCTATGCCTTTGATGCATATCCTCAGTGTCTATTAATGCCAAAATCGGTAAAGTTTTTAGATAAAGTTTTAAACATTTAAGTTCTTATTAAAATTGCTAACATGCATTAGATATTGTGTACAATGCATGTTTAATCCTTTGAATGCCAGCAATGATGACGATGTGCAATCACTCCTTCGCTCCCGTTTTTACCTGTCAGCCTCACTGACTATAAATATCAACAGCTGAGGACTGACGGGGAGTGACCCATGAGTAAGTCAAGTGACCATTGACGTAACGCGTGGGGGAGGAGCTACGAGCGGGACGGACAGTGGATCCGAATGAGTAGATGCAACATCAGCTGAGCGGCCCTATGGAGGATTGGTGCATTGGATATCTATGCTTTGTTTTAACGGCGGTAGCGTGAGTGTGCCATTCTAGAGGAATATCTTTTGTTTCTTTTTGGTGCCATACCATCTGTGCAATGAGCTGTCTCCTTTCCTTTTCATGAGCGGTGTCTGTGTGGAGGAGATCCCCCCATCTGTGAAGCAGGAGTGTGTTTGTGATTACATCGATTAATCCTATCACTGCACTGAACTGGGTGTTGTTGTTTTAATTGAAACACTGGTGCACATCCTATACACAATTGGACACATTTTGTGGATTTGTTTTTATATTGTTTTTTTGAATCACTGTTTCAGCACGGTTGGCATAATTAAGTTAATAATTAGCGCAATATTTTATATTATACAAACCTGCATGACCAGGCATCTAAGTGCAAAGCACGAGCTGCAGTGAAGTAGACACCTCAAAAACCAAGAAAGGTCTCTGGCTCCTCCTGCTTCCTCTTCTGCATCAGTCTCGGGCCTCTCTGCCTCTTCATCCACCTCCGTAGTGACAGTGCCACCTGCCACCCCTCAATTAGAGGACCGGCAAGCAACACTACCACCTGGGTCACCAAACATCTCCACAATGTCCCATGGAAGCATTCAGCTCTCCATCTCCCAAACACTGGAGCGTAAGAGGAAGTACCCCTCTACCCACCCGCGATCCCTGGCCCTGAATGCCAGCATTTCAAAATGACTGGCCTTTGAAATGCTGTCATTCCGTCTGGTGGAGACGCAGAGTTTTAAAAGCCTGATGGCATTGGCTGTCCCACAGTACATCGTGCCCAGCCACCACTACTTTTCCAGGCGAGCCATCCCTTCCCTGCACAACCAAGTGGGGGACAAAATCAGGTGTGCACTGCGCAACGCCATCTGTGCCAAGGTCCACCTAACTACGGATACGTGGACCAGTAAGCACGGTCAGGGACGTTATATCTCCCTAACAGCGCACTGGGTAAATGTAGTGGCGGCTGGGCCTGAGGCGGATAGCAGTTTGGCGCATGTCCTTCCACCACCGAGGATTGCAGGGCGCTTCAGTTTGCCTCCTGTTCCTAACTCCTTCTACTCCGCTTCCTCATCCTCTACCGCCTCCTCATCCAGTCAGCGTAACAAATTCACCACCAACTTCAGTACAGCCATGGGTAAACGCCAGCAGGCAGTTTTAAAACTTCCCTGTTTGGGGGAAAAACCACACACCGCGCAGGAGTTGTGGAGGGACATGGAACAACAGACCGATGAGTGGTTGGCATCAGTGAGCCTCAAGCCGGGCCTGGTGGTGTGCGATAACAGGCGAAATCTCGTAGCAGCTCTGGGCCTAGCCGGTTTGACGCACATCCCTTGCCTGGCGCATGTGCTGAATTTGGTGGTGCAGAGTTTCCTGAAAACTTACCCTGATATGCCACAGCTGCTGCAGAATGTGCGGGCCGTCTGTGCGCACTTTTGGCGTTCTCACCCTGCTGCTGCTCGCCTGGCAGCGCTGCAGCGTAACTTCGGCCTTCCCGCTCACCGCCTCATATGTGATATGCACACAAGGTGGAACTCCACCTTGCACATGCTGGCCAGACTGTGCGAGCAGCAGCAGGCGATAGTGGAGTTCCAGCTGCAGCACGCACGCGTGAGTCGCTCTGCGGAACAGAACCACTTTACCACCAATAACTGGGCCTCCATGCGAGACCTGTGTGCCTTGTTGCGCTGTTTTGAGTACTCCACCAACATGGCCAGTGCCAATGACTCCGCTCTCAGCGTGACTATCCCAGTTCTATGCCTCCTTGAAAAAACGCTGCGGGCGATGATGGAAGAGGATGTGGCACAGGAGGAGGAGGAGGAGGAATCGGGATCATTTGCAAGGCTTTCAGGGCAGTCATTCACAAGTGGCTCCAAGGGTGGGTTCGTGTACCAACAAAGGCCAGGTACACAATTGTCCAGCAAGGGCACAGTTCTGGAGGATGACGGGGTGGAGGATGAGGAGGAGGAAGACATGGAGGAGGAGGAGGAACCATGTTCACAGCAGGATGGCATCCAGACCAGCTCATGGCCATTACTGGTGCGTGGCTGGGGGGATACAGAGGACACAGATGATACACCTCCCACAGAGGACAGCTGTTCGTTGACTCTGGGCAGCCTGGCACACATGAGCAATTACATGCTGCAGTGTCTCCGCAACGACCGGCGTGACCACGCTGCTGGATCCCCGTTACAAGGACAATGTACCGTCCTTAATCCCCTCACTGGAGCGTGAACGCAAGATGCGTGAGTACAAGCGCACGCTGTTAGACGTGCTGCTGGTTCAATTCCCACCTGGCAGCGGGGGCACAGTGGAAGCAGAAGGCGAAGGCAGAAGAGGAGGAAGAGGTCGCCAACGCAGCAGGGGCACCGCCAGCACCTCAGAAGGCAGGGTTAGCATGGCCGAAATGTGGAAAAGCTTTATCAGCACGGCACAACAAACAGCACCACCAGCTGATATGGAACGTTTTAGCAGGAGGCAGCATTTCAGCAACATGGTGGAGCAGTATGTGTGCACACGCCTACACGTACTGAATGACGGTTATGCCCCCTTAAACTTCTGGGTCTCCAAATTGGGCACATGGCCTGAGCTTGCCCTTTACGCCTTGGAGGTGCTGGCCTGCCCTGCGGCCAGTGTATTGTCTGAACGTGTATTTAGCACGGCAGGGGGCGTTATCACAGACAAGCGCAGCCGCCTGTCCAGAGCCAATATGGACAAGCTCACATTCATTAAAATGAACCAGGCATGGATCCCACAGTACTTGTCCATACCTTGTGCAGAATAGACACCGGGCTGGCCTTACGCAGCCATTGTTTTTTTTCTGATCTTTCTAGGGTTGCCATCTCATCCCTTTAAAAGCACAAACATATTAATTAAACAGGTTCTCTGGCTGATTAAGTTGCTGCTAATTAAACTCACTTGGTGCCTTATCGACAGTAAATTAGCCCCAGAACCTGTGTAATTACTCTGTGTTCTGGTTTAACCACTTGCCGACCTGCTCATGTACATTTACGTCAGCAGAATGGCACGGACAGGCACATCAACGTACCTGTACGTGCTCTGCTTGACGGGGGTCGGGGGTCCGATCGGGACCCCCCCCGGTACATGCCGCGGGTCGGTAAGCTGCAGAAGCGATCCGGGATGAGGGGGCGGCTGTTCGTTTTCAGCCACCCCCTTGCGATCGCTCTCAGCCAATGCCAGCGCCCCCCTCCCCCCGCCTCTTCCTGTGTTTAGTGTAAACACAGGAAGAGGGAAGTGTGTGATCTCTACTCGTGGTGGTCATATCGACCACCGCTGCGGAGAGAAGACATCACACAAGTAAGTCCCACCAACACCACACTAACACCAGCTCACACAGGCACATTTGCTGATCACCCCCTCCAGTCTCCTGTAACAGTGTCACTGAATGCAGTAATCATTTATTTTCTGATTGCTGCATTTAGTGTCAGTGTTACAGAAAAAAGTGTTAGGGCAGTTAGTTTTAGCCCCCTTAAGGTCCAGGGTAGCCCCCTACCCCCCCTAATAAAGGTTTAACCCCTTGATCACCGCCCTAGTTAACCCTTTCACCCCCTATTGCCAGTGTCACTAAGCGATCGATTTTCTGATCGCTGTATTAGTGTCACTGTTGCCGCTAGGCAGTTAGTTTTTTTTTTGAGGTTCGCCGCCAGGTTCTATAGCGTTAGGTACCCCCATAAATAAAGTTTTTAACCCCCGATTGCCCCCTAGTTAACCCTTTCACCAGTGATCACCGTATAAGTTTTACGGTTGACGCTGGTTAGTTAGTTTGCTGTTTATAGCATCAGAGCACCCGCCGTATATACCCCAATAAAGGTTTAACCCCCTGATCGCCCGGCGGGTGATATAAATTAAATTTTAGCGTCAGTCAGGGTCTGCGTCGCCCCAGGTAGCGTTAGGTTAATGCCAGTACCGCTTACGCCCACTCGCAAAGCATACACCCCCCTTAGTGGTATAGTATCTGAACGGATCGATACCTGATCTGATCAGATCTATACTAGCGTACCCAGCAGTTTAGGGTACCCAAAAACGCATTGTTAGCAGAATCTGCCCAGATACCCGCTAGCACCTGCGTTTTCCCCCTCTGCCCAGCCCAACCCACCCAAGTGCAGTATCGATCGATCACTGTCACTTCAAAAACACAAGACACATAACTGCAGCGTTCGCAGAGACAGGCCTGATCCCTGCGATCGCTAACAGTTTTTTTCAAAGCGTTTTCTACATTTTCCTTTCTATAGTCAGGTGCTTTTTTTACCTGTGAATCATCACCAGTGTACCACTAAATTTAGAGCCCAAAATGGCAAAGCAAATGTACACTGGTGAAGAGGCCATCAGGATTCTGTGCATGACAGATAGTGAAGAAGAGGAGGTCACGCATCTGTCAGAATCAGGCTCAGAATACGAACCCGTTTACGACAGCGGCTCCATGTCAGATAGCTCGGATGATGGAGTGGTGGTCCCTGCAAAGGCCAGGCGTACCCGACCCCGTTCTGATGTTGTTGAGCAGCAAGAACCGCAGGTCCCTCGTATGGAGCAGAGAGCCAGTACTAGCGCCGCTATTCCTTCTGGTGGATTGGCAAGCACCAGCGGCCTAGTACACCCTGGTCGTTCATCCAGCACTGCAGTATCACGTGGTGACGTGGCGAGTCCCATAAGTGCAGTTCAAGCTGGCGAGGTGGCAAGCACAAGTAGTGTCCCGCTGCCACCAAGAAGAAGACAAAGACAGGCCCGTCGTGCCCATAGTGCCCTTCCTGCAGAATTCGCCTATCCTGATTGGGTCCCCACCACTTCTGCAGCACCCGTACTTCCCCCATTCACTGGCCAACCCGGTATTCAGGTGGATACAGCGAATTTTATGGCACTTGATTTTTATTCGCTGTATTTCACGGAAGATCTCTATAGATCTATTGTGGACCAGAGTAATTTATATGCTGGTACCTACATCGCCGCTAATCCCCAGTCTCTCCTTGCCAAAGAATGGAAACCTATTGAGGTTTCCGAATTTAAGACCTTTCTGGGCCTTACCCTCAACATGGGCATACACCCATTTCCGGAATTGCGGATGTATTAGTCCACACATCCAATTGACCATATGCCCGTGGTCTCTGCTCATATGGCCAGGAAACGATACGAGGCGATCCTGCGGTTCCTGCATTTCAGTGACAATGCACTTTGTCGTCCACGTGGAGACCCTGAATTTGACCGGCTCTACAAAATTCGGCCCCTTTGTAAACCATTTCAACGAACGTTTTGCAGCCTTGTTTAATCCCCAGCCGGTTGTATGCGTTGAGTCCCTGGTTAAATTTGCTGGCCGCTTGTCTTTCAAGCAGTATATTCCCAACAAGCGTGCCAGATACTGGGTCAAGCTCTATAAGCTCTGTGACAGGGCCACAGGCTACACATGGAGCTTTAGAGTTTACGAGGGCAAAGAAAGTCGGTAGAGCTGGAAGGATGCCCAGATTACATGGGGAGCGCTGGCAAGATCGTTTGGGACTTGGTGTCACCCTTATTCGGAAAGGGGTACCACTTGTATGTGGACAATTTTTACAGCAGCGTGCCACTTTTTAGTCACTTGTTTGATCGTCAGATTGGAGCATGTGGCACCGTGCGACCTAATCGCCGGGGCTTTCCCCAGAGGCTTGTAGATTCTCATCTAAGGCTGGGGGCGAGAGCCTGCTTCAGATGTAAAAATTTGCTCGCTGTGAAGTGGCAGGACAATAGGAATGTTTTCGTTTTTACCACCCTTCACGCAGACACGACAGTACAAATTCGTACGGCGACTGGTGTTGTGGAGAAACCCCTCTGTGTCCACGAATATAACCAAAATATGGGAGGGGTGGACCTCAACTGGTTGATGGCGCCGTATCATATTGCCCGCAAGACGAGACGCTGGTACAAAAAAGTGTCTCTACATTTATTTCAATTAGCTCTACTGAATGCTCATGTCTTATACAGAGCTTCAGGACAGAATGGATCCTTCCTTCAATTCCAGAAGGATATCATCACAGAACTCCTGTATCCAGGCGGTACTGTACCTCACCATCCCCTACCAAATGCAGTAAGCCGACTGCATGAGAGGCATTTTTCATATGCCCTCGAGAGTACCCCTAACCAAAGAGCCCCCCAAAGAAGATGTCGTGTCTGTACCAAGCGCGGATTTAGGCGTGACACCCGTTATTTTTGTCCCAAATGTCCTGCCGATCCTGATCTTTGTATTGGTGAATGTTTTGAACGCTTCCACACACGAGTTAATTATTAGTGTAGGGTAAAAACATTTCACAGGCTAGGCTCACTTACACAGGGTCTCCCAAGATGCCATCGCATTTTGAGAGACCCAAACCTGGAACCGAAAAGTTGAACAGTTACAAAAAAAAAGTGTTAAAAAAAGAAAAAAAAAAGAAAAGAAAAAAAAAAATAGTTGTCGTTTTATTGTTCTCTCCCTCTCTATTCTCTCTCTATTGTTCTGCTCTTTTTTACTGTATTCTATTCTGCAAAGTTTTATTGTTATGTTTTTTCATGCTTGCTTTTCAGGTATGTAATTTACTTTACTGTTTTCAGGTACGCCATTCAGCTGTTGCGCGGACTTATTTATCTTGACAGCAACAGCGTTTGCTCCCACGATATATAAAGCCGCGACTCCAGTGCTGTAGGAGGTGATTTCACCACCACAGTTAAAAAAAAAGAGCATATATGCCGAAGCATGGGGGCAGCAGGGGCGGAGGAGCGATTTTGCTCCTAATGCCGCGTACATACGGTTGACATTCCTACGGAGGCTTTTCCGTGAAAAAGTCTGACCATGTGTACACGGCATAGAAAAGTCCGACCGTGTGTACGCGGCATAGAAAAGTCCGACTGTGTGTACGCGGCATAACTTTTTTGCGGGAGGATGCCCCCATGCTTCGGCATATATATATATATATATTAGGCACAGGTTGCGTTAAAAAATGTTTTATTTTTTACTATGTTTTTTTTATTGGTATTTGCTTTGCAGGTATGGTATGATCTTACTGTTATACTGGAATGTTACTTTGTTTTAATGTTAACCATCATTTGCTTAGCAGGTACGCCATTCAGTTGCAGCGCGGATTTATTTAGCGTGACAGCAACAGCGTTTGCTCCCACGATATATAAAAGCCGCGACTCCAATGCTGTAGGAGGTGATTTCACCACCACAGTTCAAAAAAGAGCATATATGCCGAAGCATGGGGGCATTAGGGGCCGAGGAGCGATTTTGCTCCTAATGCCGCGTACATACGGTTGACATTCCTACGGAGGCTTTCCCGTGGAAAAGTCTGACCATGTGTACACGGCATAGAAAAGTCCGACTGTGTGTACGCGGCATAGAAAAGTCCGACCGTGTGTACGCGGCATAACTTTTTTGCGGGAGGATGCCCCCATGCTTCGGCATATATAAATGGTGCATGTATGCCCATCATTAGAAGTGGGTGGATGAAGGGAGGTATTCTAATGGTGGGCATACCCACCGATCAATCTTTTTTTCATTCAGCCAACAGGCTGCATGAAAAAAAAAGGTTACAATACAGTACATGTCCAACAAGAACCATCAACGTACTTGTATGTTGCTGGACTTTGAATGGTTATACCAGAATGATGCCTGCAGGTTTAGGCATCATCTTGGTATCATTCTTTTCAGCCAGCGGTCGGCTTTCATGTAAAAGCAGTCCTAGCAGCTAATTAGCCTCTAGACTGCTTTTACATTCAGTGGGAGGGAATGTCCCCCCCCGAATATAAACAGCGCCATTGGGAATATGGGAAAGCATTTTATCACACCGATCTTGGTGTGGTCAGATG